>NW_006795663.1:145554-164742 GCF_000442215.2 Lipotes vexillifer
CCTGCAAGTGTTAGCTTAGTCCGAAGAGAGAACTAAAGACATCACTGAACGTCAGTTCACAACTGATCCCTACTGCTGGCCTGTGCCAGGGTCTCCTGTGTGCAGGGGGTGTAGCAGAAATAGATTTTAAGAAGTTGACCTTTAACTAGGCTTTATGGCCTCTTCCATCCAGTAAAATAATACCACACAGCTCTGAAATGGCAAGGACGAGTGGTATCTGCCCCTGCTGGAGCAGGGCTAAGTCAGAAATTTTGTTTTTATTTAAACTACAAGAGGCATTTGGAGATTATCTGTGCTTTAACTCGTCTTCCCAGATTAGAGTTGGGATTAAAAAACAAAACAAAACACCCAAGTCCTTCTTGTGAGTTTAATTTGAGGTTTTTGACCAGGATAAAACTGTGTTGGTCCCTGGGATCAGGGTTTTTGGAAACTGATCTGAAATTGTTCTGATGTTAATTATATAATGTAACAGTCTTAGTTTGATGAGTGGCTAGGACATGCTTTTCCAGCTCTTGACAATCTTAAATACTCTTTTAAGCAGAGCATTGGAATTGCTTTTTCTCCCTCACTCTGACAGGGACATCCACATCCACACGTCTGCATCTGATCTTTTGGTTTTGTTGTTGTTGCATCTGATCTTTTGACAGCTTTGCCACAATGTCTCTAGCCTCCACTTTTGGCAGTTCTCTTGGGCAAGATGTGTTCTTACTGAAATGTGTGGTCTGTAATGCCATGTCGGCCAGAAATACTGCCTTTTTTTTTTTTTGGTACGTGGGCCTCTCACTGTTGTGGCCTCTCCCGTCACGGAGCACAGGCTCCGGACACGCAGGCTCAGCGGCCATGGCTCACGGGCCCAGCCGCTCTGTGGCATGTGGGATCTTCCCGGACCGGGGCACGAACCTGTGTCCCCTGCATCTGCAGGCGGACTCTCAACCACTGCGCCACCGGGGAAGCCCAGAAATACTGCCTTTTAAGCAACATACACTTAGAACCTTCCACAAGGACAGCGTTGACAGATGAAACGCGTTAGCCTTCCCACCTCCTGTTCTCAGGTGCTGCTCTCCTGGACAGAGGTGATTGAAGGATGAGGCCCACAAAGTGCTGAGTTGGGAGCCTCTGTTACTAGCAATGCCATATTGATAGCACGAAGAACTTTTGACATCTTGGCTCTGAGTCCCTTTTTAGTCAAACAGGAATGGCAAATGGAAAAAGAGAAAGGGCTTCAGAGGCGAGATTGAAGCCAGGATTTGTTGCAAGTGAGAAATGGCAAAGGTCAATTAGTTCAGAGAAAGGAGTATTCCCACCCCTTCCTGTTCCACTTACGTTTCTAATCAGACTGCAGGAAGTGATTGTCAGAACCAGGCCTGCATGACCTTAGCAGTGAGTTATTTAGCTTGGGCCACTGTTAGCTTAAGTAAATAACTGAGTTTGAATTGCAGTTGTAATCAGTAGAGGAAAAGCTCAGAATTACCAAATCTATCAGTCTGACATTGATGGCCAGATCAGTATTATCCAGATACAAGTCCTAGGTTTTTTACCCCACTTGTCTGCTTTATTTGCTGAGGGTATTTGATGAATCCTAGAGGGGGAGAAAGGAGACAAGCCTCTTTTATGTTGACATGTCTTGCCACCAAAACGTAAATATTCCAAAGTTCCTAAGATTTGCCCTTAGAGTGGGTGAGGGCTGTGGTACAAGTGGGTAGAGGCCAAGGAGGTTGACGTAAGCCGGTAAAGGATGCTCGGGGAGTGGGCAGCGTGAGGGTATATGCTGGAGGCAGAGGTCTAGAACACCCACAGCTCTTATCCTGAGTGATCAGCTTCAGTGGCGGTCCTAGATCCTAGTGTGTGGGAGGACGCTTATCATCACCCCTCCTTTCCCCCAGTACCACAGAGAGACCATCAAGAACGTGCGTGAAGCCACGGAAAGCTTTGCTTCCGACCCCATTCTCTACCGGCCAGTGGCTGTGGCCCTGGACACTAAAGGACCTGAGATCCGAACTGGGCTCATCAAGGGCGTGAGTATCCTGGGGAGAAGCTGGAGGAAGGCGCAGGGGACCCCAGAGACATCCTCAGCAGTCTGTCCCGGCTGGAAGCCACGTTTCTCAGAGTTTAGGTCTATAAATGAGAGTTTTATCCATCACTGTAAGAAGTCTTGATTTCATCTACTTCGCTAAGAAACAATACCAGAAAGGAACCTCTTTTAGACTCCAAACCTACTTCCAAGTCTCTCTAACTTGGGGGAGCAATTTCTTTGTCTCTTTTCCCCTATCATTAAATAGTATAACTAAAACATTCTAGGTTTCTCTTGGGTTATTTCCTTGAAATATACTAAGTTAGACAGTCTGATTATTTCTTTCCAAAGGAAAAGGCTTTATTGTTATTTGCAGCTGAGATTTGCTCCTTGTTCCCTGGAGGACAGAGCTTGTCTTCTCCAGCTAGGAGGGCCTGGCTTCTTTGGACTTGTGGTTTACTGTCTTGTCTGTAGAGCGGCACCGCCGAGGTGGAGCTGAAGAAGGGAGCTGCACTCAAGATCACCCTGGATGACGCCTACATGGAAAAGTGTGACGAGAACACCCTGTGGCTGGACTACAAGAACATCTGCAAGGTGGTGGATGTGGGCAGCAAGATTTACGTGGATGATGGCCTTATTTCTCTGCAGGTGAAGCAGAAAGGTACGTACGCAGGAGTTAGGGTCTAATTGTCTAAAACCAGCTCCCGTCTCTAAGTTTCTCTGGCAGAAGATAGCTTATTTGGGTGGCAGCGAGATTGAGTCTCTATATTCTCAGAAATTCCTTTTATAATAAACTCCTAGCCTCAAAAACAGATTTCACTCCAACTTAATTGAACTCTTGGGGAGGAGATGAGAAAATTTCTTTTTTTCTTTCTTTTTTTTTTGGCTTTGCGGTGCAGCTTGTGGGATCTTAGTTCCCCAACCAGGGATCGAACCTGGGCTGTCTGCCGTGAAAGTGTGGAGTCCTAACCACTGGACTGCCAGAGAATTCCCGAGATTTCTTTTTTACTCATCCTCACTACTGTAGGCTTTCTGATTCCCTCCTCCATCCCCTCGGTAGGATACATATAGGACTCCAGTGTGCCTGGGAATGAGAGCTAACATTTAAGTGCCAGGCACTATTCTGAGCATCTTACATGATAATTTGTTTGAATTTTAAAACCATCTTAGGAGTAGATATTATTATCCCTATTTACCTGAGGCACAGAGCGGTTAATTGACTTGCCCACGGTTACACAGTTAGTGGAGTTGGGATGTGAACCCTGGCAGTGTGGCTCCAGCACCCACCATGTGATATTTCCCAGTTCTCTGTACTGGGGAGAGCCTGCTTCCTGGTGAGGACACTTTTGCCCCTGTGGCTCTGCTTCTTGTACCTACTCCATTTCACACAGGTCCTGACTTCCTGATGACGGAGGTGGAGAATGGTGGCTCCTTGGGCAGCAAGAAGGGTGTGAACCTACCTGGGGCTGCTGTGGACCTTCCTGCCGTCTCAGAAAAGGACATCCAAGATCTGAAGTTTGGGGTAGAGCAGGATGTGGATATGGTGTTCGCGTCTTTCATCCGCAAGGCGTCTGATGTCCATGCAGTCAGGAAGGTCCTGGGAGAGAAAGGAAAGAACATCAAGATAATCAGCAAAATCGAGAATCATGAGGGAGTTCGGAGGTAAGTCCATCCGACTATCCCTTGCCTCCTTCAGCCCCAGCCCAGCTCTCTGAAGAGCACGATATATCCTGTGAATACTTGGCTACCTGCCCATCAGAATGAGACTCTCAAGCTTATCTCAGACCCACTGAATCAGAATATCCTACGAGGGGGAGTGGAAGGCATTGGTATTTCAAGGAAAAAACAAAAAGCTTCCCAGGTGATTGGGGTGCCAGCATCTTGACATTGTTCCATGAGCCCAGGGACCAGCATTGGAGAGGACAGGGTCACTGCTCCCAGGCTCAGGAGCCATTGTGCTGCGCTCCTGACACTGCCTGTGTTTGCTGGAATTGGGGACCACCAAGAGGGAAGACAGCAGGCTCTCAGGAAGGGACTCCCTCCCTTGGGAGCCCTGTGGAAGCCTCAGGGCCTGGTGTTGACACTGAAGCGTGTGGCCTCCTTGTCTTGCCTTAGAAAGCAGCCGGCTTGGTGATTGGGCCAGCTATGGCATGGTATCTGCTTCTGAGGGGAAAGCGTGCCGTCCTCTTTCAGGGGCACATTGTCCTAGCGCAGGTCCACCACCTCCCTAGTGCTTACCAGGTAGGGCCGTATGAGTAAGGCCAGCTGGGTGACATCTGTTCCTCTTTGGTTCCCTACTAGAACCCAGCGCTGCTGACACCCCGCACCTACTTGTGGGGATTAGGTGTGTGCTTGGGAAGAGTGGGGGGAGCAGTCGCCCTGTTGTGACCTTTCCATCCTTAGCTTTGTGTCGATGTCCTTTGTACCGGGAAATTTGGGGTCCTCCCTGTGCCATCCTGATAAGCCATGGGTGCTTGCTGACCTTGGCTCCAGGCCAGGCAAAGCCATATTCTCATGCCTTCAGCCAGTTTTTGGAGGGGGCCCCCTGAAGGAGCAGCCCTCAAGTGTCCTTGGCTGGGAGAGGCCACAGACCTTTGTGTCAGGAGCAGTCAGCCGCCTTGGGTTCCCTTTCTGCCCTGGAAGTGCTGACTGGAATGAAGATGGTAGAGAGACACCTTAAGAGGGGCCTCATAAGATGCAGATGGAGAGGAAATGAGTCCATGGGACTTTGGAGGAGACCTCGTCCCCTCCCCTTTCCCCCAGTGATGTGTCCATACTGGTGCCAAAGAAGCCCAACAAGCAGAACTGTTGGCCCCCTTTGGGGGACTGAAGTAGCTGAAACACCCCACCACCTCCATGCATCCATCATGATGTCGTGGGTAGTTGTCCTGGTGCAAGGACGGCTAAGTCAGAGAATCCCAGGAAAACTTCCTTTGCGTCACCTTACTTGTGGCCCCTGTTCCATATAACCTCTCTGTCTTTCCAACTTCCCTGTCAGGTTTGATGAGATCCTGGAAGCCAGTGATGGGATCATGGTGGCGCGTGGTGATCTAGGCATTGAGATTCCTGCAGAGAAGGTCTTTCTTGCTCAGAAGATGGTGATTGGGCGGTGCAACCGAGCTGGGAAGCCTGTCATCTGTGCCACGCAGGTATGTGCCTCTTCCCGAGTTTGCATCCTTGCACAGGAAAGCTTTGGAGGCTACCCGGTCTCTTCCCATGGACCCTGCCCCATGTTACAGACAGACAAACAGACAGACAGACAGACAGACACACACACACACACACACACACACACACACACACACACACACACACACACACACACACGTATCCTCCCCCTACCCTACCACCCCTCCCCTGCCCCCACGCACCTACACGGAGCTGTACTCTGTGCACATACACACGATCCAGGGGGTCAGTTTGTGTCTGAAGACAGCCCAGGCCACGTCTCACGAATACCCCATCCCCTCCCAGATGCTGGAGAGCATGATCAAGAAGCCTCGCCCCACCCGGGCTGAGGGCAGTGACGTGGCCAATGCAGTCCTGGATGGAGCCGACTGCATCATGCTGTCTGGAGAGACGGCCAAAGGGGACTACCCGCTGGAAGCTGTGCGCATGCAACACCTGGTGAGTTCTCGGGGCCCGCCCATCGCCCTGGCTGGGGCTGGGATGGAGGCGAACTCTGGCACAGAGCAACACCTTTTAGGCTTCTGCGCCCACAATCTTTAATTATTAACCCTCCAAGTCACAAGCAGAATTAGTAGGTGTGTGCTGGGGGCGTGGAGGTGTCTTGTTTTTTTTCTGTTCTTCCTTCCTGCCCACACCCGTCTCCTAGTTCCTTCTGTTCTGGAGGTGGCCACCTTCATCAGCCATACCACAGTTCACTCCTGTCTGCAGGACTGTGAAGCCTTCCCTTGGCTCAAGTACTGGGATATCTGTACCTCTTCCTCTGGACAGCCTAGAGGACCTGAGTACCTCTGCCCTGTTCTGGAAAAGGCCAAGAGCTCCTGCTCACAGCTGTCCTGTCTGGCTTCCATTTTGATTCCCCACCTGTCCCCAGCCAGGTGCCTCCCCGGCGGGGGCCTATGGTCCTGCACTGGAGGCTGTTGCCTGCACTGACTTGGCTGCAGGCTGGCCTTGCATGGTGCCTGCAGCAGCGCCTGCTTTGCTGAGCTGTTGCACTCGCCCTAGACTAAAAAGTGGGGTTTAAGTGATGGGTGACAGGCCCACAAATAGAAACAGGTGGAAGGCTGGGTGATCCTGCCTGGCCCTGGGGTGAGAGCATCTGGAGGAGCGCTGGAGGCCACTCACTCCTCTTTCTCCTGTGGAAGCTAGCTTTTCAAGGGTCTCCCGCTCTGCCATGTCCCGCAGCCTGGCTGCTCCTGCTCTAGAGCTTACTGAAGAGTTACATAGGGATGGGTCATCAGGCCTGGGAAAACGAGTGTTGCAAATGAACTTTCACAACAGCCCTAGGTCGCTGTTGATAATGTATAGCTCAGAGAACTTGCCTCCTACCCTGAAACAGTGTTTCTTTAACTTTCTTATTCGCTTTCCAGCCAACAAAGGACCCCAAGCCCTTTGTGTGATACCCCCTCCCCTGCATTCCGGCAAATTTAAAACAATCCCCCAAAAAGAACGTCTGGACTAGATAATCGTCCTTTCCTCCTTCATTTTCTATGTGATTATTAGGCTTAGATGGCTTCCAGAGAAGATATGAGAGTTATATTAAATACTTTTTCAGGCATGAAACAAGACATCTTGACTACAGATGTCTTCTGGTCTGTCCTTGGCACCCTGGGTGGATTTGCCCATAATGAAATTGGTAGAGACCAATCCCTGTCCCTGGGACAGCTGTGTTTCCTGGCTGATATGCCACCCTCTGTGTGTGACTTGATTGCTGTCACAGATGCTCATGCACTGGGCTCATGGTCATTCTCACAACTGCCCCAGTGGTGAGTGCTTCCTCTCTCCTGGGGGACAGTGGACCTTGAACCTCTCCCCTCTGGAGTGGCTGCCATTGTGTTTATGGGTCTCCACACATCATCCCTTCTCTATAACTGCCTTGCTTAGTTGTGTGGCCCCATTGCCTCCGAGATGTGAGAGTGACCTTGATCTGATTTATGGAACCATGAAACCACATAGACTGTAGGGACTTTCATGTCTGTACCAAATTTAACCTCTCAAGGCCTTATTTATGAAATGAATTAGATGGGATATGTTTAATTATAGCCTTAGCGTTGTTTCACTACTATTATTAAATGTCTGTTAAGTCCTTGTGTAGATTGACGTAATCTCCATAACCTCAGTCAGATAGATGTCACCCCATTTTATAGATGAGGGTACATGGTAATACAGCTTGAGTTTGGACCCAGATTTGCTGACTCCGAAGCCAGTGTTCTCTCCTGCAACATGGTACTTCGTCTAGCAGGAGATCAAGACAGGTATCCATGTGGGGCCTGTACTGGGGTCACAGTCTAAGAACCAGACTCTGGGCTCTGAACCCATGTCTGTTTTTCCATACCCCAATCTTTCCTTTGAACAGACAGACACCTTAGAACTGCAAGACTGGGATTGCATGGCACTGCTCAGGAGATAAGTTACGGGGTCTGGGCCAGTTGGTACAGGCCTCTCCTGTCCATGTCACCAGTTAACACTGGCCAACAGCTTCCCCTCTTACCTGTCTAGTGCTTTCTCCTTTATCTCACTGATGCAGTTGATGTCCCTTAAATAAGGGCTAGGCAGTACCAGGTATGGTTCTCTTTCCTGTTCATGTTTCCTGTCCTTTTGGGCTGCATGCATTCCATTCTTGCAGGAAGAAAACCTTTAACCTAGCAAATTCTGCTCATCTTCTTATCCTGTCAAATTAATGAGGTGGTATTACTGATTCTTCCCTCACCCATCATTCTCTAAGATGCTGGTAATTGCATTATAACCCTCTAAAGCTTAAATTTTCTTCCTAATTCTTGGTGTTATCTGAGCCAGGTGGTCTGTAAATAACTCAGTGGCTTTCTCATGGGTGTTTTAATCATTTGATTTAATCAAATGTCTTGTTAAACTTACCTGCGTTTTCTCACAGGCACCTGTCTCTTCACATGGCTATTCCTCCTGACCTCAAAGCTCGCCAATTTTCCACTTGCCTGCTTAGAACGCGGTCAAGCCGCGTGACGTTGGTTTTGTCTGACCTCAGTTTTCCAGCACTGCTCAGTGTGCTTGCACGGCATGCCATTGGACAGGCTGGTAGCATCCCTGTGTCCGAAGCCAAGCAAGCACTCCATGTGTGCATGGAGGCCAGGCATGAAGCCTGGTAGTAACCACCAGACAGCCATGTGAGGAGGGAGGCCTGTTCCTTCCTGTGAGCTGTGTTCATGAGGCAGCGTGGTCAAGTCCTGCCAGGGAGCTGTGTAGGCCCGGGAGCCCCGGGGGCCCAGCCTCTGCATGTTTCCATGCCCAGGCACTAGAGCCTGCCACCATATTATCTCCCTCCACCTCCACCACCAATCAAAAAGTCCTTCCAAGATCAATAGATCCTTCCAGAATGGAAGAATCCGTTTCCCCTCGGCTGGAGGGGAAGCAGTAGCAGTTGATGATTGAAATCCTCCACACATCCCTAAGCGGGCTTTCATCACCCTGCCTCTTTGCATCTGCCTGAAGGATGGACTTAGCCAATTAACCTAAGGTACCTTCCCCTCTTCCTTGCCTCCCCTCCCCCTAAACCTTACAGATAGCTCGTGAGGCTGAGGCAGCCATGTTCCACCTCAAGCTGTTTGAAGAACTTGCGCGAGCCTCAAGTCGCTCCACAGACCTCATGGAAGCCATGGCCATGGGCAGCGTGGAGGCTTCTTATAAGTGTTTAGCGGCAGCTTTGATAGTTCTGACGGAGTCTGGCAGGTAGGGCCCTGAGGGCAGGTAACTTCCAGCCGCTCTAGAAGACAGCCAGGGCCCAGCCCTGCACCTGGGGCCCGCACTCAGGACCTCTCCTCTCACCTGCAGGAAGCTAGCCAGGGAGTCAGGGCAGGCCAGGACCGCAGGGTCCTTCAGCTTGGCAGGCACAGCGACGTCACAGGCGCCTGGTGAAGGGCTGGTTCCTGCGAGTCTTGATCTCGCTTAGCTCAGAACCTCCAGCGATTGGGCTGCTCTTGGCCTCTGCACCCAGGGACACGCTCCTCACCAGCTGTCTGTGCGACTCTTCCCCTCCCTCTCCCTTGTGACACGCGGCTCTGACAAAGCTCTGTCCCCCTCTCGTCCCTCTGGACCGATGTTGCCCCTCCCTAGATTGCCCGTGAGGCAGAGGCTGCCATCTACCATTTGCAATTATTTGAGGAACTCCGCCGCCTGTCGCCCATTACCAGTGACCCCACCGAAGCCGCCGCCGTGGGTGCCGTGGAGGCGTCCTTCAAGTGCTGCAGTGGGGCCATAATCGTCCTCACCAAGTCTGGCAGGTAGGAGGTGGCAGCGGCTCCCTGGGATCGCCCAGCTCGGCGGCACCTTTCCTTGGGGGTCCTGGGAGCAGTGCACTAAACGGCACTCAGATGGCACCAAGCCAAGGTAAGACCCCTCAGCCTGTGCCCGGGACCCTGCAGGGACGGAGCTCCCCTGGCCCCGTGGCCAGGCTCTGGGAGCGAGCAGAACCCCTGCCCTGGGCCTGAAGGACAGGATCCCAGGCAGCACTCACAGGCGTGTCAGACCATTTGGGTCCAAAGCAAGTTTGTACCCTCACAATGAACTAGAGACTTAATTACATAGACAGATAGACTGATGACGAATGGTTGATATTTAAAAGCTGTTTTTCTCAAAAAGTAAAGGATAACCAGTTTTGCTTATTCTAGTTGCTATGTGCTCTTTAAAAAGTTCAGTGTGGAAAATTAGTGCTGTTTGCTGACATGCTATTTGGTTGGTGCACCCGTCCCATCGGTCTTTGAGTCCCAAAGGCGAGTCCTAAAGGCAAGTGGGTGCTGCCCAGGAAAGGTCACCATGGTGTGTTGCTGGCACTTGGGCCGTACATCCAGGCTGAGGCCTCTGCTCAGCCTCAGGCTCGGGGTCCCTTCCAGATCACTGGGCTGTCATGCTTCCCTCCCTGGGTCTGGGGTGTGCTCCTCCTCTACAGGGCAGCTAGGGTTTCCTGGAGGAGGCGGGTGGAGAGGAGCAGACAGGCAGCCCCACGCACCAAGGAGCAGCAGGTGGAACTGCCTTTAGGACCAGGACACACGATGTGTGCAGATTCCCTCAGCAGAGGGCTCAGGATGAAAAGCTCCCACCATTTGGGTTGACCTTTGTGAAAAAGTCCAGCCTTTGCTGCTTGGCTATTTTTAACTCCAGGCTTCTGGGATTTCACTCTCAGCGAGTCCTGACTTTAGCGCTTGCTGCCCTCTGAAAGCCTTGTATGGAGGCCAGGCCTTAACGCAGGGCGCCCTCTGCTGTGACATGGCTTAAGTTTCCCTGACACCTGTTGAGTAGTCCTCACAGCTTGCCTTCCAGGCCCCAGTTCCCCCTGCAGGCCCCTCCACCTCCCGAGGCACATCTGCAGCCACACGTGTACAGTGTCAGTGCTGAAGAAAGCACCTGGCGCTGGGGCTGTACAGGGGTCCCCCCCCCTGCAGAGGAGCCTTCACAGGCAGAGCCTCCCCCACTGACACTCCCATTCCCTGGTCTTGCCTCCTGGGTAGCTACCTATATTTCTAAGCCTCACTTAGATACTCAGGTTTGACTGTGGGGCTCTACAGCCCAGTTGGCTGAGACTGTTTCAGGGACCCGGTGGGGGTCACGTGGAGTCAGGATAGGGCACAGCAATAGGGAAGACTTGCGTTGTAGATTCCAAGGGGGACTGGTGGGCTCTGCTCCTGTTTTCTTGCAAATGTCAAGAGTCAGGTGCTATTCCCATGTTGCTTGGCTTGTAGCTGCTGCCAAGTACGGGCCATGTGGGGTAAGTGGGGGAAACTGTCCTTGCTGGGTCGGCATGACCCTGGGACCCTGGCCTGTTGGGAGGGGGGTAGGGCAGATGGGTAGCATAGCTAGGAAGAAGAATTATGTGCTGTGGAAGATACAGGATGATGAGCCACCCCAGTCTTGGCAGCAGATGTTGAAATGGCCAGAGAGCCTCAGGCTGACATAGGGAGTTGGATTAGAGGGTGAGTTGTTGCTGAAGGCCCTGAGGAGCTTCCTGGGACACTGTTTAACAGTCTTGTCTGCCTGTCCCCCATCTCAGGTCTGCACATCAGGTGTCCAGATATCGCCCCCGGGCCCCCATCATTGCTGTGACCCGGAATCACCAGACAGCTCGCCAGGCCCACCTGTACCGCGGCATCTTCCCCGTGGTGTGTAAGGACCCAGTGCTGGAGGCCTGGGCTGAGGACGTGGACCTCCGGGTGAACTTGGCCATGAATGTTGGTGCGTGGCTGGGAGCAAGGGCTAGAGGTGGAGGGGTGGAGAAGGTGCCTGAGCACTGGTCTCTCTGAGACCCTATAGAAAGGGGAACATGTTGGCCTTTGGGTGCAAGAGCCCTAGCTGTCCTCATTGGGAATGTTCTCTGAATCCTTCATCCCATTCCCTGGAGTCCTGGGCTGAGCCCAGGAGGGAAGAGGGGCCTTTGAGTTGTGGGGCTGAACACCCCAGGTTCTCTCCTCACTCTCTTCCAGTCTAGGATCCAAAGCAAAGGATCCCTGATAATCGGGGTTGTCCATTCTTTGGCCTCTGCTCATTATTGAGGTTTTTCATAAAATTAGCCAGAGCCCCTACACTTGGGGCCAGCACACGTATAAATTATGTATTCATATGGCCTTTGTCCCAGTATAAGAGTAGGATATCATGTGATGAGAGGAAGCAGCTAGCTGTGACCTTGGGCTGGGCTCTCCACCCTCTGGAGTAGAAAATGAATGATGTCCAAAGGTCTCTGCCAACTCTGCCATCTGAGCCATACGGATATATCAAGGCTTCCCTCATCCCCTTTGCCTGGGCTGTGAGGCTAGCGCCACCTTGTGGTGTAAGAGAGTAAAGGCCCGTCAGCCCTGCTTAGCTTCCTCCGACTGTGGGGCAGTCTCCCAGGTGCATACCTTCTTCGCTTGATTCTTCACTCAGCAGCCCCTCTTCTCTTCCTCCAGGCAAGGCCCGAGGCTTCTTCAAGAAGGGAGATGTGGTCATTGTGCTGACCGGGTGGCGCCCTGGTTCTGGCTTCACCAACACCATGCGTGTAGTTCCTGTGCCGTGATGGGCCCCGGAACCCCTC
Organism: Lipotes vexillifer; assembly: GCF_000442215.2. NCBI lineage: Eukaryota > Metazoa > Chordata > Mammalia > Artiodactyla > Lipotidae > Lipotes > Lipotes vexillifer. The sequence goes on from NW_006795663.1 coordinate 157,785, forward strand.
CTCCAGCCCCTGTCCCATCCCCCTTCCCCAACCCATCCATTAGGCCAGCAGTGCTTGTAGTGCTCACTTGGGGCTGTGGTGTGGCACTGGTGGGCTGGGACGCCAGGGAAGAAGATAAATGCCTCTGTGAAACACGGCTGTTTTTAAGACCCTGCGTGGGTGGGGTAGTTCAGAGCTGGGCCACCCATTATGTGGCCCCATCCGAGCAAGGGACGAAGGAGGGGTGCAGGCAGGACTGGAGGCCCCAGAGCTTCACATAGAGGGCAACAGCTCCTGCTTCTCTTCCTTTGTGTATTCGATTCAGTTCCTGTAGAAAATGGATACCCAGAGAACTCCCAGCCCTGGCATGGGATCAGGAGATAGTCGGCTAAGAGTAGGGGCCTTAGGGAATAGGGCAGAGGTTCCAGTTTAAGCAGACTCTGGCCCTGGCCCTTACTTGATTCTCCAGCCCCCTCGGCCTCCCTCACTCCCGCCTTGTTGTGCACTTCTGTTCCTTCACTCCACTTGACTGTTGCTGCAAACACTCCACCCTCCACCTTCCATTTCCCTCACTACTGCAGCCACCTCCAGGCCTGTTGCTATAGAGCCTACCTGTATGTCAATAAACAACAGCTGAAGCACCTGTTTCCTCTCTTTTCTGATGCGGGGGGCGGGTGGTTGAACCCTGCCCTCCGAGTAGGGTGAAAATGGCAAGAGCCCTGTGGCTCCTGGTGAGTACTCCTGTGAAACAACTCAGGCCACCTGCCATCCTGTCCCCTGGGGTGCAGAGGTGCTGGGGAAGCAGTCACTGACTGTCGAGAATATATAGGTTACCCTTTTCAGCACCCTGGGGTCTAAAAGCTCCTGCAGCTGGGGAAATTTTAACAGCTTATTTGGACCAAAGATTGGAGAAGGCAGCAACAAGGCCCCCTCCCTCCTGCTCATGGGTAAACCAGGAGTGAAGTGGCCCTTGTCCTGCCCCTCCGCCTTAGGTCTTCCTGCAGTAGAGACCCTTGATATGATGACCTTGATATGAGACCAAGTTCTGCTCACAGTTTCCAGAATATTTGTGGAACCCTGGCCTCCCTTTGTGCCCCTTCTGTTTTCCAATGTCCTCTCTCCATGATAGAGCAGGGTCAAGGAAGGGGGAGAGGGTTGGGAATGGAACTAAATCTGGCTTGCACCGTTCCTCTCTCCTGACCGCTCTGAAGGACCAAGCCTTTCCTGATGGGGATAAGAGGGAAGGAGCCCACAGGCCAGGTTCATTGTCACACTGAGCTCTTCTGCCTGTGCTTTCCTACTCGATTTCTGGCCATCTGCAGTCCCTTTCCAGACACCTCCAAAAGATTTTTGCCTGGGGAGGCACTGAAAAGTCCCCAACTCGGGAAAGCACATGAAATCATTCCAGCTCCGGAGCTGTTCAAAATCCCCACTGGCGTTCCCTACTCATGTCCCCACTTCTCTGGTGTGGAGAGAAATTGAAACTGCCTTGGAGCTTAGCGTTGGGAGGTTTTGGGAGGGGTGGGTTTCTGTAAAGGGCTTCGGGCTCCGAGCCTAAATGGCTAAAGAGGGAGAACCTGGAGCAGGCATCCCAGGCCCTCGCTGGGAAGGGCAGAGGGTGCAGACCCAGGCCGTCCTCCGGGGTAGGATCCGAGCAGAGCTTGGGGCCCCACTTGGATCTGGAGAGAGGGAGGACCAACCAATGGGCTGCGCCCGTCCCGTGCGAGCAGCCAATAGGCGGTCGGGGGCGTGTCATCCGAGGCGGTGGGGAGTGGGCATTCGGTCCTGCGGCGCGGTCCCCGGCGCTTGCTGGAGGCTCCGCGATGACTGCTCTGAGTCCGGGCGAGGCCGCCAAGGCGGGCAGGTAAGGGGCTGCGACCCGCGGACCAGGCTCCAGGGCCCAGAGGCCGCCTCGAAGGGACGCTGCCCGCCGGGACCCGGAGGCCGCTGCGCCTCGGCGCGTTATACCCGCGGGGCAGGCGCTTCCTGGCCCGCCGGAATGCGGGCTTCACTCTAGAGCTGCGCCGCGCGGGCCCTGGCTCTTCCCGGGCTAAGAGGTGTTCGCGCTGGGGCAGGATGTCAGGCTGTAGGCGCTTCGCGCGAGGGGTTCGAACCTGTCGGATGAGGGACATCCAGGCGGTATCAGGGAGGTGGAGGGCAATCCCCCTCGGGATACCTCCCGTGGTCCACCATCACCCTCCGCCGCCGTCGCTGGGCATTCATTCATTCATTCCCCAGTCATATCGACCCCCAGTCCTGACTGCCCCCCACCCGAGGGCTGGCCCTTCTGGCCCCCGAAAGGGTCAGCCTTTCTCTTCCAAACGGGTCTGCAATTGTAGCGGCGCTCAGTTGCCCGGGAGGCAGCGTGGAGCTGTCCCAGGACGACTCGGCCGCACCCATCCGTCAGGCCCTTCGCCGTCGGGCAGGCTGGGGCCAGTCTCTCAGCCTCGAGATCTGTTCCAGAGTCACCCTCGGAGGAAGGAAAGTTCTTGCAGCTGGGCAAGGGGCAGGGAGGCAGGGCAGTCAGGAGGTGATGTTTCAGGTGGCACCAAGAATTGTGGCCTCTGCCCCATGAAGTCTTGGGGCCCTGCAGGTAGGATTATTTGGGGAAGACAGAGCCAGTGCCCTTGCCCCAGTCCCAAACCCCGCAGCCTGAGCTCTGAAGTCTGGCCATCTAACACTGGGGCAGATAGGGTGAATGTGGTGTGAGCCCAGTGCCCAGTCCACACAAGTACATGGAACTGGTGGAATGTTTTTTTTGTTTGTTTTTTTAAGAAGATGTTGGGGGTAGGCACATTTTTATTTATTTATTTTTGTCGTGTTGGGTCTTCGTTTCTGTGCGAGGGCTTTCTCTAGCTGTGGCAAGCGGGGGCCGCTCTTCATCGTGGTGCGTGGGCCTCTCACTATCGCGGCCTCTCTTTTTGCAGAGCACAGGCTCCAGACGTGCAGGCTCAGTAGTTGTGGCTCATGGGCCTAGTTGCTCCGCGGCATGTGGGATCCTCCAGGGCTCGAACCCATGTCCCCTGCATTAGCAGGCAGATTCTCAACCACTGCGCCACCAGGGAAGCCCCCTGGTGGAATGTTTAAGGGCTCCCTCTGTCCTGTCTTCAAAGATGTCTGTCTTCAATGCCTACCCCACTGGCATTTGCCCTTCTTTGCTTTGCTTGCCCCACTCATCCTTGCACGAATCAGCCTCCTAGGGAATGAGAGAATGTCCTGACAATCCATGATGCCTTTGCCCCAGTGTACACCCCCTAGCTGGCTCTGAAGTCCAGTTCCTTTCAGAGCGAAGACATGGGGTTGCAGGGAGAGGTGGCATAGAGGGTGTCCTTCCCATCCTGCAGTGAGGGGGCCAGTATGCTCCTTCCGCTGTCCTCTGACCACGCTGACAGACACTCTCAGGTCTGAGGTTATGGTTTGACAGGACCAGTTAAGCAGTGTACATCTCTGGGGCAAATGGGCAGATCTAGAGCGCATCATGTCAGCACAGAAGCTGACAGAAGCTGCTCCTGAGTTTCCAGGAGCATTTCTGCTGGGGCCAAATCCAAGTTCTCCTTCCTGACTTGCCTTTGGGAGAATTTTCTGAATAGCCTAGAGAGGACAGCCCAGGTCCTATCCATGCCTTGATGTTACTGGTTGCTTTGAAATTTCTGAGCTTAGGCGAGTCTTCAAAGCCTTAGTGCAGACCAGAAGGATCTGTGTGCCAACCCATCCACCTAGGATGACCCCCTGAGGCTGAGGTCAGCAGTACTCAAGATGGGCTATGCCAGCCAGCCTCCCTGAACCTCCTCCACGTGCCTGTGCTTGGGTGGCCCCCCCCTAGTCCTTAACCTGGTTAAGTCGTGGCTTTGGCCCTTGAATGCCACATACCATACTTATCAGAGCAGCATGAAGAGCCTCTCTCATAAGAAGTTCCTATTTTGCTGTGACCTGGGACAAGTCCCCTCTCTGGGCCTGCTTTGCCATCATAAGGTAAGGAGATTGGATTGTAGGCTCCTTAAAGGCCTTCTCCATGCAGCCATTCAGTGACTCTGCTAACTAGCCTGTTTCCCCCTTGATTTCTGAAGGTATTTTATCTCTTTACATAATTACTTCGTTGCTATGACTACCTATGGAAAGCCCATGAAGTCGAGACCCATGCAGCATTCCACTTTGGTGTCGAGTGTCTGAGTCCGGACACCAGAAAATAATTTGCTTTTCTCCTTTCCTGAGAAGTGAAAATAATTCCCCCCAATTCTGCAGCCATCTCTTATGCAAGGGTAAGTTTGGCAAGAAGTCAGTCTTGGCCACTGTGCTGCTATTCACCTGGGCCACAGGGCACCAGTCTGTCACCACATGTTATCACCAACCTTTGAAGCTTTGATTAATTCCCCTGCTGTTTACTAACGTAGGAAAGGAAGGAGGAGGGGGAGGGCAGAAGCCGCCCCCCACCCCCCCCAACCCGGGAACGGAGCTTCCTTTGTAATTAAGAAGTACCTGCCTCCTCAGGGAGTCCCTGCCAGCTACAGCATGAAGGAAGGCACTGTTCCCACGAATATAAGCCTCCGCGGGGCAGGCTGGTGTCTCCCTTCTCCCCACGACAACTACACATTTTCATTAGTTTACAAATGCCTGGTCATAATTTAGGACTGGAGTGTTTTAATAACCTGTGGAGGTTGAGCCGATTTTTTTTTTTTTTTTTTTTTTAACCATTCCAGTATTTATTGTTTGTAAACTTTTTGATGACGGCCATTCTGACCAGTGTGAGGTGATACCTCATTGTAGATTTGATTTTCATTTCTCTAATAATTAGTGATATTGAGCATCTTTTCATGTGCTTTTAGCCACCTATATGTCTTCTTTGGAGAAATGTCTATTTAGATCTTACACCCATTTTCTGAGTGAGTTGTTTTTTCTTTTTTTCTTTTTTTAATAATACACAACGTATTTATTTATTTATTTATTTATGGCTGTGTTGGGTCTTCGTTTCTGTGCGAGGTCTTTCTCTAGTTGTGGCAAGTGGGGGTCACTCTTCATCGCGGTGCGCAGGCCTCTCACTATCGCGGCCTCTGTTGTTGAGGAGCACAGGCTCCAGACGCGCAGGCTCAGTAATTGTGGCTCACGGGCCCAGTTGCTCCATGGCATGTGGGATCTTCCCAGACCAGGGCCTGAACCTGTGTCCCCTGCATTGGCAGGCAGATTCTCAACCACTGCGCCACCAGGGAAGCCCCAGAGCCGATCTTTAAGTCCTTGTCCTAAGTTAGAGTTTCCTCAGATGATGTTTAAAACCACTAGAAAATCACATTGTTAGTTTTTAAATAGGACGGTTGGTTTTGGCTGGGACTATTTTTTAAAAATATGAACTAAAGGGGAAAACATAGTTTTTCGAAGCAGGAGCCTGCTGTGTCCCCCTTTGCCTGGCAAAGTAATAAAGCTATCCTAATCTATTTCTCCCTCAAAAAAAATATGGACTAAAAAGCATAGAAAGAATTAGTTTAAATGAAATACAAATTGCTTTTCCTTCTGACGTGTTGACCTGGCACATCATGGTATATTAAATAATTGTCAAAATCATACTGGTATTTCATTTCACTGGTGTCTTGGGGGTCATCGTTGGTGGCTTAGGGTCAGAACAGCAGCATGGGTGGGATGCCTGAGCAAACAGCTGTGACTGGTTGTAAGAATGTTTTTCTCACTCCCTCATGTAAAGAAAAAAAAATTAAATATTTCTAATTTATGTTAACATTAATCAAATTATTTGAAACTTGCCCATAATCACCAGGGCCACACAAAATGTTATATTTTAAATAATTTTTGAATTTTGAAGGACTATTCAACAATTTTGTTTTGAAATAACCTAGTGACAATACCTCAGAATCGATATTCATATTCATACTGGGCTTCTTTGATTACCAAACAAGTTGAAAATGTTTATATATTTAATTGTTAAATCTTTTCGTTGTGGAGAATTTCGAACACATACACAAGAAGAGTAGTATAATAAGCAGCATGTGCCCATCACCCAGCTTCAATTATCAAGTCATGGGACTCCCTTCTCCCTCCCTCCTGGGTTATTTTGAAGCAAATCTAAGATATATTATTTCATCCACAATTATTTCAGTGTATACCTATAAAAGATAAGGTCTTTTAAAAATATAACTACAATACCATTTTCACACCTGAAAAATAACAATAACTTCTTAAAATCATCAGGTAGCTAGTCGGCAAAGTTCCCACATCATCTAGTAAATGTTATTGTGCCATTTTAAAAACTTTTATAAGGATCCAAATGAGTTTTATACAATTGGCTGAAACGTTGAATCTATATATCAGTGTCTCTACTTGTAATGTATAAATTCCCCTTCCATTTCTTCTTTTTTCCTTGCAACTTATTTGTCGGAAAAAATCTTTTTTTTTTTTCCTATACCATTGCCCAGTTTGCAGGTGCTGTTTAAAAATGTTCCTCTGACTCCTGTATTTCCTATAAATTGGCAGCTGGATCTAGACATTGATCAGATTCAGGAGGTACTGAACACTTGAGGAAACACGTAAGGTCTGGTTATTTCTCTTTGGGGCATGTTAACAGCCATTGATGATTATTTCATGTAAACCCATTATTTCATTAGGGATTGCAAAATGGTATTACTCCAATTCTATCACTCTTTCATTATTTATTAGCTTGAATATTTCTATAAGAGAAATGTCCCTTCTTCAACTATTTGGTTACCCCAATACTAGAAAGGCAGAATAAATCCTCAGCTCTTTCCTTTTATTTACAGGTTTTCAAAATAATGAGATGGATCCCTAGTAATCACCAAAGGTGACCAATGAGTCATTTTGGTATTATAATGATCTCATGGATTTAGACATATTTGATGTGTTTTAGCTCATTGTAGACATTATTCTTATTGATGCTCAAATTGTCCCATCTTGCTCTATCTTCAGGTTGGCTCCTGAATACTTGTGCCATCACCACAGTCTTTTTTTTTTTTTTTTTCGG
>NW_006795663.1:164786-178673 GCF_000442215.2 Lipotes vexillifer
CCGGGGCACAACCCCACGCCCCCGGCATCGGCAGCCGGACTCTCAACCACTGTGCCACCAGGGAAGCCCCCACCTCAGTCTTTGATGGCTTCCTTGCTTTCTGGTATGATTAGATATTTTAGGCCCATTTGTGTATTCCCTGCCCCAAATCTGGAATCAGCCATTTCTCTAAGGAACACTGGTTCCCTTTTGGGAAATTGCATGACCATAATCTAAGCACCAGGGGTGTTCATTGCTAGTTGAGTATTTTTTTTTTTTAAAGTAATCAGTTTTGAAGTTTATCTTTTAAACCCACTTGATTGCTGATCAAATTAAAGTTGTATTTCCTATCATTTTGGGAGTCATAGGCTATATTAAAAATATAGCACAGCAAAGTGACTCAGCCATACATATACATGTATCCATGAAGAAACTTTAAACTATACTTGGCAGTTGTTTTAATAATCTCTCTCTCTCTCTCTTTTATTTTACATAATGAGAATTGAAGCCCGCAGGAATTGGCAAACTGTGGTCAGCAGGCCAAATCCTGCCCATTGTCTGTTTTTGTAAATAGAGTCTTATAGTCATGTCCATTAAAAAAAAAAAAAAAATCTAATGAAAGTGAAATATTCTCTTTCCAGAGACATGTTCCTTTGTTCAGACACAACAGTTTTGCCCAAAATTCCAGGAGTTCACAGACCTTCCCTGCAACCCTTGCCTGGATTCCACGGTCCATTAGACTGTCAACTGGGGTCCATAATGATGGAGGAAGACTTGGGAGGACTGGAAGTAACCAGTTGGCCCCATGTAAGAGCAGCAAATGGGAAAGCTAATGGGTCTTGCAGTATCAGACCCAGGAGAAGAGAGATTAGGAATAGTCATTGCAGAGACTCTGCACTGGTCACACCAGCAGTGAAGATCTGGTTTTATCAAGAAAGTAACATGATGTCAAAAGTTTATTCTTTGGTGAAGATAGAGAGAGGTCCATCTGGGTGTTGGAAAGAACTTTCTAATAATCAGAACTTCAGTGACATACCTGATAGATCACAGTTACATGTAGGCGCACATTTTGAAATGTCTTGTGCCTAATTGCAACTTTACCCTTTTTTCACCCACTTGAATATTTACTTCCTTACACTAAGTTCCTTGATATGGATAACACTGAGTAAGGTTGTTTTATTCCCCCCTTTTAAGTTATTCTCGGTCACGTAGTTACTGTTATAATAATAGGAAGAGCCTGAGCTTTCAGAAAGACCTGGATTCAAATCCTTGCTCCACAAGTTACTGCTGAGTTACTACTGGCTCTGAGCCTCCCTCTCTTCTCTATAAAACAGAGTCACATCTGGCCTACTTCAAAGATTCTCAGGCTGTGTAATGGCCTGGTACACAGTAGATGCTCACCAAAAATGAGTTTCCCTGCAGTTCCTCCAGCTTTGAGAATCTGAGACCAGGTCTCTCTGATGATTCAGACCCAGCTGTAAGAAAAGCTTGATCTTTTTTACTATTCAAGGTGCAAAGTTCCTTTTTTAAAAATAAACTTTTTAATCTTTAGATAATTGTAGATTCACATGCAATTGTGTGAAATAATACAAAGATCTCGTGTACATTTCCCCCAGTTTTTCCCAGTGGTAATATCCTGCACAGCAATAGCACAACCAGAAAATTGACATTGATGTAATCCCTTTGACCTTATTCAGATTTCACATGCATTCATTTGTGTGTGTGTGTGTGTGTGTGTGTGTGTGTGTGTGTGTGTGTTTAGTTTTGTATAGTTTTATCACATGTGGGAATTTGGCAAAGTTCATTTTTAAAATCAAGGTTTCTTTTTCTGTTGGATTCTGAGGGTTTTCATGTAAGAAGCATGTTTTAGAAATTTGGAATTTAAGAAGTATCTATTAGTTAACATTGCTGTGCCTTTGGAACAAGTTTTTTTCCTTCTGTGTCTTTCTCCTTTTTTTTCATTCTCTCACCAAATGAAAATAGTTTATTGTGATCATAAAATTTAGGCAAAGTATACTACAGAGAATTATAAAGAAGAAAAGAAACACCTGCAATCCCAACTCAAGGAGGAAAATAATGTTAGAATTTTGGTGAGCGTCCTTCCCAATATATTTTATAATACATGCTGTTCTATATAACGTTTTTTCCAATGTTCTATAATGCTGTCCTTTGTGGTAGACTTATTTTTAATAAGTTTTAAAAAATAATGATAAATATCATTTTAATAGTTACATAGCCTTTCATTCTTTGAATAAACCATAATTTGTTCATGCCCCATTGTTTTTTTCCTCGTCTACAAGTGTAGTGAACTACACATCAGTGCACACTCTTATACATTTAAATTTGTGTTCAATTATTTCCTAAGAATAAATTGTTAGAAGTGGAATTTGTGGGTCTGTCGAGTATCTACATACAAATGTATGTACGTTTTCACACACTGCCCTCTCACACAGGAGTGTGTGAGACTGCCCATTCAGCAACATGTTGATCAACAGTAGATGTTATTAAACTTTTAAGCCTTTGAAATTTAATAAGTAAAAATATCCCTTCTATTTTATTTTTAAATACCTTTATTATTTTTGTTGATTTTAGAAGTATTACACCCTGTTAAAATAAGTTCAAACAAAACAGAAACTATTGAGAGTGAATTCTTCCCTGAGATATAATCACTGTTGTTTGATATAGAACTTTTAATTTTATAAATGGGTTATATCTTGGTTACTTATATATACTTTTCACTAAACAACATATTTTGGACTTTTTTCCATATTAGCACATGCAGCTATACTCTAGTCTTTTAGTCAATTGCATAGGACTCTGTTATATTGATAAAATATTATTTTGGTATTTCCACCTTTTCCTTCATACTTGGAATATAAATTTTTGCCTACTTGTCCATTTATTTCCATATACCAAGTTCCATGGAATGGAGTTGTAGGATCAAAGGATTTACATTTCTTAAATAATTTGATATATGTTAGAAAGGTTAACTAAGTTTTAAGTCTCATCATGGAAAATAAGAATGCTTATTTTCCACATCCTTTCCACATCCTATAATATTGAGCATTATAATTTTCTTAGTGTTTACCAGTAAGATAGGTAATAGAGATAATATTTCTTTTTTTGTGACTTGCCTGTTCATATTCTTTACCCACTTTTCTATTAGATTGTTTACCTTTTTCTTTCTGACTTGGATGGGTCATTATCATTTAAAAACACCAATCCTTTGTTGTTTACGTCACCTTTTAAATTTTAATTAATTTATTTATTTTGACCGCATTGCGGTATGTGGGATCTTAGTTCCCTGACCAGGGTTGGAACCCATGCCCCTGCAGTGGAAGTGCAGAGTCTTAACCACTGGACCACCAGGGAAGCCCCCTGCCAGTTTAAATTTTGATGTAAAAAGGTTTTTAATTTTTATGCAATTAAATCTTTTATGTGTTCTGGGTTTTATATCTTGCTTAGGAAGACCTTTCTTGGTATGTTAATATTCTCTTCTATTTTATTTTAGTTTTTTATTGACTTAGAAAACATTTGGATGTTTAATCTACCTGGGATTTATTTTTGTGAATGGTGTGAGGTAGCCAGTTGCCCCAAGAACATTTATTGGACAATCTGTTCTTTCCTTACTTATTTGAAACAGCTTCTTTCTTATATACTAAATTCTCAGATACCCATAGATCATCTTCTGGACTCCCCTTATGTTCTATTGATCTATTCATTTTTTCCTAAACTAGTAAGTATTTTAATTGCTCCAGCTTTGTAGTTTATTCTGACATCTGGTAGGGCAAAGCCCTTGCATGGCATTTGGGATAAATTTGCTTCTTTAAAACTTTCAATCTTCCCACTCAGGAGCAGAGTTTCTCTCTCCATTTACTCAAGGCTTCTTTCGTGTCATTTTAAAAATGTCTGTGATTTTCTTCTCATAAATTTCTCTACATTTTAAGAGTTTATTCTTGGGTAACTTATATGTATTGCCATATGAATAGAATCATTTCCCCAAATATATTTTATAACTGTTTATTGCAGGTCTGCTGAGAAACTATTGATTTTTATATTGATCTTGTAACCACTAGAATAACAATTAACTCCATGAGAGTGTATTGTGTGTCTATCCTTATCACAGCTCTGCCTAGCCCATGGCCCAAATATAAGAATATCTGGGCCACTTTCTTATGATTTTTCCAGTTGATGACGTATCCTCTAGTTAGTTTATGTTACCATCTTTCAAACAATAATCATTGCTTTTTATTGGGGTGGCCAAAAAGTTCGGGTTTTTGGTAGGACGGTAGGAAACCCGAACGAACTATTTGGCCAGCCCCAATAACGTGTGAACCTTGGATTTCTTTTTCGTGCTTTTGTGCAGTGGCTAGAACTTCCAGAACAATGTTGAATAACAGTGGCGAGAGCAGGCATTCCTAGGGGGTTTCCACCCGTTGGACATTCTGGGGTTCTCCCTGGAGGGAGAGGTACCAGGACCCGGTAAGCTCTTTAAGAGTAGGTCATCACCCGGGAATCCGAACCCTTAGACGAGCACGGCTTTGGGGAGCCCGGTTAGCAAAAGCCTGTGGCAGGGCGCGGAGCTGGACCCTCCTGGGACGTCCCAAATCCGGTCCAATACCAGGTTTGGGTCCCGGCAGGGGTGCGGGCTCCCTTTCCAGGGAGCAGAGGTGCCGGCATGGTTGCTGTTTTTCCAGTAGCCCTCCAGTCTACGCAAGCTTTTGCTCTTCCGCTTACAGACGCATCGGCCCCCGCCAAGGGGTGGGCAGGGCAGGGCCGGGCGGGCTGGCGCGGGGCCCTGCGGTGCTGGAATTCTGGGTGTGGCTGCCCTCTCGGCGCCGGGTGGCGCTGGGCTCTCCAGCCCTTCCAAGGGCTGGCGCAGAAAATGGACTTGTGGTTCGCGGGCTGCGGCAGAGATGCGCCAGGGGTGAGGAGCGTCAGGTGAGGATGGCTGGGGAAGGCTGGACCAGGCGGGGAAGCTGCGGGCAAGGGCAGCACCCACTCCCTCCCCGACTGTGGACACCCCGCCCAGGGAATCAGGAGAGGGAGGTACAGTCTCATCCCCCAGAATCTCCATGGTCTTTCACTGGGAGGAAGGCAGGATCCGAGGTTGGTGGGGCGCTGAGCTGGCCGGTGGCCTGGGCTGCCGGCTGTGCTCGGCAGCATCCTCACTTGTGCTCAGAGGCCTGTCCTCACTGTCCGTCCCTGGGATGCAGTCAGCAGCGTGGGAGAGAGGAAGGAGGGGCAGGCCTTTACGAGTCTGGATTCAGACCCCCACTAGGGCACCAAAACGGCCCTGGCTAAAGCTGCAGATCCCCTCCTTGTTGCTAAAGTTACTTAGACTGCCTTTCAGTCCTCCGGCTGCTTGGCCTCTCAGCAAACTTCACTGCTTTCCCATTCCTCCTTTTTGAAGTACTCTTTCGGCTTCCATGACAACCTATACACCTGGTTTTTTCGTTTTTTTTTTTTTTTTTTTCGGTCGCTATGCGGGCCTCTCACTGTTGTGGCCTCTCCCATTTGCGGAGCACAGGCTCCGGATGCGCAGGCTCAGTGGCCATGGCTCACGGGCCTTGCAGAGCACAGGCTCCGGACTGACGCGCAGCCTCAGTGGCCATGGCTCACGAGCCCAGGCGCTCCACGGCATGTGGGATCTTCCCAGACCGGGGCGCGAATCCGTGTCCCCTGCATCGGCAGGCGGACTCTCAACCACTGCGCCACCAGGGAAGCCCCACACAGTCTTTAAGTGCTGTAATTCTTGAGGTCCCAGGCTACCCTCCTTCCCCTCCCTCTTCCCCATCCTCCTAGTGGAGATATAATTCACACACCATAAAATTCATCCTTTTAAAGTGTGCCTTTCAGCGGCTTTTACTGTATTCACAAAGTTGTGCAACCATCATCACTGTCTAATTCTGGAACACTTTCATCACCTCCAAAAGAAACCCTATGAGCATTAGTCACTTCCCATTTCCCCTTCCCTCCAACCCCTGGCAACTACTAATCTACTTTCTGTCTCTGTGGATTTGCCAATTCTGGACGTTTCCTGTACGTGGAATCATATGATATGTGGTCTTTTGTAACTGGCTTTTCATTTAGCATAATGTTTTTCAGGTCCATTCATGTTGTGATATGTATCAGTATTTCATTCCTTTGTATGGCTGAATTATGTTCCACTGTATGGGTATACCACATTTTGCTTATCCATTCATCAGTTGGGTATTTGGGTTGTTTCCATTTTTTGGCTATTATGGTAATAATTATCATAATGCTATGAGCATTCCTTTTTTTAAAAACTTGAAAAAATGGAAGTATAGTTGATTTACAGTGTTGTGTTAATTTCTGCTGTACAGCAAAGTGGTTCAGTTATACATAAATATACATTCTTTTTAATATTCTTTTCCATTATGTTTTGTCACAGGATATTGAATATAGTTCCCTGTGCCCTACAGTAGGACCTTGTTGTTTATCCATTCTATATATAATAGTTTGCACCTGCTAATCCCAAACTCCCAATCCATCCCTCCTCCACCCGCTTCCCCCTTAGCAATCACAGGTCTATTCTCTATGTCTGTGAGTCTGTCTCACAGAGAAGTTCATTTGTGTCATATTTTAGATTGCACATATGAGTGATATCATATGGTACTTGTCTTTCTATTTCTGATTCCACTTAGTATGATAATCTGTAGGTCCATCCATGTTACTGCAAGTGGTATTATTTCATTCCTTTTTATGGCTGAGTAATATTCCATTGTGTTTATGTACCACATCTTTACCCATTCATCTGTTGATGGACATTTAGCTTGTTTCCATGTCTTGGCTATTATAAATAGTGCTGCTATGAACATAGGGGCGCATGTGTCTTTTTGAATTGTAGTTTTGTCCGAATATATGCCCAGGAGTGGGATTGCTGGATCATATGGGAATTCTATTTTTAGTTTTTTGAGGAACCTCCATACTGTCTTCCATAGTGGCTGTACCAGTTTACATTCCCATCAACAGTGTAGGAGGGTTCCCTTTGCTATGAGCGTTATTGTACAAGATTTTGTGTGCACATATATTTTCAGTTTTCTTGGGTATATGTACCTAGGAGTAGAATTGCTGCGTCATATAGTAAACGTTTAACCATTTGAGTAACCACCAAACTGTTTTCCAAAGCAGTTGCACCAAATGTGTGAGGGCTCCAGTTTCTCCTTATCCTTACCAACACCTGATATGAATGACAGTCTCTCGGGGGTGTGCAGTGGTATCACATTGTGGTTTTGATTTGTATTTCCCTGATGACTAATGATGTTGAGCATCTTTTTGTGTACTTATTGGTCATCTGATATCTTCTTTGGAAAAATGTTTATTTAAACATTTGCCCGTTTTTGGTTGGATTATTTGTCTTTTTATTTTTCAGTTTTGAGTTCTTTAAAAAGATTTTAATTGTGGTTAAGAAAAACACATAACATAAAATTTACCATCTTAACCGTTTCTAAGTTCATTTGTACAGTTCAGTAATGTTAAATATACATATTCATATTGTTGTGCAACCAATCTCCAGAACTTTTTCACCTCGCAAAACTGAAACCCTATACCCGTTAAATAACTCTCCATTCCGCCCCCCTCCTCCAGCCCCTGGCAACCACCTTTCTACTTTCTGTTTCTATGAATCTGACTACTCTAGGTACTTCACATAGGCGGAGTCATACAGCATTTATATTTTTGTGACTGGCTTTTTTCACTTAGTATGACATCTGCAAGGTCATAAGAGTTTTTCATATATTCTAGATACTAGTCCCTTATCAGATGCATGATTTACAAATATTTTCTCTCATTCTATGAGTTTCCTTTCCACCTTCTGAATATCATTAGCAGCACAAAAGTTTCTAATTTTGATGAAGTTCGATTTATCTATTTTTTCTTCTGTTCTATGCTTTTGGTGTCATAGCTTAAGAGACCATTGCCTAATCAAACAAAGATTTACACATATGATTTCTTCTAAGAGTCTTAGCTCTCAGATTTTTGAGTTATTTTTTGTACATGGTGTGAGATAGGGATCCAACTTAATTCTTTTGCATGTGGATGTCTAGTTGTTTATGTTTCTCATACGTGCCACACACATCTGGCCTCCGGGCTTTTGCACATCATAAACCCTCTAATAAACCCTCTACAAGGACCCCTTCCCAACACCCTCCGATCCTCCCCACCCCCACCCTGCCAGCCCCTCAGTCTGATTAGCATCCACTGGCTATCAGTGCAAATGCTGCTGCTGCTGCTGCTTCGGGAGGTCTTCCCCACTCTCCACGGGTGACTCAGGACTCCTTGACAGAGGTCCTCCTAGGACGCTGTGCTTTGCCTTCGTAACGTACATTACACAGTTATAATTATGTATCGGTCTCTATAAATATTTGTTTCATGTCTGCCTCTCCCGCCGGGCATTTTGGGGATAGTAGCGTGCCTTTTCCCTCTTCGTCTACACAGCACTTACACAGAGCTGAGCAAATACAGGCATTCAATTGGCATTTGTAGGATGGAGGCAGAGGGGCCGGCAGCCCTCTGAGGGCTGTGATTCTGCCAGCCTGTCTTGGGATTGGGGTTTTTCTGACCACGGAGAGCCAGTGGCCATCTGCCCCCTTACCCGGTTCCTGGCTAGGCTTTGTTATTCCCTCAGACAACATTTGCTTTCCCTCCTGGCTTGAGACTTTCTTGCCCCTTTGCAGAGGAGTAACTGAGGCCCAGAAGGGGAGAGTGGCTTCTCCAAGGACCCACAGCAGTGAGAGGTACTTCTAGGCCTGCGGCCTGTCTTCCTGTCCCCACGCCCAGGCTCTTCCAGGACACTGAGCCTGCTCGAGACTGCCTGTGCCCTGACAAGAGCCAGGTGGGTCCCCAAAGCCAGAGTGATTCTGAGGTGGGTGTCCCCGGGTGGTTGGAGTTGGGTATGCTGGATGCTACCCATGGATGGACAGAGCTGACTTGTCCCGGGAGTAGCCACACCTCCAGGCAGCCTTGAGTGGGGGTGAGCATCTGAGGGTGTCTGTGGGCCCTCCCCTCAGCCGGCCCAGCAGAGGGTGGCCCCCAGGAGCACAGGGGTGCTCTGTTTCTTCATGAATGCAAGTCTGTGTTTAGACCTGAATGACCAGCTTCTTGTCTGGAAACAGCCAGGCCTCAAGTGGCCTGCCAAGAAAAAGTGGTCTGTGACCAGGTCCAGGGGTGCCAGCTCTCACAGATGCTGCTCCAGCGGTGGGCACTGTGGGAGGAGGCCAGCAACAGGCAGGTCACTCTTTGCAGAACCAATTCCCTGCTCCATCGTAGCTGGGGCTTTGTAGGAGATCCGGCGTATCCCCAGGAGCAAAGCTTCCAGGTTTCAGCCATTTGTCCATCTGTCTCCCTGGTGACTGTTCTCACTCTGCAGGTCTTTGAGCTCTGGCCAGGAAGGGGGCAGCAACTGCTGGCCTTGTACCTCTGGTGGAGAGAGAAGAGAGGGTGGGATCCTGAGTATGGTTGGGCCTGAGCTGTGGGAGGACCTCTGGGCCCCAGGGGATAGGACGCAGTCCGTGGATGCCACCCAGGTGTAAAGAGGGCCCCGCCCGCTGCCACTGTCCCAGGGGAAAGGTTCAGTCGCGCAGGACACGTATGGAGCTTTGCGGGTGCAGTGGGGGGCCCGGTGGTGTCCCCATCTCTACTTCCCATGGGGAGCTCACCTCTGGGCATCCTTCAAGGGACATGATGGGAGGGTAGGGGGGCAACTCAGCTCTCAGTGGTGCAGGCAGGGGTGGGAGGCCCAGCGGGCAAGGCTGTGAGCACCGGCTCCCTTCCCCAGGGCTGGGCCGTGGCCTGTCTCAGATCCTCACAGCGGCCCTGGCCATCTGCAGGCCGGAGAAAGGATTCTCCCCATTTTAGAGAGGAGGGAGGAGACTCAGAGGGAGATGCCTGGGGGCCACCCGGAGCGTCAGGGGAGCCAGAGGCAAACTTGAGTGAGTTGTTCTCACTCCAGGCCGCGCCGCGTGTTTTGTGGGACTCTAGTTCCCTGGCCAGGGACCGAACCCAGGCCCTTGGCAGTGAGAACGCAGAGTCCCAACCTCTGGACCTCCAGGGAATTCCCTTACTCCAGGTCTCATGTTGGCATCCTGAGGCCCCACTACTGCTAAACAAACTACACAGAGGGGTTTTCCACAGGGAGCATTTGTCTCTTCGGTAAATGGTTATGGAGCACTTACTGTATGCCTGAGGTTGTGCGAGGCCCCGGGGTAAGAGATGAATAAGACAGTCTAGTGGGGAGACAGCCGCATCAACGGGTGATGCAGCAAAGGAGGCTATCTGAGCAGAAGTGGGCACAGGGGGTGATGGCTGTGCTCTCCCTGGAGGTACAGGCCGGCCAGGCTTCAGGGAGGAGAGGCCCTGGGGGCTGAGAAAGAGGGCTCCCTCCTCGGGCAGCAGCAGCTTAGCTGAGCAGGGCCCAGGCAGACCTGGGAGGGCGGGGCTCATTAGCGCAGCTCCCGAGGGCAGGAGAAGCGTCAGCCTGAGCACTTTGCTCCCAGATTCTGTCCCCATGAGGAGCAGGGCCTTTCTGGTGTGCTGAGAGCCCAGGCCTGGGTGGGAGGTCAGGGAGAAGGGAAAAGGGGTTGGGGCCCTTTAACCAGGGCTGGTCCAGTCAACCAGGCAGCTTGGCTCAGCGAGTGGGAGATGGGGCCAGCCTTGCCCCTGGCCCTCCCAGCTCCCATTGGATGGGAGGACCCAGGGTTTCTGAGATCCCTGTAGGTAGAAGGAGCTCTTGTTCGCACGAGCGCTCAAAGGGGTCCTTGTTCAGGCTGGATCTAGCCGCCCCCAGAGGGCTGGGCCAGCCCACATCTTCCTAGCGACTAGCTCACCCAGTGTGTTTGGTTCTTGGAGTAAGGGAGATAAAGGCTGGGGGGCTCTGATCTAGGGAACCCCACTTCCCAGAAGGGCTCCCACATGATCATCTCAGCCCAATAGACACCCCGTCCATTTCCCCTAGTCCCCCTGTACTGGGCCTGTGGGGAGAGCGGGGGCCTGGCCCTGCAGCAGGGAAAGCTCTAGGAAAGGGCAGAATTTGGGTCCCTCGAGCCCTCCAGGCACGGTAGAAAGAGTGCACACTTTCAGCCAGACTGGATTTTGAATTCGAGCTCCACTGCTTTCCAGTTATGTGGTCAGGAGCAAGGTGCTTTACCTCTGTGGGCCTCAGTTTCCTCATCTGTGCAATGGGAATGGTGCATCTCTATTGCATGACTAGAACTGGACTGAGACTAGAGGAGATCATGAGCCAGATCCGTTCACCTCCTTCCCCCTGGGGGCTCCCTCGTTAATGGGGCCAGACTTAGTCTGAACTTTCTTCAGAGGCTTCTTCCCTTTCCTGGCCCTGAAGGCTCATTGCAGGTATGGTACCCCCAGGTGTGGGTATCAGCCCCCAGGTGTGGGTATCCTGGCCCTGCCAGTGAACCCAGCTGAGCCTCCCTTCTTCACCCGTGAAGTGTTAAGTTGTACTACCTGCCCCACTAGTTGCGGCGAGCGGGGGCTACTCTTCGTTGCGGTGCGTGGGCTTCTCATTGCGGTGGCTTCTCTTGTTGCAGAGCACGGGCTCTAGGCGGGCGGGCTTCAGTAGTTGCAGCACTTGGGCTCAGTAGTTGTGGCTCACGGGCTCTAGATCGCAGGCTCAGTAGTTGTGGCAAACGGCCTTAGTTGCTCCACGGCATGTGGGATCTTCCCGGACCAGGGCTCGAACCTCTGTCCCCTGCATTGGCAGGCAGATTCTTAACCACTGAGCCACCAGGGAAGTCCCGTCATGTCTTAAAGGACATCACATGTGTGCCCTCGTTTGTGGTCTTCGGGCAAACCAGGTATGGGGGTTTTGGGTCTTGGCTGCAAGGGCCAGGGCATTGGGAGCAGATGGAAAGTCAAGGAGCAGCCGAGGGGAGCGGACCCTCTTCGCTGTCTCCCAGGGCGGGGCTTGGCCCACGGCCCACCTGCTTCTCTCTTCACTCTCTTCCTCATTCTAGACCCAATCTCCAGGTGCACCCAGTCACTCTGGCCCAGCACACCTGCGGCTCTCTGCTACCTGTTCACTGCCTTTGGCCCCCCTCCTCCACCTCCCGTATTTCCCAGTTAGGATTCATCAGAAAGGGATCCTGATGGGCCAGGTCAGCTTTTCATTCTTTTTTTTTTTAATTTTTATTTTAATGTGGACCATCTTAAAGTCTTTATTGAATTTGTTATAATATTGCTTTTTAAAAAATATATTTTGGGTTTTTTTGGCCGCAAGACATGTGGGATCTTAGCTCCCCGACCAGGGATCGAACTCGCACCCCCTGCATTGGAAGGCAAAGGATTAACCACTGGACCGCCAGGGAAGTCCCTCAGCTTTTCATTCTAAAGAGGGCGCTGGTCAGCTTGCGGGTGGCTTTGCTCGGGTCTGGACCACCCCCGTGGTTCTGTCCTGTAGCCCGGGTCATCTGTACAAACTGGGCCTCCACATCCCCCGTCATTTCAAAGCTGCCACAGGTAGTAAAGGGAAACGAAGCATATTCCTGGCCCAGGGGTTCTCAGACCAGCTCCTGGGGAGTAGGGATTGTGACTAGGCTGAGCACCTGCCCCACCCCGAGTCCTTTGCCGGGGTTGCTGAGCAGGACAGACGGATTGGGGCCCAGCATGTGGCCCCCAACTCAGAGCCACACTCTCTTACACTCAGTATGGAATTCAGTTATGGGATTCTCTCCCCTTCCCTAATGGGTGGAAAAGGTGAAACTTGTCCTTGTTGTCCTGGATATGGATTATCAGCTTAGAAAAATAAAAAGTGAGGTGCAGGCTCTATGTAAGAAATAAGTTATTTTTTTTGCAAAAGGAGATTGCCTTTCCTCTTCAAGTTTCAGTGTATTGACGACGAGCCTGACTCTGTCCACGTTATTGCAGTTTCCCTTGGGGAGAGGTCTCGTCAGCCATTTTCTGGGCTGTACTTCGGGCCGGTGGCCCTGAGAGAAAGATGGGGAGGCTCTTGGGCAGGACACGGTGTGGCTCAGGGCTGGACGCTGCCACACGGGAGGGCTGGCCTTACTTCCTTGACAAAACTCAGGAAATGAACTCTGCGACCTTAACAGATGAAGGAAATCTCTATTAAGAGCGTGATTCCCTGTTTTGCCAAGGTTGTTCCTGGAAACTCCAGAGGGCCGGGTGAAGGCACAGGAGGGTCAGGGCCCCAGGTCCGGAGCCCAGGTGGGAGGACTGGCCTCGGAGACCAGGAGGTATGCGTCTCCCTCTGAGCCCCAAACAAAGGAGGGGTTTAAAATCACCTGAGAGCTTGTAAAAGCCTGAAGCTGAACCTCGTGACCCAGCAATCCCAACCCTAAGTGTTTACTCATAGAAACGAATACTTGTGTGCACAAGACACAAGGTGCTGAAATGTTTATAGCAACAGTTTTGTAATAGGCAAAAACTGGAAACTCAATAGTAAAATGCCCCTCAACAGTAAGATTAATAAATCAGTTGCAACATGTCCATATAATGGAACATTAGTGAAAATGCACAGTTTGCAGCCACACACAGCACTGTGGATGAATCTCACCAGTGTGTTGCCGAGTAAAAGAAGAACACGTACCACATGATTCCATCCACAGAAAGTCCCCGAAGAGGCAAAGACAATCTGTGTTGTTGGAAGTCGTGTCGGTGGTTCTCTTTGACCGGGGGTGGGGGGTTGGGAGTGGGCAGTGAGACTAGAAGGCATGGGAGGGGCTTCTGGAGGGCAGCTTCTCCGGTATGCACCGTTTGTGAAATGCACTGCACGGTTCACTTACTTTGTGTGCACTTTTCAATATGTAAGTTACACATAAGTAACAAGTTAAAAATATATAGTTATGGGCTTCCCTGGTGGCGCAGTGCTTGAGAGTCCGCCTGCCGATGCAGGAGACGCGGGTTCGTGCC
>NW_006795663.1:178848-210037 GCF_000442215.2 Lipotes vexillifer
ATATATATATATATATATATATATATATAGTTACCTAAATGCTACCCCCAGAGGTTCTGATTTAACTGGTTTGAGAACAGAGCTCAGGGATCATTTTTCTTTGGTTGGTTTTTTGAAAAGCTCTACAGGTGATTCTAGTGTGTACCCGGCAGGCTACCCTTCCGAGTTAACAGGATGGTCTCTTTTCTCTGTGGAGTAGGTGGTGAGCTGTGTGCTGAGACGTAGAGGTGGGGTGGGGTGAGGGAGCCTGGGGGAATTTGGGGGTGCCCCAAGGTCTAGGCCGCTGGGCCCCAGTGGTGGACGTTCCTTCCAGGACGTGCGCCCTCAGCTCCCTGTCCCTAGATGGCTCTATTCGTGGTCTCTGGCTTTGCACTCTCAGGGGCCTGATACTAGGATGGGTTTTCTTTCTTTTTTTTGGCCTCTCCACGTGGCTTGCGGGATCTTAGTTCCCCAAGCAGGGATTGAACCTCTGCCCTGGGCAGTGGCAGCGCGGAGTCCTAACCACTGGACCGCCAGGGAATTCCCTAAGATGTGTTTTCTGTTTGGAAAAGGTCTCTCCTTGGAGCTGATTGGGCCCCACGTCCTGCAGGAGTGGGTGGAGCTGGCCCTGGCCTTGAGAAGAGCTGACAGGACCCACAGGACGCTCTAGCATCCCAGGTGTCCACTAGAAGACAACTTGGGAGAGTGTGGACAATCCCCAGGGGGAGGAGACACCCGAGGGGACCCTCCCGTGACCGCAAATGCCCAGCTGGCTCCGGCTGCCAGGCCTGGCCGAATTTTCTGCTTCAGCACCAGCCGCGGGCACTGCTGCTGCCCGAGGCTTGAGGAGCGAGGGGAGGGGTTGCCCTGTGGTTAGGGAGGGTTCTGGCGGAGGGGCTGGGTAGTGGGTGGAGGCGTTGCCAGCGCTGCGACAGCCCAGTGGGGTGCAGCCAGTGAGCACTGCTGTGGGGCTGGGAGGGGCCCAGCCTGTGCTTTTCCCCAAACACCCCCTCCCATCCCTTCCGAGCCACTTTACCCTTTTCCGTATGTCCTCTGTCTCCCACCCGGGATCCTCTTTGATCAGTCAGCCGGCGCGGATTGAGTGCCTGGCGCTGCCGGGCCGGGCTGTCTGCCTGCTCCACAGGCCGGGGCTTCCGGAGGGGAGGGCCCATCTGTGGGTGACCCCCCTCCGCTCCTGTCCACCACCCCTCCCCTTACTGCTGGGCATCCATCATTCTCTGTGCCTCCTTCACTCTTACTGCCTGGCTTTTAAATTATTTATTTATTTTTGGCTGCGTTGGATCTTCGTTGCTGCGCACGGGCTTTCTCTAGTTGCGCCGAGCGGGGGCTACTCTTCGTTGCGGTGCACGGGCTTCTCATTGCGGTGGCTTCTCTTGTTGCCGAGCACGGTCTCTAGTCGCACAGGCTTCAGTAGTTGTGGCACGCGGGCTCCGTAGTTGTGGCTCGAGGGCTCTAGAGCACAGGCTGGGTAGTTGTGGCGCATGAGCTTAGTTCCTCCGCGGCATGTGGGATCTTCCCGGACCAGGGCTCGAACCCGTGTCCCCTGCACTGGCAGGCGGATTCTTAACCACTGTGCTACCAGCGAAGTCCCTACTGCCTGGCCTTTTTTCTTCCCTCCTCCCTCTTGAAGTGTCATCGTGTCCCTTTCTCTGTCTCTCCGTCACTCATTCATTTAGCAAACACTGGGCGCCTGCTGTGTGCTGCTGGTACAGAGATGTAGAAGACACGCCCCTGGTGGAGCTCAGATGTCTAAACAGACAAGCACAGTCTGGGGTGGTAAGGGCTGGAGCAGCAGCGTGAAAGAAGGGACCAGGGACCATAGAGGAGGGATGACCAGCTCTGCATGGGGGAAAGCTGGGAAGGCTTCACAGAGAAGGTGATGCCTGATCTGGGCTTTGAAAGACGACCAGGGAATTCCCCAGGTAGATAAGCATGGCAAGGAATTCCAGGAAGAGCAAACATGCAGGGGTGAAGGGCCGCCGCTGAGCTGCAGGGGTGAGGCTGGAAAGGAAGCAGGAAGGTCAGGAAGGCCAGGTAGGAGGCAAGAAGGAACTACAGGAGGAAAGTCAGCAGGAGGGGGGCAGGCTCAGATCTGGGCCCCAGGTGGCTCTGTTGGCAGTGTGGGTGTGGGAGAGTGCCAGGTGTGGAAGGGCAAGGCTGGGGGCAGGTGTAGTTAGGAAGCTGTTGCCAGCATCCAGGAAGAGGATGATGGTGGCCTAGGCTTGCCTGGTATAGCAGGAGTGGAGGCAGTAGATGGTACGGTGGGTCGGGTGGTGCCAGGCTCTCGGGGCCTTGGCGGTTGACTGGTTGCAGCGGTGGGGCAGAAGCGTGAGTTGAGGATTCTGGCTTGGGTAACTGTGGAGGATGGGGCCTTTCAAGGGGAAGCAGATTTAGAGGGATGATGCTGAGCTCACTTTGATGGATTCGTCTAGATGGCAGGCTCTGCCGCTCTGGAGGGACGAGGTGTCAAGGTTAGGGATTTAGGTGGGGGAGTATCTACCTGGTGTGGATATTTTGAGCCTGGGGGAGGCATCCAGAGCGGAGTGCATATGTCAAGTGTCCCATGAAGCTTCGTCTGTGAGGTCCCTAGGAAGCAGCTAGACTCAGCCTCTCTGGGTCTTCTCTGCACTGCCTCTCTCTCCCTCTCCTAATCTCTCTGTGTCTCCCTTTTCCTTCTTTTTTTTTTCCGGCTGTGCTGCTTGGCTTACAGGATCTTAGTTCTCCGACCAGGGATTGAACCCGGGCCCTTGGCTGGGAAAGTGCGGAGTCCTACCACTGGACCGCCAGGGAATTCCCTGTGTCTCCCCGTTCCTGATGGGCCTGGCTTCTCTCCCGACGTCTCTCAGTGCTAGCTGCCCATCCCCTCCCTCTCAGCAGCCCCCTGGGCTGGGCAGGCTCATACTGGGCTCATGGGGTGATAAGCTCAGTAAGTATTTGTGGAAGGAATGAAGGAATGGGCAGTTAGCCTGAGTTCCCACTTGGGCCAGCAAGGCCTGAGGGCAGGGCAAGCACAAGTTGTGTCCTCTGGATCAGCATCTTGCCTTTGGGCCAGGCTCAGCAGAATGAAAGGGCCTCATCTGAGGAATTTTCAAACCTTTTCTACCCCCTTTAATGTCCAGGGGTAGAAAGCCTCCCGTGCTCCATCACCCTCATGACAATAATGACTTTTTTTGTGGCTTTGATTGAAAAAATAGATACGGTTTTGAAGACCCTTGATATTAACTCCATAGTCTGCACATGGAGGTGTGATGGGGCTGGATGGGCAGCGGGTATAGTTCACAACCCACAGAGCAACAGCAACTAGGTCGAGGAAGGCTCTGCGGGAGTGGACAGAGACTGCCAGCAGGGGGCGGGGGCCCAGCCTGGCCCCTCACTCTCCAGCGCCCTGCTCTTGCCACCTCCTTTGTCTGGGTCACGGCCCTGTTGGTCCTTGGGTGGACCCCACCTGCCTGGTTCTGTTGGTGAATTCTCGATGACTATCACCCCAGACCTAGCTTTTCCTCTGACTTTGCTCCCA
Organism: Lipotes vexillifer; assembly: GCF_000442215.2. Taxonomy (NCBI): domain Eukaryota; kingdom Metazoa; phylum Chordata; class Mammalia; order Artiodactyla; family Lipotidae; genus Lipotes; species Lipotes vexillifer. Next base: position 182,366 of record NW_006795663.1, read on the forward strand.
TCTCTTTATTTTTACTCATCTAAACAAATACTATGGGAAAGAAGACGAGTCAGTAGAAAGGCTGACTTGAAGGTGATTTTGAAAGCAGTGCATTTCGGCCATAGCCAGGGTCTCTGTACCAACAGCATTATCAGGACGGCCCGGAGGGGCTGATTTTAATCGATGGACATGAAGGATTGGCTTGTGACCATCATGTTCATCACATGAAAAGGGGTTGCTTTGAGTTTGAACATATTTGAGTCATTTACCCCAAGGGACTCCTGTTTTCTTACTGTTATTTTCTTCATGGAGTTGCTATGGGAATCATGGCAGTCTTTTTTTGTTATTCTCATGGCCCATCTCTCCTCCAACCTCTGCTCTTGATCTCACTTACACTGTCCACACAGTCCTTCCTCAGACATGTCATGTCACGAGTGCCTGCTGCACGCTGGCGGTGCCCCAGGCTTAGGGCCTGCGATGTTGCAGGAGGCGTCCTGGAGCCCCTGGAGGTGGGCAGTTAGAGCTCACACACAGGTGCCTGAGAATTTGAACCTAAGGATGGGTTGGGTTTAGAATCCATGCAAAGGCGTGATAATCACGCAGGGTTAGATGATGGAAGCCAAGCAGGATTATAGTCCCACCCAGCTGGTAAGGCTCAGCTTCCTTTTCTCTGGGAGTCCTGCTGTGACTCTTTCACTCCGTGTGTCCTCTGAGCTTCTGCAGCCTGACAACTGTTTTCACACTTTCCAGTGCGCCTGAGTGACAGGCTCCCTGCCTCTGAAACCATGATCAAGTTCCTCCTTCTTCCTCGTGGGCTCTTGTTTTATCCTTGGTCCCCAGGGCTGGAGTGTGTGCCTTAGAGCGGAGCCCACACCCATCTCCTCCCTGGTGGCCCCGTGGGCTCCTGGGCTGCAGGGTTCAAGCTCTCTAAGGCTCAGTGGTTTGACTTGTACACACTCTGCCTCAGGGGCCTCTCCTCTCCTCAAAGCAAGAAAGAAACAGAGAGATGAAAGAGAGGGATGGGATCTGCCGCACAAAAATTAAACACAAGTACAGCAACAATACCACAGAACTGAAAGGCAAATGGGGCAAGTATTTGCAAAAATGATAAACTAAGGATTAATCTTCTCAACAAAGAAGGTATACAAATCAATAAGACATGAAGATCCTTACAGACAATTCACAGATGAAATCCCAGTGGTTATTCTGTATTTGGCAAAAATGTTCAACTTGTCAATAAGCAGAAATAGAAATGAAAACAATGTATTTTCACCTCTCAAATTTGCAAAGGTGAGAAAAAGATAATACCCAGTGTACGGCCTGGATGTAGGGCAACGGGCACCCTCATATAGTGCTGATGGCCATGTTCGTTGGTATAGCACCTGGAAAGCATTTTGGAAGTGGGTCTAAAGATCCCGAGAAATGCTCATCCTCCATCCACGAATTTCACTTCTGAGCATCTATCCAAGGAATCAATAGGGACATGGGGAATTTCTCATGAAATTATGTTAAGCAACAAAAACAGGGCATACAAATTATATGATATATAATCCCACTTACGTAAATTATATATTTATGCATAAATGTTTTCTTTGGGTGATGCTGGGGGAATTTTTTTCTTATGGGTGATTTTTGATCATCATACTTTATATATTTTATATTTCTCATATTTTCTATAATAAGCATTAAAAAAGTCAAGGGGGAGAAGTCTGTCAAATGTGTTATGATGGACCCAAATAAATTCAGAAATTAACTTTAGGGGTCAAAGGGTCACATCGCTAGCACAACCTGTCACTTTGAAAGATTCAGGACATACATGATATGTGCACCAAAACTCGCCGTGAGGTTGAGGACAGAGGTCACCAGGCCACATGGCTGTGGTTGGGCTCATTTGGTGGGTGAGATCACCTGGCTCTTTGCTTTGTGACACTGGGTACAGCCTGTCCCTGGCAGGTCTCAGTTTCCTATCTGTACAATGGTAGGGTGGGAGGAGGGTCAGATTAATAATCCTGGAGGGGCTTGGCAGATCTTGGCTAGGCAGTAACTCTTCTTTTATTTATTTATTTAATTTATTTTTAAATTTAATTTAATTTTTAAAAATATTTATTTATTTTGGCTGCACCGCGTCGGGATCTTTGTTGCGGCACACAGGATCTTTAGTTGCGGCATGTGCACTTTTAGTTGCTGCACGCATGTGGGATCAAGTTCCCCGACCAGGGATCGAACCCCGGCCCCCTGCATTGGGAGCGCGGAGTCTTACCCACTGGATCACCGGGGAAGTCCCGGTAACTCTGTTCTTGAAGAAGAGAATTTGACTTTGCCTGGTGACACTGCGGAGAGGGATGGAGTGCTGGGATCTGCAGGTTCCAGGTTCCAGCTCCTTACCTGCTGAGAGACCAGTGCACAGACCCCGTTACCTATTCACGACCACCACACTGCCCTGCCTTGGCCCTGCTTCTTGGCCACCCTCTCTTCCCATCACCCCTGGGCCCGCTCAGCTGCGGCTAATTTGCCTGCTCAAGCTTTAGTCTTTCTGCTTTGGAGGAGCAGGAAGGGGAGGACCCTAGGCTTTGGAGCTGTTTAGTGGAGGCATGAATTCAAAAGCCTTTGGGGAGCCCCACCTGCCTATGGAGAGGGTGTCTCCCCCCTCTCGGGCCCTCTCTATGGGACATTTTTGTGATGGTTTGGCTCTCAGGTCTGAGCTACCCTGATGGTCTGAAGGCATTGAGGCCACTTCCTGGTGTGGGGCATCCCCGCCCCCTAAGCCCACACTCAGCTGTGGGCTGACGTTCACGACCACATCTGCGCAGTATCAACTGCTCAGCCTTGATAAGGCCTCCTGTGCTCAGAATCCTTTCCCAGAAGCTGATGGTTTATGGTAATACTGCCTGGGCTCCTCCAAAACTTTTGCTTACCATCTGGAGCAAGTCACAGGGCCCTCCCTCCCAGTTGCCTTCTCAAGGGTGGGGCTGGAGGCCTAAGAGCTACCTGGGAGATTGATTTTCCTTCATACCCAGACATAAACTGGACTTCACGCTTCCAGGAAAGACAGTGAGTGAGTCTCCCCTCTCTGTCAGCTGCCCTGAAGCCCTACCTGGGCTGCTGCCTCTGGACTGTGACATCTTCAGCGCACCTTGAATAGCAGGGCCAGTCTTGGGTATGGGGCAGAGGCAGCTGCCCTGGACCTGGTGGAGCTGGCTGGGAAAGGTGTCCCCAGAGAACCCCTCTTCCTGATGAGGGCCTGTTTCTCCTCAGTATTCAACAGATGCACGGAAAGACGGCTTCTTTGAAGAGCACGGAGAAACTAGGCAGGGTCCAGAGACCCCGAGGCTCCAGGTGAGGCCCCTCTCCAGATCAGATATACATACTGGTTGAGGGCGGGAAGCCCTCTGGAGGTGACCTGTTCGAAAGGGGGCCTTAAGGCTGCGTCAGGGGGTTAGGTTGGGCATAGGCTGCCCTGCCCGGGGCCTCTTTCTCCCCCACTCCCAGGCCTGTCCCAGTGCACTGGGACCTAGCAGAGTCCAGGCTTCTTGGGTTACCAGCCTCCTCCCTGCCCACCTGTCCTCAGGCCAACCTGGCCGGGGCAAAAGTTTGCATTTCGGCACCACCCCCTCTCCGCCAGCCCTGGTAGCTTCCGTCAGGTCAGGTGAGTCTGCCCAGCCCCTCACTGCAGAGCTGCAGGCCCGGGGGAGGGCAGTCCTGCTGGGATCATGGCCCATGGCCAGGCCCTGGAGCCGTGAGGCTGACACCCCCACCCCACCTGCTCCCCATCCCTGTGCCTCCTGCTCATTCACTCTGTGGTCCGCTCCTCTGCTTGCGCCTAGGCCAGAAAAACGGGAGAGGGCTTTTGACACTCAGGGGTGGGCAGCTCTGGGACATCGAGGCTCAGGCCGAGCATACCTCCTGGGGGCGGCTGCTCACAGCTGTCGGGGAAGGGGAAGAGGGCTCTCAGCGACCCCTCCCTGCCTCAGGAGTGCCCCTCCCCAGGGCGAGCTATGCGCTCGCTGTGAAGGGCCCCAGGCTCCAATCTCTGCCCCAAGCTTGTGGCTTGAGGCCAGGACAGAATTGGCACTAAGGATGCGTGGGTAGGACTTTGAGGGTTCCTTGTCCCTGGAATGGCATGTCTCCTTTGCAGTCTGCACTGGCCAGAAGGCTTGAAGGGTGAAGACATAAAGAAGTGCGGCCGAGAAGGGGTAAGTGTGGCGAGGCCGGCTTCTCACTGCCCACTGAGAGAGGGGTCCCGGGCTGCCTGAACTTGGTGACTGTTGGCTCCTTGGCCACAGGCCTGTCACCAGGAAACCTAGTGGGTGTCCCCTCCTGGGTGGGAGTTGTGTCCTCTTCCAGTCCCAGGCTGCCTGTCAGGACCTCGCGTCACCAGGAGACAAGCTGTGCTTGGAGCTCAGCCCTCCACACCCACTGGCTGCTTACCCACTATTTCATGCCAAGTCACCGCAGGACCCCCACCCCTGTGGCCTTATTTGCTGGTGGCTGGAGCAGGGCCCTCTGGTGGTCCGATCTCCTGGGACTTCTCAGACCCAGCTCGTGTGTTTGCAGACGCTACTGAGAAAATACAACCAGCAATATCACAAGCTGTTTAAGGACATCCCCTTGGAGGAGGTGGTTCTCAAAGGTGAGCTGTCTCCCCGGGTGGCTGGACAGGCGCCTGCAGTGCCCAAGGCCCAGGTCCTCTCCCCCAGAGCTTCCAGGCACAAATCAGATATGGGAACTGGCTGCCCTTTGAATGTGACCTTTTTTTCTTCAAAAGTGTGAGAAGACTGGGCTGATTTGAGATATGAAGTTGAACTTACAAAAGTTTTCTTGAGGAAAGGTTGGGGCTTCCAAATCTTATTTCTGTTCTGCTCTTATCAGTGTCTATTCTCTCCTGCTCAGGCCTGCCAGGGAGTGTGTGGGAGCATTTGCACAATCAAGGCCCTCTCTCCCTGGCAGGGCAGGGCAAGGAGTTCTGCCTGTGGAGGTGAACATCCAGGCTTAGGGGACCAGGGCAGAAACCTGCCGGACCTTTTGGGGCATGGATGGAGGAAGAGGAATCATCTAGCAGTCTGGTGGGGTGGGAGCGGTCAGGAGTCACAGGAAAGGATGCTAGGGTGCTGGAGGAATGGGTTGCTGGGGCCTGGGATTGGGAAGGGTACTGAGGAGGACAGTCCCTGAGGCTGGACTCTGGACTCCTGAGTGGGAGGACCCAGGCCCTGGGGCTCCCGGGCTGGCCTTGCTCACAGCAGTCTCCTGTGACTTCCCAGTGTGCTCCTGCGCCCTCCAGAGGGACCTCCTTCTCCAGGGCCGGCTCTTCATCTCCCCCAACTGGCTCTGCTTCCATGCCAGCCTCTTTGGCAAGGATATCAAGGTAGTAATAAGTGGTAAGGGCTGCCATAGCCCAGGGAAGAGAAGCCCCTGCCCTGCGGGCACACCTCAAGTCAGGCCTGTCCCTCCACACGCTGACACTTGGTGAGGCCTCTCACTGTGGGGCATCCCACCTGGTGTCCAGGGCAGCAGCCCCACCCCTTCCAAACAGGGGACCCAATCTAGACTCCACATCTGGCCTGAGCGGCCTGAACAGTTCACTGCCAGATTACTCTGCCTATGGGTACCTCCAAAATGCCTTCAGAATCAGAGTGGGATGTCACACTTAGGGGGGGGCCCAAAAGTGGCCATGGTGGCTCAGGGAACTCTGTTACTGGAGTATGGGATTCACCAGGGCAACCATCCTTGCCTCCTGGATGATGGGGTGAGAGGCCGGAGCAGCGCGTGCGGCCAAGGGGTGGGGGATAACTGAAGGGAGCCTGCGTGAGACGGTGGAGGCTCAGATACTCTCCCACGTGGGACCAGACATCTCCACGGTGCTCGTGCTTGGGTCACTGCCAGCTGTGGCTGGCGCCCTAAGCAGGAAGCAAAGGGACTGTGTCCTTGGGGGTGAGTCTTGAGAGAAGAATGCCTCTCCCCATCAGGTGGTCATTCCCGTGGTGTCGGTGCAAATGATCAAAAAACACAAGATGGCGCGGCTCCTTCCCAATGGCCTGGCCATCACCACCACCACCAGCCAGAAGGTCAGTGAGATTCTGGGCCAGCGCTCCCTGTCCTTCCCCCCATCCCAGCTCTAGGAGTCCACAGCTTGACCCTGGCACTCTCCCAAGCCTTTACGTACCTTTGCCCCTTTCTGTTTTCTTTGTATGTTCTAGTATGTCTTTGTGTCACTACTCTCCCGGGACAGTGTATATGACATGCTGAGGAGGGTCTGCACCCACCTACAGGTATGAAGCTTGGGGCCAGGGCTGTTGCGGGGGGGCTGGCCCATCTCCCCGGCACACGAAATGGGGAGTAACAGGCTCAGGCTCAGTGAATCAGAGGCAGTCCTTGGACCATGTGTCTATGCTTGTGAGCCTCTCTGAGGCCACTGGGCCCTTGTGTGTCCCCACGTGTGCTTCCTCGGTGCACAGACGGACAGGAGCATGTGGCTTCCCAATATGCCTACAGCTCTCTCTCGCCTATGGTGAGGAAGGGGGAGGGCAGCAGCTTGGGGGAGTATGTTGCCTTGGATTTGCCCTCTGCTCCAGCATTAACTAGGGATCCCCCTGAAAACTCTGGGAGCTTTAGGCTCTATCTGACCCAAAGTGGCTTATTTGGAGGTAAAGCTCTCTTGGAGAGTGTTAATACCTCCCCATGCCTGACTTTGGCTGTTCCAGATGGACAAGTGATCCCTGTTCCCTTCCCTCCTCAGCCTTCCAGCAAGAAGAGTCTGAGTGCAAGAGAATTTCTAGAGGAACCTGAGTGCAAGTCTCTGGTGAGAGATGAGGCTGGGAGCAAAAGTGGCTGGCTTGAGACTGCCTGTGGTTCTAAGGCTTCAGGGCCTCCCGGGCAGAAGCCCACAGTGCAGAACTGGGGCAGCAGGCTCAAGAGCCAGTGGCCATGCTGTGTCAGGGGGTCCCCTAGACCCACCACGCTCCATACCATGCAGAGCCACTATGTCCTGGGCAGATGTGCTAACTTCCTGAGCAGAACAGATGCCCAGCCCCCGTTGGACCCTATACCTTCGCGGGTACAGAGCCAGCAACCCATCCTCTTTCCTTTAGCAGTCAGGAGGGCCTTCAAGGGGCTGAAGATGTCCCTGGGGAAGAGCACTAAAGGCAGTCGGAACCGAGGCAGGATCCTTTTAGATTGGCCAAGGTCCCAGCTGTTTCTTTTGCTCCTGGGATCCTGGGTAAGCAGAGTTTCTAGAGCAGGGGTGGGGGGGGGGGTGGAAACGACCCCAGGGTGTTTGAAGTCTGCTTCAGTAACTATTAAGCATTTAGCCAAGCATACAATACGTACAATGCCATGCAGGGGATGGAAGGTGATGTTCCCCTTTTTATTGATGGGGACCTTAAGTCAAGGTCAGTGACATAGGGTTAAAGCCCAGATTAGCAGGAGTCACAACTTATTCCATCTAAGATATATAGTGCCAAGCTGTCTTGGACTCAGCCGATCTGAACACGTGCCTGGGATGGCTCATGTCTTAGATTCCACTGTGGTTCTACACTAGCAGTCTTCAAAGACACCATTCCCTGGAAGAGTGGCTGGTCACAGCAAGGGAGCAGATGAGACATGTGATTGCTATGGCAGTGGTTTCCCCGCTTCTGGGCACCTGCTTTCATGCTTGCTAGGCACCATATTGATAATATCTGGAAAGGCTTTGATAAATCTGGCGTGAACCCCTTAGCGCAAGTGAGGTGCCAAGGGCCACGGTGAGACAGCTTCTCCTGCTCTCTATAGGAAGTCCTCATCCCTGAGATGAAATGGAGAAAAGTGTGCCCTGCCTCAAGGTCCCCGTCCCTCCCAGACAACATCCCTTGTATCCCTCGGGCATCCATGGACTCCACAGATGACTTCTTCCCCTCCAGGAAGCCTCCGGGGTCTGGTGAGTTCAGCGTGCTTGTCCATGGCAACTGCTTGCAAAGACCAGGCTTTCCCGCCTCCCACTTCTGCAAAAAGAGGTCATCACAGCCAGCAGGGCTTCTGAGAGCTGTTTCTTTCTTTCTCCAAATCCATAAGGGAAAGCCAAGAGCCCAAGCGGCTCCAGAGAACATAGGCGGGGGAGTGGGCTGGGGTCCTGCCTTCTGCCCAGGAAGATGCCTAACGCTGTCCTGTTGCAGAGAACGCTGACTGTGAGGAGGAGAGGCTGGAGGACGCGCCCAAGAGCAACGGGGAGCAGAGGCTCTGGGATCATGGGCTCCTGAAGGTCTTCCTCGTGCTGTAGGTGGCTGTATGGAGGGTGGTGGGTGTCTGAGTGTTTAGAGCCAGGGCCTTGGTGTGTGGGGAGGTCAGTGTCCAGAGCGAGGGGAAGGTTCTGAGTCAACTGCAAGCTCCCGGGTGGCGTCTGGCAGCCATGCAGCAGGCTCTTCTAGAGCAAGATAAAGTATTTCCAGTTTTCATCCCTACAACCCTGTAATTTAGGGTTAAGGCTGTGGAGAGGGGCAAGACATGAAACTGCTGAAGAAAGAAAAAGTTGTACAGGATTGGGGAGGAGGAGGGTTGGCAAAAATCTGAGAGGCCCATCAGATAGACTAAGGGAGAGCCATGGCCTTCCCACTGCCCACCATTGGGGTGTTTTCTGGAAGCCCAGGCCAGAGTTTCTAGAGCAGGGGTGGGGGGGGGGGTGGAAACGACCCCAGGGTGTTTGAAGTCTGCTTCAGTAACTATTAAGCATTTAGCCAAGCATACAATACGTACAATGCCATGCAGGGGATGGAAGGTGATGTTCCCCTTTTTATTGATGGGGACCTTAAGTCAAGGTCAGTGACATAGGGTTAAAGCCCAGATTAGCAGGAGTCACAACTTATTCAGCCAAGCATACAATACGTACAATGCCATGCAGGGGATGGAAGGTGATGTTCCCCTTTTTATTGATGGGGACCTTAAGTCAAGGTCAGTGACATAGGGTTAAAGCCCAGATTAGCAGGAGTCACAACTTATTCCATCTAAGATATATAGTGCCAAGCTGTCTTGGACTCAGCCGATCTGAACACGTGCCTGGGATGGCTCATGTCTTAGATTCCACTGTGGTTCTACACTAGCAGTCTTCAAAGACACCATTCCCTGGAAGAGTGGCTGGTCACAGCAAGGGAGCAGATGAGACATGTGATTGCTATGGCAGTGGTTTCCCCGCTTCTGGGCACCTGCTTTCATGCTTGCTAGGCACCATATTGATAATATCTGGAAAGGCTTTGATAAATCTGGCGTGAACCCCTTAGCGCAAGTGAGGTGCCAAGGGCCACGGTGAGACAGCTTCTCCTGCTCTCTATAGGAAGTCCTCATCCCTGAGATGAAATGGAGAAAAGTGTGCCCTGCCTCAAGGTCCCCGTCCCTCCCAGACAACATCCCTTGTATCCCTCGGGCATCCATGGACTCCACAGATGACTTCTTCCCCTCCAGGAAGCCTCCGGGGTCTGGTGAGTTCAGCGTGCTTGTCCATGGCAACTGCTTGCAAAGACCAGGCTTTCCCGCCTCCCACTTCTGCAAAAAGAGGTCATCACAGCCAGCAGGGCTTCTGAGAGCTGTTTCTTTCTTTCTCCAAATCCATAAGGGAAAGCCAAGAGCCCAAGCGGCTCCAGAGAACATAGGCGGGGGAGTGGGCTGGGGTCCTGCCTTCTGCCCAGGAAGATGCCTAACGCTGTCCTGTTGCAGAGAACGCTGACTGTGAGGAGGAGAGGCTGGAGGACGCGCCCAAGAGCAACGGGGAGCAGAGGCTCTGGGATCATGGGCTCCTGAAGGTCTTCCTCGTGCTGTAGGTGGCTGTATGGAGGGTGGTGGGTGTCTGAGTGTTTAGAGCCAGGGCCTTGGTGTGTGGGGAGGTCAGTGTCCAGAGCGAGGGGAAGGTTCTGAGTCAACTGCAAGCTCCCGGGTGGCGTCTGGCAGCCATGCAGCAGGCTCTTCTAGAGCAAGATAAAGTATTTCCAGTTTTCATCCCTACAACCCTGTAATTTAGGGTTAAGGCTGTGGAGAGGGGCAAGACATGAAACTGCTGAAGAAAGAAAAAGTTGTACAGGATTGGGGAGGAGGAGGGTTGGCAAAAATCTGAGAGGCCCATCAGATAGACTAAGGGAGAGCCATGGCCTTCCCACTGCCCACCATTGGGGTGTTTTCTGGAAGCCCAGGCTTGTCTGTAATTCTGCCTAAGTAGAGCAGTGAGCATGGTGGGATGTTTTATGAAGAGCCAGCCTCTGGATTCCCTCACCTCACCTCATCACCTTCCTCTGGCTCTGCTGGCTGGGTTTTGACTGTCAACCTCAGCACTTGCTGGGGGAAGGGCTACCGCCTTAGGGGGTAATCTTAGTGGCCTCGCAGAGGGGGTGTAGGACCAAGGTGGCTGGTCAGAGGGAAGGTGGGCTCAGCTGAAGGACCCCGAACTCCTGCTGGGCTTCAAGGACACCTCCATGGGGACGAGTCTCAGGACCCCCATGTGGCCTCTGGGAAAAAAGATGCCTAGGTCTAGAATGTAACTGCAGGCAAAGGGTTCTTTAATTCTTCCAACTGCAGGAACTAGCTTAGTCCCACTCCTATTTTTGGTGATTCTGTAAAAATGCCCCATTTCTAGAAGAGATTCAATTCCTCCTTACCCCTCTTTCTCCAGGATCTGCTTCTTGGTCATGTCCTCGTCGTACCTGGCGTTCCGCATCTCCCGGCTAGAACAGCAGTTATGCTCCCTGAATTGGGGCGGCTCAGTCCCTGGGCACAGGTGATGCCCTTTCTCTTTCTCATGCTTCTGGGATTGAGGGTTAAGGACAGCAGCCAAAACCTATGGCCAGGCTGCTCGTTAGTCTGGCTGGTCTTGGTCTTGCCCTTGAGCTGGCTTGATGGCCCTCAGCAAGGTTGGGCAGGGTACACAGATCCCACCTGGACCCCCTCTCATGGGTGGACAAAGTCTTCACTGACTCATCTGTCTGCCTTCTAGGCCCTTTGTCTGACCTGGTCATCTCTCCTGTGTGCAGGTAACAGCCACTTGGCCTTTGTCCCCACTCCTCCAAGAAGAATGCTCTGGGTGCTAAGGTGCCACCAACAATCCACTTGGTTTATGCTGCTGCTGTGCTGAGACTGAGTCTGAAAGAAAATATTGCAGATCCCTTCTCCTCCCCCTAAGTCGTCTCCCTCCTTTAATGAGTGACCTTTAGTACCTGTTTACAAAGCTCCTACAATTTTGGGACTCGGACAAAAAGCCAGATTTTTGGATCTAGCTGAGGAATTCTGTACACTAAGCCTCAGCAACCACTTAAATGAAAAAAAGATTTTAACTTGTTCCTTGGAAACAGCTCTGACACACAGGAAGAGCACTTGGGGCCACTGCAAGGGACAAAGGCCATGCTTTGATACCTGTCACTTGGCTCACTCCAGTGGTGGGACAGAGGCCAGAACCCAAACCACCAGTGTGGGCTCCGTTCTCTCCCAGCATACTGTGCTCTCACTTGGACGCCTGAGAGTCCCTGGTTTGGGGCCCAAAGGACTTCTCTGCAGTCAGCCAGGGACCCATGCAGGGCAGACTGGAGGGAGTGAGGTAAGCTATGAATGAGGAGAGCAGGGCCTGTGGCCAGGATTCCAGCAAGAGGAGTGTCCACACTCTGTGCAGAGGCTCTGTTCCGGCCCCTCATGAGGAGGCTGGCTGAATCTGAGAGGACACTACCTGCAGCAGGGGACTGTGGCAGTGGCTGTGAAGGAGAATAGAGGTCCAGCATTCTGTGTCCTCAGCTGCTATTTCCTGGGAAGACAGGTGGAGCAGGGCCTTTTGGCCACTGGGGTCGCAGACCAGGTACTGGATCTTTCCCTGGTGTGCTCAAACATTTCCAAGGTGCCCCAGGTGGGAAGTGGGGGATGGGAGGGGCAGTGGCTTTGATCTGAGGTTTTGCTTTGTACTCTCTGCCTGACTGCCTAGATTTTGGGTGTGGCCAATGGCAGCCTGTCGGGCTTGGCTGGGCACTGGGCACGATGGTGCTGGGCCACCACAGGGCAGAGCTCACCACGTCACCTGCAGGCCATGCAGGAGGGTCCTCCACTCCACGGGCTCTGTTCTCCATGAGTATAATGGAGGTGTCCAAGGTGGGGCTGGGACAGTGCAGGGACCAGGCCCAGGGGGTCTGTCTGATACCTTTGGGGACAAGAGAGATACAGGATAGTAAGAGTGGACATGGTAGTGGCTTTGCCTTAGAGATTCTTCCTTCTCTGTCAAGGTCTCCTCAATTCTAAAAGCTTCTCTGTGCCTTAAAACTCTGGCCTGTTCTCTCTGGGACTCCGAAATGCTAAGAGAGTGCCTTTGTAGGTTCTGGGAAGGGCTTAGTGAGGAGGCCAGATGTATCAGAGAAAGTCACTGGCGATGGGGTGGGTGGTGTCAGAAAGAGCCACTTTTTCCCCTCTTCAGACACCTGAGAGGTTAACTAGGGAGAAATCCAGGTGGCAGTTATTTACTGTGGAGCTGTGACTGTCTGTCCTATTTATGACAAACCCAAATGAAGACTGGAGGGACGGACAGGAGGTGACAACTTCCTAAGCTCAGACTGGAGGTCTCTTCATTCTCTCCCCATCCCAGGTTCTAGGATTTGGCTTAGAGCCTGGCCTTGTGGGATACCTGCACTAAATCTGTATGTCTCAGGTGAAACTCACTGCTCCATTCTCCCCACATTGCCACACCAGATGAATGCCCGTCCTTTTTTTGGGAACCAGCCCCCTTAATCACTCCTTTCCATCAGATTTTCAGGGAAATAATCCTACTTGCCCCAGCGCCTCCCCTACCTGGTCCTTGCTGAAGGGCAGGGAGAACAGGTCCATTCTCTGAGACTTGCTGGGTTGAGCCAGAGGCCATGAGAGGTGCCAAGTCTCCAGTCTCCATGCCCCAGGCTCATAGACGGCAAGAGGCATGCAGTAGAGTAGGTGGCTTTGGAGGCCCTCTTGGGGTCCAGGGCTTTGAGTGATAGGAGTGTGTGCCTGTCCCTCTTGGAGGGCCCTCTGTTTCTCCCTTCTGTCCCCCAGCCTGGTCCTCTGGCCAGCGTACCTTCTGTTGTGCTCATTTATAAACCATGTGTATTTATACAGACCTGCTTGCATTGGAGGATGCTCCTCTAATTCCCTGAGAATTTGGTTCAACTACCCTTCAGTTGTTCCACTATGGCGTTGAAAATATTTTTAAATAAAAAATCCGATTTTTCTAGTGTCCCGTGGTATGGGAAGTTCACTTTTATCTTTTGACTACTCATTAAAAGTGCTCTTTCCTGACATATTTGGCACGAAGGAGACTAATGGAGCCAGAGTCATTCCCAGAATCCCAAGTACTTTGTACATCTCACAGGACTTTAGCTGAGCTGACTCGTACTTCAGGCATATGGGGGAATGGTAAGGATGGCCACAGCACACCACCATAGCCTCCTCCCTCTGTTGGATGGACACTGAGAATGCTTCCCTGTTTCTCCTGGGCAACTCCAAAGCAAAGTCCCTGGTTCAACTAGTACTGTGCTCCTGACTCAGGAATTAAAGTCTGGAACTCAGAGCTAGAAAACCCCTGTGTCCTTTTCTATGACATCAAGCCTAGATTATGGAGGTTAAATTCCAATTTGGGCCACGTCACCTTACCTTCTCTCTGGGAGGCCCCCTCTAGTAGTGATTCGTTCGTTCAGTAAATGCTGAGCCCAGACTATGAGCTGGTACTAAGCTAGGCACTGAGGATAGAGCAGTGAACATGTCAGGCAATATCTCTGCATCCCCCATGACACTTGCATTCCACGTAAACATAAGTTCCAAGTAAATCGTGAACAAACAAGGTAATTCCAGATTGTGGTTAAGTTCCATGAAGGAAAGAAACAGTGATACAAGATACAGTAAACAGGGAGGTGGCTTTGGATGGGTGGTCAAGAAATGTTCTCTGAAGTGAGATTTAAGCTGGTGCTTAAAGGATGAGGAGCCAGTCATGGAAGGAGCTGGGAAAAGGGTCGGCAACTGTGAAAGGTAGGAAAGAACACATATGTCTCTGAGGAACAGAGAGACCATCTGCATTAGTCTAGGATACTAGTCAGTGGGAGAGTGACATGAAAAGAGGTTGGAAAGGGCAACTCAGCAACAACAAAACAACCTGTTTAAAAGTCGGTAAAGGACTTGAATAGACATTTCAACATCACTAGTCATTAGGGAAATGCAAATCAAAACCACAATTAGATACCACTTCATATCCATTAGGATGGCTACTATCAAAGAAATGGAAAACAAAAGTGTTACTGAGGATGTGGAGAAATTGGAACCCTTATGCACTATTGGTAGGAATGTAAAATGGTGCAGCCCCTGTGGAAAACAGTATGGCAGTTCTTCAAAAAATTAAAAACGATTACCATATGATCCAGTAATTCCAATTCTGCATATATACGCACAAGAATTGAAAATAAGGGCTTGAAGAGCTATCTGTACACCCATGTTCATAGCAGTGTCAGTCACAATCAGCCAAAAGGTGGAAGCAACCCAAGTATCTATCGAGAGGTGAATGGATAAACAAAATTTGGTGTATACATGCAATGGAATATTATTCAACCTTCAAAAGGAAGGAAGTCTTGACATATGCTACAACATGGATAAACCTTGAAGGCATTATGCTAAGTGAAGTAAGCCAGTCACTAAAAGACAAATGCTGTATGACTCTACATATATGAGGTACCTATGGTAGTCAGATTCATAGAAACAGAAAGCAGAATGGTGGTTACCAGGAGCTATGGGGGAGGGAAATGGGAGTTATTGTTTAATGTGTACAGAGTTTCAGTTTTGCAAGATAAACAGAGTTCTGGAGATGGTGATGATTGTTGGACAATAATGTGAATGTACCTCACACTGTGGAACTATACACTTAAAAATGATTAAGATGATAAAGCTTCCCTGGTGGCGCAGTGGTTAAGAATCCGCCTGCCGATGAAGGGGACATGGGTTCGAGCCCTGGTCCAGGAAGATCCCGCATGCCGTGGAGCAACTAAGCCCATGCATCACAACTACTGAGCCTGCACTCTAGAGCCCGTGCGCCACAACTACTGAGCCTGCGTGCCACAACTACTGAGCCTGAGCTCTAGAGCCCCTGAGCCACAACTACTGAGCCCACACACCTAGAGCTCATGCTCCACAAGAGAAGCCACCGCAGTGAGAAGTCCGCACACCGCAACGAAGAGTAGCCCCCGCTCGCCGCAACTAGAGAAAGCCCGTGCACAGCAATGAAGACCCAACACAGCCAAAAATAAATTAATTAAAAAAAGATTAAGGTGATAAATTTTATATGTATTTTGCCACAATAAAAAAAAATAAGAGGTTGGAGAGGTAGGCAGGAGAAGGGAATTTGGATTTTATACATTCCCTGGGTGCTGCAGCTCAGGTCTGAAAGTTTGGAGCTGGCAGAATCAGTGGTTACTGAAACCAAGTGCTTTCTTTTGCTAGAGGAAATAAACACGTGGATGTCATATGCAGAAAAATATGGCTGAATTTCTACATACTATCACACACCTCCTTTTCACTGTTCCCAGGGAGTGGTTCATAGCAGCAGCATCACAGTGAGGGCATATCATATTTTTTAAGTTGAGCTAACTTTATAAGGGAGAAACAACAGCCCTAAACTTGGAGAAACGGAGGTATATATATTTTATGCGGGAGCCTCAGTTTGCAACATGGGCTTTAGCCAGATGAGGAAGAGTCGTGAGAGTGGGCAGTTCTCGTGAAAAAGGCATTCAGGAGTGAGGGGGGCTCTGGGAGAACTGCATCCCACCAGAAACATCCTGGGAGTAAGAAACTGCCCCCACTCCCAGGCGCCCACCCAGCCAGCCCTGGCCCTCTCACCTGGTGGCCATGCCATTAGGACACCTATCGAGTTAGGTGAGGTGGTGACCCTGTGCTGCTCCTCTCTCCTAGCAGCTGCACTGCAGAATCAGGGCATCCTAGGGCAGAGAAGCTTTTCAGAGAAGGCTCTCCTGTCAGCCTCAGGCTGGGACAGGCCAGATCCCTAGGCAGATCTCACTCTGGAGGGGGTGGGGGGGTGGGGGGGAGGTCAGATGCCACTGGGCCACTAGGTGGCAGCAAAGTCCAGCAGGAACTGGAGCCAAGGCAGCGAGGGACAGACTTTGCTCCTTTCTCAAAGAAAGGCCCCCCCCCGCCCCCCGCCGTCCCCAGGCCCTGGCAGTGGCAGAAGGGAAGCTGGGCAGGCTCCCAAGGCCATTTCTCCCCAGTGCCCTTTGGTCCTTTCTCTCCTCTCCCCTCTTCTATCATACCCCAGGGGAAAGGCCTGAGGTGATTATGAGAGGAAAGCGTTCCCAAGGACTCTGCAGATCTCCTGAGGTCTGGTCAGTCAGAAGGCAGAAGTGGCTGGTGTGAAGAACAAGTGTGTGGTGTGTGTGGTGCATGTGTGTGTGATGTGTGGGGTGTGTGTGTGTGTGATGTGGGGTGTGTGTGGGGTGTGTGTGTGTGTGTGTGTGATGTGTGGGGTGTGTGTGTGTGTCGTGTATGTGTGGGGGTGTGTGTGTGTGTGTGTGGAGTGTGTGTGTGTGTGTGGGGTGTGTGTGTGTGGTGTATGTGTGTGTGTGTGTGTGTGGTGTATGTGTGGGGTGTGTGTGTGGTGGGGGTGTGTGTGGTGTATGTGTGGGGTGTGTGTGTGGTGGGGTGTGTGTGTGGTGTGGGCTCTGGGGGTGAGTGGGGAGCTCAGCTTCCAACAGGGGCACAGAAACCCCAGGCTTTCCCCGGCTCTGCCCTTGTTGTCAGTAGCATCTTCTCTTACCCAGGGCACAGAATTGCAGAAACCTGGATTCTGCAAGGTGTGATTTCACTCTTTCTCCTCCTACCTTCATTTAGAGATAAGGGGCTGGACCCCAGAGCAGAGAGGATTCAAATTTAACGGTTACATGGCTACATACGCTTTGCCCACGAAAGTGAGGGGGAGGGAGGCGTTTAAGCCTCTGAAACGATAATCCAGAGAAACCCGAGTTTATCCTCCGTGTGCCTGACCTCCACAGAGCCAAGGAGCACCTGGCGCCCAGCAGGCCCCGCTGGCTGGTCCTCCTTCGCGTTGGCAGGGCTCCTTGCCTTCCCGGAATGTGTTCCTTCTTGTTTGCCACTCAGTGCCTGGCCCAAAGCCAAACCTGGGCTGCTCAGAATACCATGCCCCACTCACTTCTCTCACAGGATCCGAGACAAGGCTCTCTTCCGCTTGGGGAAAGGCCAGGCCCACGCTGCAGCCTCATCCTACTGGTGCTGACTTCTCTAAGGACATCATGCTCTCCAGTGGCTGAGGGCAGAAGCACTTAGGCAGGATGCAGCTGGCACCCCGGCAAAGCAGAGAGTGGCATATTGACATCTTATCCTTTTGGCAGCCTTCTAAATTGGGCCAGAGTGGGCAAAGTGTTACTCACAAGCTGTTCATTAACTTGTTAAATGCAGAAAGGTTGGCTTAGGCTCCACTTCGGGAAAATGTGACACCCACTGCTCCTGGATTCACTCTAGCATGAAGGAGTGTTAATTGGTGTAGGATTTCTGATGGAAGTTTTTCTTTGCTGTTAGTTCCAAATACCAGGCTGGTCTGAATGCATGGTCTCTCCAGTCTGTAATTACATTTAAAAGATTTATTAAGCACTTGCTATGGACTCCTGAATGTATGCTTCTATAGATACTATGATTCTGTAATTTTCTGAGCAACAAACTGGGTACCAGGCCCTATGGTACTTTTTATGCTCATTTGACTCTCACAACAAGGAACTCTCAATACAACAATATGGTTTTCACACCTTACGCTGTGGAAACTGAGATCGATAGGCCAGAAATACAATATGGACCCCTTCAAAGAGTTTATTGAGGAGACAAGATAGAGGGAATAGCTGTATAACAGTGTAGACATGTGAGCCCTGATATGTACAGAAGGGAGTGGCATAGACTGACTCAGTGGCAAGGGGTGTGCCACACGTGTGGACTTCAGAGGGTAAGAGTTGGATCAGAGGAGAGCTGTGGGGACGGTCCTCACCGGTTGTGTGTTTGGGGGGGTAACGTCAGTAAAAGGATGGTGGTGCGAAGGATGGTGCCAATGAAAGCTCAGGAGAAGCAGAGCTCCTGCTAGGGAATGGATACGTTAAGTGTGCAAAACACCTCAGGATCTAAACGCCAGGATGAGAAGGAGAGACTTGATCTTTCAGGCAATGAAGAGCTATGGGGGCTACTGGAACTTAGGAGTGATGGATAAACGTGACGGTTTAGGAATGCTGTTTGGCAATGGGGCACAAGGTAGATTAAAAGTCCGCCAGAATAGTCTAGATGGCAGTTTCTCAACCTCAGCACTACTGCCATTTTGGGCTGCGTAATCCTTTGTTATGGGGGGTTTGTCCTGTGCATTGTTGGGTGCTCGGCCACATCCTTGGCCCACCTGATGCCAGTAGCACCTCCCACCCTTAGCTGTGACAACCAAAAACATCTCCAGACATTGCCAAATGTCCCCTGGGGGACAAAGTGGCCCCTGATTGAGAATCATTAGTCTAGAAGGCAGGAGGTAAGGGATTGGACCTCAGAATGTTGGCAGGTATTTTCATAACCAACTGCATCAATCGACTGACGTTTAGAATAGCTGACAAAAGTAAAAATGATCTCCTTGCCACAGGAAATTCGTCATCAATGCCAAAGAACTTAATGGCCTAAAGAGGCTCAGAAGTAGATCATTCTGCATATTAGAAACCTCTAGAGGATACACCAAAACTACAGATAATGTGCTCATTAGCAAGAAAGTGGCTGATATCAGGATTTCTCTCTCTACCCGCTCACCCCCAAGTCACATCTTACTCAACCACTGCTTTGAATAAGGAATGTCCAATCTGTCCACAGGCAGAAAAGCTACTGATCTGTAATTTTGCTAGGCTTGCATTCACCTTTTTAACATTTTGTTTTTGGCAGTTGGTAGAGTGGATGGATACAGCCTGGCCTGCAACGAAGAACTATGATTTACCAAGATGTATCTTTGTCTAAAGCAGGAATCAGTGAAGATCAGATAAGACCACCGTAAGAACTTTGGCTTTTACTCTGAATGAAATGAGAGACAAAGGAGTGAATAATACGCTTTAATTATATAGGCTTTAAAAGGATCTTTGTTGGCTATGAGGCAGGGAAAGGTGGAAGCAGGGAGGTCAGTTAGGAGACTTTGGGGTGATTGTGTTGAGAGATGACAGAGGCTCTGACTCAGGTGGTAGAAGCAGAGATGGTGGAAATGGGCAGATTCTGGATATATTCTGATGGTAAAAACAACAGAATTTCCTGTCAAATTAGAGATGGAGGATAACAGAAAAAGAGTCATAAAGGATGACTCATGTTTTATGGCTTGAGAGGATGGACAGAGTTGCCATCAACTGAGATGAAGAAAGCCATGAGTGGTGTATTTTTTGGGAGGAAGATCAGAAATGTACCATTGAACATGTAAAGTCTGAGATGAGTTTTAGACGTGTAAGTGGCGATGTCAAGTGGGCAAAAGATATATGTGTCTGGAGTTCAGGAGAGAAGTCTAGGAAATACAAATCTGGGAACTGTCAACATATGGACGGTATTCAGTAGCAAGAGACTGGATGAGATCACCAAGACTGAGTGTCCGTTGATAAAGGAAAGTATGGATGACTGAGCCCTGTGGCACACTGTGATCAAGAGATCAGGAAGAAAAGGAGGAACTAGCAAAGGAAACTGATGAGTGCCTGATAAAGCGCAAGGAAACCCAGAAGAGTCTGGTGTTCTGGAAGGTAATTACCATACGGCAAGGAGGAGACTGACAAATGCTGCTAATAAACCAAATTTATTTTACTGTGGCTCAACACAATTTCTTTTCCACTTGAATATAACCCAGAAGTTTCTAACCTGGACAACTCCAAACAATTTAATGTTTAGGGTTATTCTTTCAGTACAAAAATGGCCCGAGCCCCATTTCCAACCACTGTGGTCAGTCCTGAGACTCAATTTCTGCAAGAGTTTCCAAGGTTGCTTCTGTGTCTCCTGGGTTAGACCACGATGCAGTCTGCTTGTCTACTGTCTCCTGTTCCTTTAGCTATTGCCTTCTTGCCCATGATGTGCCACTCCTCATCCTTCATTCCTCCAAATGATCCACCACCAAGATAATCAGATGTATCCAAATTGCATGAAAGATTTAGAGTTAATGGAAGGCTATGGCACAAAGCCGAAAACGACTTCAAATTCAGTGCACACATGACTGCTTATAGCAATTTGACAGCCATTCTCTCAGGAAACTTCTCACCAGCCATGTCCTCCAGTAGGCCCCTGCCTCCTGCCGTGTTTCTGGCATGTATCCCATCTCAGTTCTTTTTACCAACCTCCCTCTACTTTCTTTCCTAGTCCTCATTCTCTTTTTCTAGGGCATCCAATGAAAATTCAGATTTCTTTCATCTTATTATTTGGAGTAACTGATCTCTCTTTGTATCCTCCTGGCCCACTTAGGCTAAACCCAGAGAGTTGACCTTTCCTAACCAAAAAGGTCCATCAAGATATTTACCTCAACAAAACAACAAGCTCTCTAGCAATAAATTATGCGACACTCCTGAAGTCAGAAAAGCTACATTCAGTTTTTAATAGTAGTTTTTCCTTTTGGGTAAATAGAAAAAAAAGCATTACCACTAACAAACCATACAGCAGTGTATCACAGTGGTTAAGAGTAGAGGTTCTGGAATCAGCACATCTACATTTAAACCTCATTAATTCACTTGGGCAACTCTAAGCTTTAGTCTTCTCATCTCTAAAAGGGGGATAGTAGTAGCATCTACCTTAGAGCTTTATGGTTATTATTAAATTGGAAATTTACATCAAACCCTTAGAAGTCCTTGACACATAGAAAGAGCTCAACAAATGTTAGTTATTATCTATTAAACTTCAAGAAAATTTAAACTTAAATAAGTATAAAACCCAGTGTTGGTATGGCTACACAGAATTAAACATAGGTTTTTTTTTTTTTTTTTTTTTTTTTGCGGTACGTGGGCCTCTCACTGCTATGGTCTCTCCCGTTGCGGAGCACAGGCTCCGGACGCGCAGGCTCAGTGGCCATGGCTCATGGGCCCAGCCGCTCCGTGGCATGTAGGATCTTCCCGGACCGGGGCACGAACCCGTGTCCCCTGCATCGGCAGGCAGACTCTCAACCACTGCGCCACCAGGGAAGCCCTCAACATAGGTTTTTATTATACATTATTAATGGTACTGCACATTGATTCTCTTTTGAGAACTCTCTGGATATCTATATGAAGGGAAATAAATTGCTCATATGCTTTGATGTCTCAACTCCACTTTTGTATTCCTCAAGGAGATAATTTGGAATGAAAAAGTTGTTTATGAAGAGTGTTTGCAGCAATGCTATTCATAACATTGGAACTAACCAAAAAAAACCACCTAACTTTGGGGAGGAAACGACTAAGAAAGTTATGACCTATTAACCTGTTGTAACCCCAGGTTACCGTTAAACATAACAAGTAGACAATGATTAAGGGAGGAAATTTGTAAAAAGCAGAATTAAAATAGTGCTTATGCATGGATTATAACTATGTAAAATGTGAAAATCTCTAAAAGATCAGCAGATAAGTTGAAGAGATGTCCATGGTTAGAGTTACATGTTTATTAGCGAGTTCCTTGTTTTCTGTCAGGTTGCTTAAGTTTGTCAAACCCTCCCCCAACAATAGCTTGGTATTATGCAAGCATGAAAAGTTATGCTGATTAACAGGGCATTTTGATTTCTGCTTTAATACCATGGAAAGATGGGCTTTTTTTTTGATAAATTGCTTCTATATTTGTATTTAGTTATTCAATGAATAATAACCAGTGTCTATGTGCCAGGCACTATACTAAGCAGCATGGATTCAGTGGTGATGAGACATCGTCCCTGGCCTCCAGGGCTTCTAGTTTAGTGGCAAGACTGGAAAATCTTGCCACTATAAATCACCTATAATTTTACACCACCAAAAATTACAGGTGATTTGGGCACCCTGAAAGGGTTCATGATTCTAGGGTATTGTTTAACAAGGAAAGCAAATTAGTCTGGTGCATCAGGGAAGACTTCCCTGAGGAAGAGATTCCATAGGAATTTCCCTGATGAAGAGTGCTGGAGAGTTAGAGGGGGAGAGAACAGCAAGTAGGAAGGCTTTAAGGGGAGAAAAGAATGTGCTCTGCTGGAGGAACTAAAAGAAGGTCTGCAGAGTTGGGGAACAATAAAATAGGGCAAGAGGGATCTGGCTCATAGAGAGGCAGGAGAAGCAGGAAGAGGCCAGATTGTGCAGAGCTTTATTAAAGATATTGGCAGGATATGAAACAGACTGGGGGATGGACAATATGTGTGAATACTGGAGGACTACTTTACAAGATATTGTGGCAGTCCGGATGAGAGATGATGGTTGCCCAGATAACAGTGGTGGCACTGGTGAGAGAAATCCATGGAGTTAAGGATATTCAAGATGTAGAATCAACACGACTAGGAGACTGGGAAATGTGAAGTGTGTGAGAGAGAGACAAGTAAAGGATGACTCCTAGATTTCTGGCTAGAATTGGGTGGGGCAGTGGTGCCATTTCCTGAGGCAGAAAATACTGATAGAGCAGATTTGATGGGGAAAGATGAGTTGAGCTTTGGGATTTGTCGGGTTTGAGATGCCTGTGAAATATCCAAGGGAAGCTGTCTGGTAGGCTGGTAAATGGATATTCAGGTAGAAGTTTGGCAGAGGTCAGGAGAGAAGTATAGGTTTGATGTGCCCAAATCTATCACTGGCCCGGGGAAAGGATGGGAGAGCCTAGGAAGTGTGTACAGAATGAGAAAAGGGATTTGGGAACAAAAACCTGAGAATCTACAGCAAATAGACAAGAAACTGGCAAATAAGAAAGAGTGGTCAAGGAAGTACTAGAAAAACTAGGTATCACATCAATTAAAGGAAGAGTTGTTTGAAAAGGAGGGTTTAATGTTGCTAGGAGGACTAGTAAAATGAGAACCATTAGTGCTCTTGTTGAGAATTTTTTGTAGAGTGCTGGGCACAGAGTCTAGATTACCGTGGGTTGAGAAGTGGGCAGGAGGTGAGAAACTGACACTTTAGGTCTGGCTGTAAAGAGGAAGAAAGCAAAAGGTCAATATCTAGAGGGAGACATGAGGTCATGCTTTTATTTATTTTTAAAGACGGGGAGATTTAATACATAAGTACATCTAAATGCTGATGGAAAAGAGCCAGTAGAGAGAGGCTCCTGCTGCTGCTGCTGTGTGTGAAGGAACTGTCTGCACAAGATCCCTGTGCACAGGTGAAGGCATTAGCCATAGCTATGAGGGTCACTGCAATAGGAGTGAGGAAGGCTCAAAGGTGGGTACAGATATAGTTAGATTTGTAGATTTGGTGTCAGGGAAGTTGAAGTTCATGACAGTTCCTATTTTCTCTCTGAAGTTGGAGAGTGTGGGAGGAGGGGAGGGCTTCACAGGTTTGTGGAACGAAGACTGAGGCAGCAGCCGTGGAGAGCTAGAGCGTGAGCTGGCAAGGGAAGCATAGCCAAGGGCAGAGAAACTTGTCCTAGCCTGCATCGTGGGGGACAGGTTTTCTTCTAAATACAGGTTGCTCTGTTTTGGTACATGGAGGGAAAAGCGCCAGGCAGTAATTCTTCTTCTGGCTTTTATCCCAAACTGCAGGATCCAAGATTAATTTTTTGCTGAGTAATGGTAACTCTTCCCTAGTACTAACACTTTAGTTGGCTACCTCCTCCTTTGACACTCTGACATGTATGTTTTCCTTACACAAGAAAACTTAATTTAAATGCATCTGGCACTTGATTTTTTCCTTGCTGGAGTTTCACTTGCTTCATTTTGCAACTTAGTGACCAATTTCCCCAGTTTTGTACAGTGTACCACCTTTGCTTAGTACCATTTATTTGACTCAATTCCTTTAAGTCCTTTCTTTGCATGAGTTTTCCCCAGGCTGCTGCTCTTGTTCTACTTCCCATCTTTCATATACATGAAATCTGAAAGGAAGTACAATGTAGGGCTTTAAAATGCTTTAGGTCAGTACATCGATGTCAGGAGCTGATCCAAATATGATCTAATACATAAAGCAAAGCCAGTTATTATATACATTTTGTTACGTAGCAGTTAATTGAGATGACAGTTTCTCACTATTGGTTTCTGTAATATACTTGCTGAATTTAGGAAATTTATAAAGTGAGGCAAGATTACGTTTAAAATGTTCAAGCAAGGAGTTTTTGCTATCATTTTCTGGAAGAGGGAGAAAGGTACAAGTGGAAAGACTGTGAGAAGAGGAGATGGAGGCCCTGCACTTGAGTCATGGCCCTGTCACTTGAAATCATGTGACTGAGCTCCACTACATTTGTTTCTTATCTATAAAATCAGAATAATAAGGAAAACAACCAAGATGGTGGAGTAGAAAGACCCTGAGCTCACCTCCTCTCACAAGCACAACAAAATCACAACTATCTACAGAACAACCATTGATGAAAAAATACTGGAACCTACCAGAAAAGATTTTCGACAACTAAAGACATAAAGAAGGAGGCACAACGAGTAGGGGAGGATGTGTGGATTCGTGATATACTTAAATCCCATACCCCCTGGGTAGAAGACCCACAGACTGAAGAATAATTATACTGCAGAGGTTCTCCTACAGGAGTGAGAATTCTGAGCTCCACAGGCTGCTCAGCCTGGGAGTCTGGCACCAGGAAGATGAGCCCCCAGAGGATTTGGCTTTGAAGGCCAGTGGGGCTTAATTACAGGAGCCCCACAGTACTAGGGGAAACAGAGACTTCACTCTTAAAGGGTGCACGCAAAATCTCATGCATACTGGGACCCAAGGCAAAAGCAGTAATTTGATAGGAGCCTGGGCCAGACCTACCTGTTGGTCTTAGAGTCTCCTGGAGAGGTGGGAGGGTGGCTGTGGCTCACCCTGGGGACACAGACACTGGTGGCAGACATACTGGGGAACATTCAACCTCAAGAACACTCCTGGCAGCCATATTGGCTCATTAGTGCCAAGCCCTGGCCCCACTCAATAGCCTGTAGGCTCTAGTGCTAGGATGACTCAGGCCAAACAACTAACTGGGTGGGGACACAGCCCCACCCATTGGCAGACAGGTGGCCTAAAGACTAAAGAGATCACAGCCACCTCTAGACACTCCCCTAGACATGGCCTAGCCCACCAGGGGGCCAAGACCCAGCTCCACAAACCAGTGGACAGGCACCAACACCTCCCACCAGGAAAGCTTGCACAAGCCTCTAGACCAGTTTCACCCACCAGGGAGCAGACATCAGAAGCAAGAAAATTATGATCCTGAAACACAGGCCAGACCCTACCCTGGGACCAGCTGGCCCCTGCCTTTGCCCGCTAGCAGGGCAACACAACCTTCAGGACACTCCAGACCCCATACCCAACTGTGTCAGGAACTGGCCCTCTCCCACCAATGATCTGAAATGAGATCTGGGATCCCTGGGCCCTGCAGCCAGACTTCAGGAACCAGCTCTGCCTGCCAGAAGCCCAGCACCAACCCCAGGATCTGGTTTCACCTGCCAGTAGGTGGGCAACAGCCCCAGAGTCTTCAGGACCCTGACTCTACCTACCAGCGAGACAGCACTAGCCCTGGGGCTCCCTAGGATTCCGTAACCAGCGACTTCAGGACCAGGCCCTGCTAAACAACATGCAGCAGAATCCACGCAAGGTAGGGCCTGTTAACCAACCAGACTAGAGGCTAACCAAGCCTACCAGACAGCCCATACAGTCAGCCTGCTACACAGAAGGACCCATGCAGACCTCTTAGGGGGAACCTCTAGAGCATATAGCCTGGGTGATGAGAGAGGAGTGCACTGTGGGGATGCATAGGCTGCCTCCTACAGAGGGTCATGTCTCCATACATAAAATACAAACAGCAACTGAGACAAAATTAGGTGGCAGAAAAATACGTTCCAGGTGAAGGAACAAGATAAAACTGCAGAACTACTACTAAGTGAAGTGGAGATAGGCAACCTACCTGAGAAAGAGTTCAGAGTAATGATCTTAAAGATGATCAAAGAACTCGGGAGGAGAATGGATGCACAGAGCGAGAAGTTAGAAGTTTTTAACAAAGACTTAGAAAATATAAAGAACAATCAAACAGAGATGAACAATACAATAACTGGAATGAAAAATACACTAGAAAGAATCAATAGTAGACTAAAGGATTCAGAAGAACAGATTAGTGAGCTGGAAGACAGAAGGGTGGAAATCACTGCAGTTAAACAGAAAAAAGAGAAAAGAATGAAAAGAAATGAGGACAGTTTAAGAGACCTCTGGGACAACATCAGGCACACTAATATTTGCATTATAGGGGTCCCAGAAGGACCCCTAACCTGGGAAACAGTCACCTAAGTCCAGGAAGCACAGAGTCCCATACAGGATTAACCCAAAGAGAACAACCAAGACACATTTTAATCAACATTACAAAAATTAAAGATAAAAAGAGAATACAAAAGCAGCAAGGGAAAAGCAACAAACAACATATGAGGGAACTCCCGTAAGGCTATAAGCTGATTTTTCAGCAAAAATTCTGCAGGCAAGAAGTGAGTGGCACGATATACTTAAAGTGATGAAAGGAAAAAACCTACAACCAAAAATACTCTACCCAGCAAGGCTCTCATTCAGATTTGATGGAGAAATCAAAAGCTTTACAGACAAGCAAAAGCTAAAAGAATTCAGCACCACCAAACCAGCTTTACAACACATGTTAAAGGAACTTATCTAGGTGAAAAATAAAAGGCTATGTTTAGGAACAAGAAAATTATGGAATGAAAAAGCTCACTGGTAAAGGCAAACATATAGTAAAGGTAGGAAATCATCCACACACAAAGGCAGTATGGAGGTTAAAATACAAAAGTAGTAAAATCATCTGTATCCACAATAAGCATTTAAGGGATACACAAAACAATTAGATGTAAAATATGATATCAAAACCAGTAATCGTGAGGGGTGAATAGAAATGCAGGGTATTTTAAATGCACTTGAAATGAAGAGATCAGCAATTTAAAACAATCATGTATATAATACACTGCTATACAAAAACCTCATGGTAACGGCAAACCAAAAATCTATACCAGATATACACCCCCCAAAAAGAAAAAGGAATCCAAATATAACACTAAAGATAGCCATCAAGTCACAAAAAAGAGAACAAAAGAAGAAAGGGGGCTTCCTTGGTGGCGCAGTGGTTGAGAGTCCGCCTGCCAATGCAGGGGACACGGGTTCGTGCCCCAGTCCAGGAAGATCCCACATGACACGGAGTGGCTGGGCCTGTGAGCCATGGCCACTGAGTCTGCGCTCCGCACGGGAGAGGCCACACAGTGAGACACCCGCGTACCGCAAAAAAAAAAAAAGAAGAAGAAAGCGGGGGGAAAAAGACCTACAAAAACAAATTCAAAACAGTTAATAAAATGGCATTAAGAACATACATATCGAGGACTTCCCTGGCGGTGCAGTGGTTAAGAATGCACCTGCCAGGCTTTCCTGGTGGCGCAGTGGTTGAGAGTCTGCCTGCCGATGCAGGGGACGTGGATTCGTGCCCCGGTCTGGGAAGATTCCCAGATGCCGTGGAGTGGCTGGGCCTGTGAGCCATGACCGCTGAGCCTGTGCGTCTGGAGCCTGTGCTCCGCAATGGGAGAGACCACAACAGTGAGAGGCCCGTGTACTGCAAAAGAAA
>NW_006795663.1:210052-222326 GCF_000442215.2 Lipotes vexillifer
AAAAAAAGAAAAGAATCCACCTGCCAATGCAGGGGACATGGGTTTGAGCCCTGGTCTGAGAAGATCCCACATGCCGCGGAGCAACTAAGCCCGTGCGCCACAACTACTCAGCCTGCGCTCTAGAGCCTGCGAGCCACAACCACTGAACCTGTGTGCCACAACTACTGAAGCCCGCGCACCTAGAGCCCGTGCTCCACAACAAGAGAAGCCACCGCAATGAGAAACCCGGGCACGGCAACAAAAAGTAGCCTCTGCTCACCATAACTAGAGAAAGCCTACGTGCAGCAACAAAAGACCCAATGTAGCCGGAAAAAAAAAAAAGATAATTATCTTAAATATAAACAGACTAAGCGCTCCAACCAAAAGATAGACTGGCTGAATGGATACAAAAAAAGACCCGTATATATGCTGCCTACAAAAGACGCACAGATCTAGAGACACATACAGACTGAAAGTGAGAAGGAAAAAGGTATTCCACAGAAATGGAAATCAAAAGAAAGCCAGAGTAGCAATGCTTATATCAGCTAAAATAGACTTTATTTTTATTTATTTATTTATTTATTTATTTATTTTTTTGCAGTACGTGGGCCTCTCACTGCCGCGGCCTCTCCTGTTGCGGAGCACAGGCTCCGGACCACAGGCTCAGCGGCCATGGCTCACGGGCCCAGCCGCTCCGCGGCATGTGGGATCTTCCCGGACCAGGGCACGAACCCGCGTCCCCTGCATCGGCAGACGGACTCCCAACCACTGCGCCCCCCGGGAAGCCCTGTCACACTTATTTTGATGAGTTCAACGGACCACAGGCTCAGCGGCCATGGCCCACGGGCCCAGCCACTCCGTGGCACGTGGGATCTTCCTGGACTGGGGCACAAACCTGTGTCCCCTGCATCAGCAGGTGGACTCAACCACTGTGCCACCAGGGAAGCCCCAAAATAGACTTTAAAATAAAGACTGTTACAAGAGACAAAGAAGGATACTACATAATGATCAAGGGATCAATCCAAGAAAAAGATATAACAATTGTAAATATATATATATATATATATATATATACACACACATACACACACACACATGCACCCAACACAGTAACACCTCAATATATAAGGCAAATATTAACAGAAACAAAAGGAGAAATCAACAGTAACAGAATAGTAGGGGGCTTTTTTTTTTTTTTTTAATTGCTGTATGCGGGCCTCTCACTCTTGTGGCCTCTCCCATCACAGAACACAGGCTCCGGACGCGCAGGCTCAGAGGCCATGGCTCACGGGCCCAGCTGCTCCGCGGCACGTGGGATCGTCCCAGACTGGAGCACAAACCCGTGTCCCCTGCATTGGCAGGTGGACTCTCAACCACTGCAGCACCAGGGAAGCCCAGTAGGGGGCTTTTTAACACCCCACTTATATCAATGGACGGATCATCCAGACAGAAAATCAATAAAGAAACACAGACCTTAAATAACACATTAGGCCAGATGATATTTATAGATCATTATATCCGAAAGCGGCAAAATACACATTCTTTTCAAGTACACATGGAACATTCTCCAGGATAGATCACATGGTAGGCCACAAAACAAGCCTTGGTAAATTTCACAAAATCGAAATCATATGAAGCATCTTGTTTCCCCCCCTAACCACAACACTATGAGACTAGAAATCAGCTACAAGAAAAAAAAAAACTGCAAAAGACACAAACATGTCGGAGGCTAAACAATATGCTACTAAACAATCAATGGATCACTGAAGAAATCAAAGAAGAAATCAAAAAATACCTAAAGACAGGGCTTCCCTGGTGGCGCAGTGGTTGAGAGTCCACCTGCCGATGCCGGGGACATGGGCTCGTGCCCTGGTCCGGGAGGATCCCACATGACGCGGAGCGGCTGGGCCCGTGAGCCATGGCCGCTGAGCCTGCGCGTCCGGAGCCTGTGCTCTGCAACGGGAGAGGCCACAACAGTGAGAGGCCCGCATACCGCAAAAAAAAAAGAAAAAAAAAAGAAAAAAAGGGAGAGGGCGCAAATCAGTAAAATCAGAAATGAAAAAGAAGTTACAACCAACATCACAGAAGTACAAAGGATGATAAGAGACTACTATGAACAATTATATACCAATAAAATGTATAACCTAGAAGAAATAGCCAAATTCTCAGAAAGGTACAATCTCACAAGACCAAACTAGGAGGAAATAGAAAATATGAACAGACCAATTAGCAGTACTGAAACTGAATCAGTAATTTAAAAAATCCCAACAAACAAATGTCCAGGCTTCACGGGTGAATTTTACTAAACATTTAGAGAAGAGTTAACACCTATCCTTCTGAAACTATTCCAAAAATTGCAGAGGAAGAAACACTTCTGAACTCATTCTATGAGGCCACCATCATCACCTTGAGACCAAAACCAGACAAAGATATCACACAAAAAAGAAAATTACAGGCCAATATCACTGATGAACATAGAAGCAAAAATTCTCAAAAAAATACTAGCAAACCAACTCCAACAATACATTAAAAGGATCATACACCATGATCAAGTGGGATTTATCCCAGGGATGCAAGGATTTTTCAATATCTGCAATTCAATCAATGTGATATACCACATTAACAAACTGAAGAATAAAAACCATATGATCATCTCAACAGATGCAGAAAAAGCTTTTGATAAAATTCAACATTCAGTTATGAAAAAACTCTCCAGAAAGTAGGCACAGAGGGAACCTACCTGAACATAATAAAGGTCACATATGACAAACCCACAGCTAACATCATGCTCAATGGTGAAAAGCTGAAAGCATTCCCACTAAGGTCAGGAATTAGACAAGGATGCTCACTCTTGCCACTTTTATTCAACATTGTTTTGGAAGTCCTAGCCACAACAATCAGAGAAGAAAAAGAAATAAAAGGAATCCAAACTGGAAAAGAAGAAGTAAAACTGTCACTGTCTGCAGATGACATGATACTATACAGAGAAAATCCTAAAGGTGCCACCAGAAAACTATTAGAGTTCATCAATGAATTCAGTAAAGTTGCAGGATACAAAATTAATATACAGTTCCTATTCACTAACAATGAAATAATCAGAAAGAGAAATTAAGGCAACAACCCCATTTACCATCGCATCAAAAAGAATAAAATACCTAGGAATAAACCTACCTAAGGAGGCAAAAAAACCCCCTGTACTCTGAAAACTATAAGACGCTGATGAAAGAACTGAAGATGACACAAACAGGTGGAAAGATATACTGTGTTCTTGGATTGGAAGAATCAATATTAAAATGACCATACTATCTAAGGCAATCTACAGATTCAATACAATTCCTACCAAATTACCAATGGCATTTTTCAAAGAACTAGAACAAAAAAATTTTAAACTTGTACAGAAACACAGAAGACCCTGAATAGCTAAAACAATCTTAAGAATGGAGCTGGAGGAATCAGGCTCCTTGATTTGACTATACAACAAAGCTACAGTAATCGAAACAGTATGGCACTGGCACAAAAACACATAGATCAATGGAACAGGACAGAAAGCCCAGAAATAAACCCATGAACTTATGATCAGTTAATGTACAACAAAGGAGACAAGAATATACAATGGAGAAAAGACAGTCTCTTCAATAAGTGGTGCTGGGAAAACTGGACAGCTACATATAAAAGAATTAAATTAGAACATTCTCTAACACCATAAAAAAATAAACTCAAAATGGATTAAAGACCTAAAAATAAGACTGGATACTATAAACCTCCTAAAGGGAAACAAAGGCCTAAATCACAACAGTATTTTTCTGGAACTGTCTCCTAGAGTGGAAACAAAAGCAAAAATAAACAAATGGGACCTAATTAAACTTACAAGCTTTTGCATAGCAAAGGAAACCATAAACAAAACAAAAAGACAACCTACAGAATGGGAGAAAATATTTGCAAATAATGCAACTGACAAGAGATTAATTTCCAAAATATACAAACAGCTCATACAGCCATACAGCTCAATGTCAAAACAACAACAAAACAAACAATCCAATCAAAAAATGGGCAAAAGACCTAAAGAGACATTTCCCCAAAGAAGACATACAGATGGCTAACAGGCACATGAAAAGATGCTTATCATTGCTCATTATTAGAGAAATGCAAATCAAAACTACAATGAGGTTACACCTCACTGGTCACCGGTCAGAATGGCCATCATTAAAAAGTCAACAAAGGGTGTGGAGAAAAGGGAACCCTCCTACGTTGTTGGTGGGAATGGAAACTGGTGCAGCCACTATGGAGAACAGTGTGGAGTTCCTTAAAAAAACTAAAAATAGAGTTACCATATGATACAGCAATCCCAATCCTGGGCATACATAGGGAGGAGACTCTAATTTGAAAAGATACATGCACCCCAATTTTCACAGCAGCATTATTTACAACAGCCAAGACATGGGATCAACCTAAGTGTCCATCGACAGATGAATGGATAAAGAAGATATGGTATATTCATATATATATATGGAAGCAACATAGATGAGCCTAGAGATTATAATATTAAGTGAAGTCAAAGACAAATATCACTTATATGCAGAATTTCAAAACATGACACAATGAACTAATTTACAAAACAGAAAAAGACTCACGAGACAGAAAACAAACTTATGGTTACCAAAGGGGAAAGTTGGGGTGAGGGATAAATTAGGAATCTGGTATTAACAGATACACACTACTATATATAAAACTGGTAAACAACAAGGACCTACTGCATAGCACAGGGAACTATACTTAATATCTTGTAATAACCTATAATAGAAAATGGAAAAAAATCTGAAAAAGAATATATACATGTATAACTGAATCACTTTGCTATACACCTGAAACACTGTAAATCAACCATAATTCAATACAAAAATAATACCTGGAAAAAACTTGACAATTAAATGAGATTATAATTATATATAATAACGTATATAAAGTACTTTGCACGTTCTAGAGAGATATAAAGATTAGTTGTCATTTACCACCCTTGAGTAAGTTTTCTTTTTTGACATAACAGTATTTATCAGGCCATTTTTCACACAGCTGAATGGGTGCACTATTAAACTAAGTTTTCAAACTTGCTGCTAGTCTTAAAATGGACTGGTAGTAGGACAGAGAAATAGGTTTATTTTTGTGTGTACTACATGCTTTACACACCATACTGAATCCTCATTGCACCTGCTTAAACAGACTACAACTTCGTTTTGCAGATGAGGCTACTGAATCTGAAACTTGCCCAAGACTATAAGTGTATAACTGATAGTGCTTGGATTTGCAACATTCATGCTCTTTCCCACACCACAGCATGTAAATTTCTGTAACTATTTTCCCTTTTTCTAAGTGATGGAAGAAAAAAATTTCAGTATCAGTAAATAACCATATGAGTTTGCCATTTCAATGGAATACCTATTATTAAAACATATAGTCAATATGGATATAGTAAAAACTATAGATAAAAATAATAAGACATATCAGAAATATAATCCACTTGTTTTTAAATTATTCTGATCCAATTAGGACTAGTGCTTAGGAACTTCAACAGATATCTAGCCAAATGGCAGAAATATTTTGATCTGGACAGTGTTAAATAGAAAACTCAATGATATTTTTGACCACCATCTGAAGCTGGGTTTATATATGGTGACCTTTCAATTCCATATGAGACACAGGTTGGACAAGTGTGAGTTACTTATGGATCAATACAACAGGATATTTGAAAGCAGGGGTTCAGTGTAATAACTGCTCAATCCACTTTTGAATAAACTGCTTACCCACTGAATATTTTTAAATTGAATTCTGCACACTAGATCCTTTTGACTCTAAAAGAAGGGAGCACAGTACCAGCAAAAGATCTTTTCCCTATTGTGTATCATGTAATATCAATGGTATATGGTCAAGCAGGTGTATAACTTAAAGGCTGTTATAGTATCTAGTGAAGTATTACAAGTAGACTCGAGTTCTCCTGTCATTTACAATGCTAACACTTACAAATGGCATACTCAAGTTTTACAGAAGTAGACTAACCTGTGGTACAATCCAATCATGCTATGTATCTGGAAAAGGAGACCTTAGATTTAGTCTTTTTCTTTTTTTTTTAGACTTTACTAGTTTAGTTCAAAAAATATTTCTGGCACGAATCTTAGGGAGTCAGGAAAGATTGCTCCCATATGTACTATCTTAAGAGGGAGACAATCTGACATTTAAACAGACATACTTTGTACTATTCATTATCAGAAAGACAACAACTTTTCCCAGAGAGAATTTGACCCTCTCGCAGTCTAGACTAGATGCCTAAGTCAACAGTTATTTAAACAATATTGCTTTCTTATCATATCTACACTCCTGGCCTCAGCAACCTGTGTCCTTTTGCTGTCCCTTCCTCCTTATTTCACCTCAATGGCCGACTGCCAGTTCCTAATCTTTTTTTCCTGCTCCCAGCTTCCATTAGGTATCCTTTTTTATCCCAAATATACTGACTTGAAATGGAAACTTTTTTGGTAGCTTTCTCTTTGACTTTTAGTTTCAACTTGTGTTCACTGAGGCCTGCTATGTGACCTGTACTTATTTACACTTA
The DNA here is from genome assembly GCF_000442215.2 of Lipotes vexillifer. NCBI lineage: Eukaryota > Metazoa > Chordata > Mammalia > Artiodactyla > Lipotidae > Lipotes > Lipotes vexillifer. The sequence goes on from NW_006795663.1 coordinate 216,633, forward strand.
CTGGGTTTTCCCTTCCTGACTAAAAGGAACTGGGTTACTGCCTCTGTGGTCACTGAGTGGTGAGGTTATTTTGGGCCATGTGGGCTGGGGGCAGGGTTAGGCTGGGGAGGTAGCTGAAATAAGTTTCATGGCTGAAGCTAATCTCTGGCTTTCAAGTCCCATACACATTGCAATCTAATTCTCATTAGAAATAGAATATGTGCATCTAACATATCATTTAAATTATTAATTAGCTGAAATAACTCTGAAAAAACATATCCATGATTTAGGAGGGATAGCTTTTCTTTTTTACTCTTAGCTCCACATTTTAAAAGTTACATTGTCTGCATTTTGAATTAAGTGAAAGGGCTGAGAAAGATCACTTTTTCTCCTTTGTATCTCAAAAATAAACGAACTTTCAGTCTGTAAGTTTCAGATACAATAGTCCTCAAATCACCATGACTAACTGAAAGCAATTCTGTCAGATTAAGGATAGAGAGGAGAGGAAAGATGACTTTCTGCTTTCAGAAAGCAGAAATATTTATCTGAAAAACCAGGTAATCTTGGGAAGTTATCAGCTATAAGTTTTAAAACCATAGAGCTTTGGATATAAGGAAAGACTGTGTGCATGGCTAATAGACAAGGTCAAGGAAAGCTTGTTATGAGTCCAGAGTAGCAAGGCAGCGCACTCACAAAGCAAACTAAGATGTCCACCAAGACATTTATTTTGATGAAGTTATTTAATATTCCCCCTTTCTTAAAGCACTCCGGGAATCAGATGGGGGAAGATGGACTAACACCATCTTTATCAACTATTGGCAAAAGTTATAGCTGGGAAAGCCTTTGCATGGTGAATGGAAGAGATCTCACAGAACTGAGTAACCGATTCTCTTAATATTTAGATGTTGAATTAGGTTAGGTCTTGATCTGCTTCTAGCCAGTTGATCTCTTCAAATATGTCAACTGACATTCAAAGAAAGATAGACAAGATGAAAAGGCAGAGGGCTATTTACCAGATGAAGGAACAAGATAAAACCCCAGAAAAACAACTAAATGAAGTAGAGATAGGCAACCTTCCAGAAAAAGAATTCAGAATAATGATAGTGAAGATGATCCACGACCTCGGAAAAAGAATGGAGGCAAAGATTGAGAAGATGCAAGAAATGTTTAACAAAGACCTAGAAGAACTAAAGAACAAACAGAGAGAGAGGAACAATAACTGAAATGAAACTACACTAGAAGGAATCAATAGCAGAATAACTGAGGCAGAAGAACGGATAAGTGACCTGGAAGACAGAATGGTGGAATTCACTGCTGCAGAACAGAATAAAGAAAAAAGAATGAAAAGAAATGAAGACAGCCTAAGAGACCTCTGGGACAACATTAAACGCAACAACATTCACATTATAGGGGTCCCAGAATGAGAAGAAAGAGAGAAAGGACATGAGAAAATATTTGAAGAGATTATAGTTGAAAACTTCCCTAACACGGGAAAGGAAATAGCCACCCACGTCTAGGAAGCGCAGAGAGTCCCATACAGGATAAACCCAAGGAGAAACACGCCGAGACACACAGTAATCAAATTGGCAAAAATTAAAGACAAAGAAAAATTACTGAAAGCAGCAAGGGAAAAATGACATGTAACATACAAGGTAACTCCCATAAGGTTAAGAGCTGATTTCTCAGCAGAAACTCTACAAGCCAGAAGGGAGTGGCATGATATACTTAGTGATGAAAGGGGAGAACTTACAACCAAGATTACTCTACCCAGCAAGGATCTCATTCAAATTCGATGGAGAAATCAAAAGCTTTACAGACAAGCAAAAGCTAAGAGAATTCAGCACCACCAAACCAGCTCTACAACAAATGCTAAAGGAACTTCTCTAAGTGGGAAACACAAGAGAAGAAAAGGACCTACAAAAACAAACCCATAACAATTAAGAAAATGGTCACAGGAACATAAATATCGATAATTACCTTAAACGTGAATGGATTAAATGCTGCAACCAAAAGACACAGGCTTGCTGAATGGATACAAAAACAAGACCCATATATATGCTGTCTACAAGAGACCCACTTCAGACCTAGGGACACATACAGACTGAAAGTGAGGGGATGGAAAAAGATATTCCATGCAAATGGAAATCAAAAGAAAGCTGGAGTAGCAATACTCGTATCAAATAAGACTTTAAAATAAAGAATGTTACAAGAGACAAGGAAAGACACTTCATAATGATCAAGGGATCAATCCAAGAAGAAGATATAACAATTATAAATATACATGCACCCAACACAGGAGCACCTCAATACATAAGGAAACTGCTAACAGCTCTAAAAGAGGAAATCGACAGTAACACAATAAGAGTGGGGGACTTTAACACCTCACTTACACCAATGGACAGATCATCCAAAGTGAAAATAAATAAGGAAACAGAAGCTTTGAATGACACAATAGACCAGATAGATTTAATTGATATTTATAGGACCTTCCATCCAAAAACGGCAGATTACACTTTCTTCTCAAGTGTGTATGGAACATTCTCCAGGATAGATCACATCTTGGGTCACAAATGACAAATCAATCCTCAGTAAATTTAAAAAAACTGAAATCATTTCAAGCATCTTTTCTGACCACAACGCTATGAGATTAGAAATGAATTACAGGAAAAAAAACGTAAAAAACACAAACTCATGGAAGCTGAACAATACGTTACTAAATAACTGAGACATCACTGAAGAAATCAAAGAGGAAATAAAAAAATACCTAGAGACAAATGACAATGAAAACACGGCAATCCAAAACCTATGGGATGCAGCAAAAGCAGTTCTAAGAGGGAAATTTATAGCTATACAAGCGTACCTGAAGAAACAAGAAAAACCTCAAATAAAGAATCTAACCTTACACCTAAAGGAAAGAAGAACAAACAAAACCCAAAGTTAGCAGAAGGAAAGAAATCATAAAGCTCAGAGCAGAAAGAAATGAAATAGAAACAAAGAAAACAATAGCAAAGATCAATAAAACTAAAAGCTGGTTCTTTGAGAAGATAAACAAAATTGATAAACCATTAGCCAGACTCATCAAGAAAAAGAGGGAGAGTACTCAAATCAAAATTAGAAATGAAAAAGGAGAAGTTACAACAGACACCACAGAAATACAAAGCATCCTAAGAGACTACTACAAGCCACTCTATGCCAATAAAATGGACAACCTGGAAGAAATGGACAAATTATTAGAAAGGTATAACCTTCCAAGACTGAACTAGAAAGAAATAGAAAATACGAACAGACCAATCACAAGTAATGAAATTGAAACTGTGATTAAAAATCTTCCAACAAAGAAAAGTTCAGGACCAGATGGCTTCACAGGTGAATTCTATCTAACATTTAGAGAAGAGCTAACACCCATCCTTCTCAAACTCTTCCAAAAAGTTGCAGAGGAAGGAACACTCCCCACACTCACTCTATGAGGCCACCATCACCCTGATACCAAAACCAGACAAAGATACTACAAAAAAAGAAAATTACAGACCAATATCACTGATGAATATAGATGCAAAAATCCTCAACAAAATACTAGCAAACAGAATCCAACAACACATTAAAAGGATCATACAACATGATCAAGTGGGGTTCATCCCAGGGATGCAAGGATTCTTCAATATACACAAATCAATCAATGTGATACACCATATTAACAAACTGAAGAATAAAAACCATATGATCATCTCAGTAGATGCAGAAAAAGCTTTTGACAAAATTCAACACCCATTTATGAGAAAAACTCTCCAGAAAGTGGGCATAGAGGGAACCTACCTCAACATAATAAAGGCCATATACGACAAACCCACAGCGAACATCATTCTCAATGGTGAAAAACTGAAAGCATTTCCTCTAAGATGAGGAACAAGACAAGGATGTCCACTCTCACCACTATTATTCAACACAGTTTTGGAAGTCCTAGCCATGGCAATTAGAGAAGAAAAAGAAATAAAAGAATAGAAATTGGAAAAGAAGAAGTAAAACTGTCACTGTTTGCAGGTGATATGATACTACACATACAGAATTGTAAAGATGCCACCAGAAAACTACTACAGCTAATCAATGAATTTGGTAAAGTTGCAGGATACAAAATTAATGCATAGAAACCTCCTGCATTCCGATACACTAATGATGAAAAATCTGAAAGAGAAATTAAGGAAACACTCCCATTTACCACTGTAACAAAAAGAATAAAATACCTAGGAATAAACCTACCTAGGGAGACAAAAGACCTGTATGCAGAAAACTATAAGACACTGATGAAAGAAATTAAAGATGATACCAACAGATGGAGAGATATACCATGTTCTTGGATTGGAAGCATCAACATTGTGAAAATGACTATAATACCCAAAGCAATCTACAGATTCAATGCGATCCCTATCAAATTACCAATGGCATTTTTTACAGAACTAGAACAAAAAGTCTTAAAATTTGTATGGAGACACAGAAGACCCTGAATAGCCAAAGCAGGCTTGAGGGGAAAAAGCGGAGCTGGAGGAATCAGACTCCCTGACTTCAGACTATACTACAAAGCTACAGTAATCAAGACAATATGGTACTGGCACAAAAACAGAAATATAGATCAATAAACAAGATAGAAAGCCCAGAGATAAACGCACACACCTATGGTCAACTAATGTATGACAAAGGAGGCAAGGATACATGATGGAGAAAAGATAGTCTCTTCAATCAGTGGTGCTGGGAAAGCTGGACAGCTACATTTATAAGATGAAATTAGAGCACTCCCTAACACCATACACAAAAATAAACTCAAAATGGATTAGAGATCTAAATGTAAGACCAGACACTATAAAACTCTTAGAGGAAAACACAGAAGAACGCTCTTTGACATAAATCACAGCAAGATCTTTTTTGATACACCTCCTAGAGTAATGGAAATAAAAACAAAAAAAAACAAATGGGACCTAATGAAACTTCAAAGCTTTTTCACAGGAAAGGAAACCATAAATAAGACGAAAAGACAACCCTCAGAATGGGAGAAAATATTTGCAAATGAATCAATGGACAAAGGATTAATCTCCAAAATATATAAACAGCTCACGCAGCTCAATATTAAAAAAACAAACAACCCAATCCAAAAATGGGCAGAAGGCCTAAATAGACATTTCTCCAAAGAAGACATACGGATGGCCAAGAAGCACATGAAAAGCTCCTCAACATCACTAATTATTAGAGAAATGCAAATCAAAACTACAATGAGGTATCACCTCACACCAGTTAGAATGGGCATCATCAGAAAATCTACAAACAACAAATGCTGGAGCGGGTGTGGAGGAAAGGGAAGCCTCTTGCACTGTTGGTGGAAATGTAAATTGATACAGCCACCATAGAGAAGAGGATGGCGGTTCCTTAAAAAGCTAAAAATAGAATTACCATATGATCCAGCAATCCCACTACTGGGCATATACCCAGAGAAAACCATAATTCAAAAAGACACATGCATCCCAATGTTCATTGCAACACTATTTGCAATAGCCAGGTCATGGAAGCAACCTAAATGCCCATCGACAGACGAATGGATAAAGAAGATGTGGTACATATATACAATGGAATATTACTCAGCCATAAAAAGGAACGAAATTGGGTCATTTGTTGAGATGTGGATGGACCTAGAGACTGTCATACAGAGTGAAGTAAGTCAGAAAGAGAAAA
>NW_006795663.1:222539-239479 GCF_000442215.2 Lipotes vexillifer
GGCAGGGGTGGGGTGGGGGGGTGGGGGCTGGTGTGATGAATTGGGCGATTGGGATTGAAATGTATACACTGATGTGTATAAAACTGATGACTAATAAGAACCTGCTGTATAAAAAAATAAAATTCAAAAAAAATAAAACAATCCTTTTACATTTCACTAGGCACTAACTAAAAATCAACAGAATAGCACAGTGAGTTGGCATACGGCTTTTAAATTGTTTATTTAGTTATAGGTCATGTTATGTCAAATCACTTTTGACAAAAAAAAATATGTGGGCTGTGCAATAAGTTTTTGGTTCTGCTATAATTTGCTTCTTGCATTCTAGACTTCACATAGTCTTAATTTGTTTTACCAATCACTGCTTTTCCTTTGGAATAAGCCAATGTGGATAAGAGAGACCAAAAGGGAATTAATAAGTGTTAAGATAGCTTGGTTTTAAGGTTTTGGTGCATATTTTCAAGACATTTTCACAGAACATATTGCTCTCAGTTAGGGTTAAAGTGAAACTTTCCATTAGGATAATACAGAGGATAACATTCTCTCAGGAAGAAGTAAGAATTCTAACCTTTCCTCTACCAGGCATCTTCCCTCAGGCACTGAGGTTGTAGCCATCCAAATACATGGGGAGAGGCGAGGAGACTTCAAAAGTCACAAATACATTTCAACAGCTAATTTTTAGCAAGTGTGGCAATGAGATCTTTCCATTCTCCTCTCTTCTTTGTGATGTACGTAGGAGTGAGTAGCTGCAATAGTGATTCTGGCTGTTGCCTGAAGTAGTTCTGACACAAGGCCTCAGTGTTACATATCACGTACATCCCACAGTCATAGCTGTTTTGTTGAGCAGGGGCTTTCTCTTCCACAAAGGCCAATTTGTCTCCTTTTCTGCCTAAGAAAGCCTCTAGTTTCTCTGCTACCTGCTTTGCATGGACTGAGTTGCTCCTACTATGAGAATCATAATGAAAAAAGCTATTTTTATCTTGGAGATAAACCAACAAACTCCAATGGGTTCCCCCAGCTGCCTGGTTGGAATTATCATTGATGGCTAAAAATACAACTCTCTTGTGAGGGAGGTCCAAGGGTTCAAGGAACATGGCGATCTCTGCTGGGTTGCCAGTGCACTTGATGAACTGGGTGACTTCAGGGCTGATGAAGCAGACATGGTCAGAGCAGTCATGAAACTGACTGTTGGCAAAGTACTCAAAGGCAAACCCAATAATATGGTCATTGAGCCAGCTTGGAGGATCCAATAGTGAGACATCTGATTGCCGCAGTAGACTGTCCATGTAACTCAAGACTACTGGGTCCATCTTGTACTGACCAGGGCTGCTCAGAAATTCCAGAAGCTGAAGGAGAGGCAGAAGACAATATTTACTGTTGAATATGATACTTGGCTGTAAAATGGGGATCATAAATATCAACTGCTCTTACAAGGTTTTGGGTAAGGATTAAATATAATTGTAAAGTGTTTAGCAACAATGTCTGGTTAAGAGTAAACACTCAAAAAAACCCTCTAACTTATGTGCTTTATGTTAACAATTAGTTAGAATGAAAACTTTGGAAATTCTGCATCTGAAATAGTAAGCATGGATTTAAAATCTCCTCTTTAAATGCAGAGATTGGTTAAAATTATAACTAATGTTTTACCAAACTCTATAGCATTAACCATATATTTGGCCCTTTAATGAATATGCCTGATAAGAATGGCAAATTGTTTTTATATTACAGATAAATTTTCAGGGTTTCCCTGGTGGTGCAGTGGTTAAGAATCCACCTGCCAATGCAGGGGACATGGGTTCGAGCCCTGGTCCAGGAAGGTCCCACATGCCGCGGAGCAACTGGGCCTGTGTGCCACAACTGCTGAGCCTGCGCTCTAAAGCCTGTGAGCCACAACTGCTGAAGCCTGCGCGCCTAGAGCCCGTGCTCCGCAACGAGAGGCCGCCGCAATGAGAGGCTCGCGCAACGCAATGAAGACTGGCCCCTGCTCGCCACGACTAGAGAAAGCCTGCGTGCAGCAACGAAGACCCAACTCAGCCAAGAATAAATTAATTAATTAAAAAAAAGATGAATTTTCAGAGTCCAATTTAAATGTTACTAATTACTAAGGGAAATAGCTTCCATTTCAAAATTAATTTTCAAGAGATAAGATAAAATATTGCTTCCTCATTCCATAATGGAAAGTGACAGTGATGAGAGTAGTTAAAAGGAACTGTAATTTCAAGAACAGAAAATCATGAGTAATACAAATGAAATTCATTCCTGATTCTGCCCAGTTATGGACATGAGTGATAGTCTTTCCCATCTTTAACCTCAAGGGGTAAGATAGAGACTACAGAAATTCTTCTGGCACTGAAAGGTAGTGTGGCACAGGAATCATGAGACCTGGGTCTAGCCCTAGTTCTACCACTGATTTGCTAGTATCATCCTAATTAAGTCATTTAATTGATTTTGATTTTGTCCTTGTTTTTGGTCATCTGTAAAAAGGCCCCAGAAAGTTGTAGAAAAGGCCAAATAATTTTACTCGAAGGTATTAAAAAAGTATAAAATCTTGTACAAATAGTATTTATGTTATTAATTGGATGATATTAGTAAGATGATTGGACAATCTGGATAGAGCTCCAAACTAATCAAAGGAAATGAGGTTTGGAAACAAATATCCATTCATATTACCTTGTTCAAACAAAGGCATGACTAACTTAGAGTGGGAGCAAGACGAGTCATATAGTAAGATTAATATGCTCATGATCACCTGAGGTAAGGTGCTAACAGAGACAAGAAATGTGATGAGTGTGGTAATATAATATTTGAACCTAACAGAGGTCACTGCTATGCACTCACTTGGCAGCATAACAATATTTCTAAAAATCATAAAGCAATAAACTGTCACATGCAGATTTTGAGTACAAAGCAAAGCATATTGTAAGAAAATAACACTGCTATGAAAGACTGGGCTAGAATAGTGACATCAATTTAATCAATTCTGGCCATTAGACCAGTTATTTTACCACTTGGTTACACTATTAAAACAATAAAATTTTGGACACAACCATTTTCATGTAATCAAAACCCTACAAAAACCCATACAGAAAAATAAATATACCCCTGAAGAAAAAACCTCAAGTAATGAGGTAGCTAGGAAGCACCAAAGACGGTTTTTTTGCGCATACAGTGTATCATAATATGAACTATTTCAGAAGTAATACAAGGCTGTTGATGAGTGTGTATATCAATCTGTATAAAGTAAGATGGCATGAATTAAGATGTTCTTAAGAAGAATAACTTGAGCACAGACATAAACTGGAGCCAGGAACGAAGTTAACGAGGCATAGAGTACACTTGTTATGGGTGGGCCACAAATTTGGCTCTTGCTTTTTTGGCAGCTAACCAGAGTGTTAAGTTAAACATTCACAATGTCCATAAGGTAAAAACAAAGCAATTGCTCTGGAGAGGTAAAAGCATTCTTTGCGTTAAGGTCAGACAGATTTCTCTCAACAAATTTTCATAAACGACATGGTGTATTATAATGGATGTCCCATAATATCCTTATAAAAGATGAAACAGTTTCAGAGGACTGTTTCTTACAATGATCCTTAATATTCAGCCTGATGGCAAATGAGCAAACAGCAATCTTGTAAAAGCAGCTGTGGGAGGCTAGGTGCTCAGCTGGCTGCTGCTGTGACTGGATTTAAGAATATATGAGTATGAAAAGGGAATGACTGCATATGCATCGAGCAAGGCTCCCTGACTCGCCCCCTCATGCCTTCAATGACTATGAGGAGTGGTAAGGGCCAGACTGTACTGCCTGGCAAATACCTGGAGACCTGCTCTCCATGCTGCCAGCTGAAATCAGACCCACACCTTAACAGCAAACCCAACTAGGGGTAGAAGCCCACAAGAAGAGTGCCTGAACAGAGAGGCATCTCACCTTGGAGGGAGTGTCCACAGGCAGGGCCAAGATTTTCTTCAGAAAACAGTTTTTGTGTTTTGTTTGATTTCGAAAACTTCCAACATACAGACATTGGGTCAATCAGGACTTAATTTTATTCCATACAGCATGATTGCAATAGCTTAACCTCAATAATTCTAAAGGAGATGGAACCAGACTGGCCTTTGGGCAAACCACCTTGGCCAAGAAAACGGATGCTAAACTTCTTATCAGAAGACTTGAATTTTAGACTCCATTCTGTTAACTCATTGGCTATATGATCATAAACAAACTACTTCATTTCTTTAAGACACAGTTTCCTTTTCTGTAAAGTGAAAATATTAATACATGACCTTTACCAATGGGTATTTGTCAGTATTTAATGAAGAAACGTAAGTAACTAATACTTTAAAAAAATGTAACATAAAGTAGTACTTCCAGATATCTACTGGGTCATCAGGAAAGTTATATCCTGACAACTGGTAACTGTAGTGATTCACGCTGAACAAATATTTATTGTTTCCTATGTGCTAGGGGCTAGAAAATCAGAATGGGGTTAAGATAGTCATAGTTCCTACCCTCACTGAGCTTAAGCCTATTATGCTATAATGAATACATAATGAATATATACATCTCTTTTAGTCAATAAACACCTATTGAGTACCTAATATTAGGCGTCATGGGAGATACAAAGATGTGTACGGTAGCTTACACTCAAAGAAGAAGCCCATAAGCCACAAATAAAATGAATGGGAATTCAAAAGAGGGAAATGGACGGAGAGCTCAGATCAGGAAAGACTTCAAGGAGAAAGTGGCATAAAAGTGGGCTCTTGAAAGGCAGGTAGAGTTGCATGTGTAGAAGGGCATTAAGACAGCAGAGAGGCAAGGAAAGTGCCTTTAAGTGTGTAGTCCAGTTTGTCTGGAATGAAGTGGGAGTAGGGATGTAGGTGAAGGTTGGAGGAGGATTATCAGAAGGTAAGCGTTGATAGACTAATTTCCAGGTGTAAAGTGTAGAACTTATACTGGAGAAAATGTGGAGCCATTAATGGCTTTGTCAGTGCTTTAGGAAGATTAATGATTCAGGCATAGTATACAGGATTAACTGGTAGGGTGAGAAATTGGAGGTAGAGATCAACTAGATTTTCATTGAAAGTAAAGGTAGGAGGACATGACCTAAACCAGGTGAAATGGTAGTAGGAGAGAGGCAAGGAGGAAAAGATATTATAGACAGTATCAATAAGGGATCAGAGGAGGGTAGATAATAGAGAAGCTTTCGTTGGAGTGACTGGATGAACAATGATCCCATCATTAATGGAGTAAGGGAAAAGGAGATGGAAGGGGACCTAGCACAAGACCCAGGAGCCATTTGGAACCATCCTAGGGTTATATCCTTTCTATATAGTGAGCACTGTGCTTAGCATATCTGAGGTACAATAAATGTTTCTCAGATGAATGAACCTTTTAAAAAAGGGAGTCAGAAAATACAGATTAGGAAAAAAAGGGAAATAAGGCATTTTAAGATTTTTGTTTTGTCTGTAACATCCCCATTTTTGCTTTGGTTTTGTGTTTTGTCTGTTTTTCTCTGTTGATTAGTAGTAAATTCCTTCAGAATTAAGAGACCCATGTATCTGGTCTTGGTGGATGGTAAGGAATATTGGGGAGACAATGACCTCCTCATAGTTCTATTTGTAAAATCCTACAAAATATAGTATAGTCATTTTTACAATGTTGATTCTTCCAAGAACACAGTATATCTCCCCAACTGTTTGAATGAAATTAGAATACTCCCTAACACCATACACAAAAATAAACTCAAAATGGGTTGATTAAAGACCAAAATGTAAGGCCAGACACATCAAACTCTTAGAGGAAAACATAGGCAGAACACTCTATGACATAAATCACAGCAAGATCCTTTTTGACCCACCTCCTAGAGAAATGGAAATAAAACCAAAATAAAAACAAATGGGGCCTAATGAAACTTAAAAGCTTTTGCACAGCAAAGGAAGCCATAAACAAAACAAAAAGACAACCCTCAGAATGGGAGAAAATATTTGCAAATGAAGCAACTGACAAAGCATTAATCTCCAAAATATACAAGCAGCTCATGCAGCTCAATATCAAAAAAACAAACAACCCAATCCAAAAATGGGTGTAAGACCTAAATAGACATTTCTCCAAAGAAGATATACATATTGCCAACAACCAAATGAAAAGATGCTCAACATCACTAATCATTAGAGAAATGCAAGTCATAACTACAATGAGGTATCACCTCACACCAGTCAGAATGGCCATCAACAAAATATCTACCAACAATAAATGCTGGAGAGGGTGTGGAGAAAAGGGAACCCTCTTTGCACTGTTGGTGGGAATGTAAATTGATACAGCCACTATAGAGAACAGTATGGAGGTTCCTTAAAAAACTAAAAATAGAACTACCATACGACCCAGCAATCCCACTACTGGGCATATACCCTAAGAAAACCATAATTCAAAAAGAGTCATGTACCACAATGTTCACTGCAGCACTAGTTACAATAGCCAGGACATGGAAGCAACCTAAGTGTCCATCAACAGATGAATGGATAAAGAAGTTGCGGCACATATATACAATGGAATATTACTCAGCCATAAAAAGAAACGAAATTGAGTTATTTGTAGTGAGGTGGATGGACCTAGAGTCTGTCATACAGAATGAAGTAAGTCAGAAAGAGAAAAACAAATACCATATGCTAACACATATATATGGAATCTTAAAAAAAAACACATGGTTCTGATGAACCTAGGGGCAGGACAGGAATAAAGACACAGACGTAGAGAATGGACTTGAGGACATGGGGAGGGGGAAGGGTAAGCTGGGACGAAGTGAGAGAGTAGCACTGACATATATACACTACCAAATATAAAACCAATAGCTAGTGGGAAGAAGCTGCATGGCACAGGGAGATCAGCTCGGTGCTCTGCAACCACCTAGAGGGGTGGGATAGGGAGGGTGGGAGGGAGACACAAGAGGGAGGGGATATGGGGATATACGTATGCATACAGCTGATTCAATTTGTTATACAGCAGAAACTAACACAACACTGTAAAGCAATTATACTCCAATAAAGATGTTAAAAAAATATATAGTATAGTTTTATATTTTGGAGCCAGGAGGCTTTGAGTTCAGGATCTGACTTTGCCACTTGCTATCTGTGTGACTCTGGACAAGTTATTCATCCTCTTTCCTGGCCTCATTTTCTTCATCTGTAAAAGGAGGTAATAATAAAACCTGTCTCTCAAGAGTTGCTTTGTGAATTAAAAACACAAGTGAAGAGACTCAGCACATTGTCTGGTAGATAGCAAGCTCTCAAAAAAAAAAAATTGTTTCCTGCCCTGTTCTCTATATATTTGGGGTGATAATAATGGATCTTAAAGATTTCTTGAAAATAAAGCATCTGTTTGTCTCTTTATAAAAAACCACAAAGTCACCAAGGATAGATCTAGCCAGGGCGTGACTCTGCACTCTTGTACTTTACCTTTGGCATAAGCAGAGTGAATGCTAACTCCAGAGAAAAGCAGTCTCTCAACCTGAGTGAAGCGTGCTGTTAATGTGTTGTCAGCATACACAAACCTTGTGGTTACAGGGTTTAGTTTATTATATCTTCCAACTTCTGTAGCTAAATGAAGTGAAAACTGAATTCATAGTATAGAACACTTCCCAAATATTTAATTTTAACAAAAGGAAGAGACTATTTTTCATATTAATCTTAAAATCCTTAAAATGCATACTACTTGAATATTTCTGCTTGTTATAAAAACAGGGAAATTAAATAAAAATTAATTTAAAGGGAAAGTTTATAATTCAATAGGAACCATTCTGATTTCCTGCTTAAGTAAGGCAAGAAGCTGCAAGTTCAGTAGAAAAAACACTAGGCTGGGAGTCAGTAGACTTGGGATTCAGTTCAGATCTGCAATCAACCAGTTGTTTGACTCTGGAGAAGACATTTTAAACTGGGTCTCAGCTTCATCATCTGTAAAGTGAGGTTTGGACTAGATAAATAGCGGTTCTAGTCAGGGATGCACGTTTGAATCATCTATGGAGATTTTAAAGAACACACATGATCTATCTCTGGGGGGAGGGTCTGGGCACCTGTATTTTTAAGATGTTTCCAAGTGATTCTATGATTTCTAAAAGACTCCTCTAGCTCTAGGGTTGTACAATTCTAAGCTCTAATCTTTGCAAATTTAAAAATCTTCCCTTGTGGGAAGTAGCCGCACAGCACAGGGAGATCAGCTTAGTGCTTTGTGTCCACCTAGAGGGGTGCGATAGGGAGGGTGGGAGGGAGACCGCAAGAGGGAGGAGATATGGAGATGTATGTATATGTATAGCTGATTCACTTTGTTATACAGCAAAAACTAACACACCATTGTAAAGCAATTATACTCCAATAAAGATGTTAAATAAAATAAAATAAAATAAAAATCTTCCGTTCCTCTTCAAAGTCTTACTGGAACAAAGTCTTGCTCATTTGTTTACATATTCTTTATGGCTGCTTTTGAGCTATAAGAGCTGAGTAGCCTGCAAAGTCTAATATATTTACTGTTTGACCTCTTAGAGAAAACCTTTGCCAATCCCCGTTTTAGACCACTATAATGTAACCTATTGTAAATGTCTAGGCTGAATTAATCTTAAGAGCTTTTGGAGATCTAATAAAGCATTGGAGCTATTTGTTAAAATATCTTAAAGGCAGTTTCCAAGTAGATTAACCTTTAACTAGAGGTGTTACTGCTGATTCAGCTGGAATTTTTGATGAGCAAATACTTAAAAATACTAATTACAGTGGATATAAGAATTGCCTACATTAGAGATGCATAAATATTCATAAGATCAAAAATATACATGAAATTTTTAATTAACAAGTATTTCATAAGGTATGAATCAATTCTCATAAATTCTGGGAAAATATGCCTGTTGTGGTTAAAACCACAGTAGTGAGCCAGATAAGTTTTACTGTAAAGCCCCAAAGAAAACACTATCCCAGAACCATGACTTTTATTCATTTTTTCCCCAATTATTCAGACAGGGTTCCTTAAAAAAGAAAAAAAAAAAAGGAACAGCCTCATTCAGTTATGTTTTTAACACTACAAAGGGCAAAGTGCAGCTATTTACTCATTTTAAGTGAAGATTATAACAGTTAGTAGTTTTGAAATGCAGTTCCCCTTTCCCCTCCTCACTCCCTTCAGTTTTTGTTTTAAATTGTATCAAACTGCAAACGCTCACAGATATGGTCTGTGCTCCTCTAACTAGATACATGGCTATGTGCCAGCAGGTATTGACAGACAAAAGCAAACAAACACACCCACACACCGAAAATCAAACATAGGCTAATAATTCCAGTGCATCTTCCTAGAGCTTCAATTTCACTAATTTTTGGGGAAAAGAGCTAAGCAATTTAATCTTAAATATTGATATTTTTATATCTTAAATACTTAAAACGTTTAAATCAGTAACTTACAACATCTTAATTAACATAAACATGGACATAATGTAGCATAAAATGCAAAATCAGCATAGATTTTTAAAATAAGAAATTTCCAGAGAACTTTTGCACCTGAGAAAAGCGATTTCCTATCCTTGTGGTTACAGGGTTTAGTTTATTATATCTTCCAACTTCTGTAGCTAAATGAAGTGAACACTGAATTCATAGTATAGAACACTTCCCAAATATTTAATTTTAACAAAAGGAAGAGACTATTTTTCATCTTAAAATCCTTAAAATGCATACTACTTGAATATTTAGGATTCTTAGGAACCAGATTCCCTAAAAATTAATAAAGACATGAGCAAAACCTTATGCTTTAGCAGCTTAAATGTGTATAGGAGCAAGACAATTATTGGAGCAAATTTATTCATTTGGTCAAAATACATTTATTTGTGTTTTCTGTGTGCCAATTTTGCCTACAATAATGACTAGAAATTGAACCTAATATTATATAATGAAAATATAGACACCATCCCTGAACTTTCTATTTTCTTCATACCTCCTCTCCAATTGATAAGTCCTATTGATTCTACAGCCAAAATGTTCTGAACCTGTCCAATGGTTTTCATCTTTACTTCCATCACAGTCAAGTTCATCAACATTTCTTATCTTGATATAGCTTAACAGGTTTGCTTACTTCTACTATTGACCCCTCCAGTAAATTCTCCATACAGCTGTCAGAGTAATTGTTTAAAAATTTGTCAGGTCACACCTGTCCTGTTTAAAACCCTCTGGTAGCACACTATTACACTCAGAAAAAAAAGTGAATGCCCTGCCCTAGCGGCTTACAAACACTCTGCATGATCACATGGCCCCAGCCACCGCTCCAATCTCATTTCCATCACTCTTCCCCTTGCCCACTAAGCTCCAGCCACACCAGCTTTCTTTTTATTCTTCAAACACACCATGTTTTTTTTCTCCTGAGGGCTGGGGTACTAGCTGTGCCTGAACCTTCTAGTGGTTGGCTCCATGTGTTGGGTAGATTTCAGTTTAAATGTCACTTATTCACAGAGATCTCCCATGATCAGTCAAAATAAGAGGCCACACTGGTCACTCTCTTGTCCTCTAATTTCAATTCCTTGCATAGCACTTGTGGCTGTCTGTTTTCTTTTTCATTTATTTGTTTCTTGATTAACACTCCCCCTCCCCAGGCCAAAAATGTAAGCTCCATGAGTACAGAGAATAAAGGACCTTGTCTGCCTAAACTTGTTTACCACCTTGGGCCCCTGGGCCTAAAACAAAACTTGTCAGGCAGACAATAAATAATAATTGAAGAATAAATGAATCAATAATGGAGTATGGATCTTCACATGATATATATCATGTTCTGCAGAGAAATTTTTACCTTTATAGAGTCTTAGAAGTGTAAAGGCCTTTACTACCCCTTCTAGTCTAACTTCCTACTCCATGCAGGAATTTTTCATTTCTGCTCTCAGGGAAAAATGTGCAGGAGCCTGACTTATAACTAGCTGTGTAATACTGGAGCAGAAACAGATAAATCAATGCAACAGTACAAAAACAAATCCATGCATTTCAGAAATTTTAAATATGATGATGAAGACATTATAAATCAATGGGAGAAATTTATGGATTATTCCATTTTCAATGAACACTATGTTCTATAGCAGTGGTGTCCAGTAGGACTTTCCGTGATGATGGAAATAAATGTTCTTTATCTGCAATGTCCAATATAGTAGCCACTAGCCACATGTGGCTATTGAGCACTTGAAAATGGCTAGTGAGACTGAGGGACTGATTTTATTTATTTTAATTAATTTAAACTTAAATTGAAATAGCTACATGTGGGTAGTGGCTACTATTTTGGACAGCATAGTTCCATAGGATTTCATAGGTATTTCTGGAAAGAAAAAAGATTATATGGTTAAGTAAGTTAGGGAAATGCTGCATCCTAAAACTCTGTATTGTTGCTTCATAATGCACACAAGCATATTAGAGGCTACGAGAGGTTCTGCAATAAAGAAAATTAACTTTTCTTGGTCTGATCTTTTTCCCTACTCATTTGACCAATGAAATCCTTTCTGTGTTTGTTTTGGTATATTATCTATTAACACCTTATTGTCTGTGCAGTGAAGTTTGGGATATGCTAACTGGGTAATTTAATAAATGGCACTGGAACAAGTTGTTAATCATTCGATTAAATAATGAAGTTAGATCCCTACTTCAGACCTCATATCGAATTATATTTCAGATGGAGTGAAATTTAAATGTTAAAAAGTGAAACAAAAATATTAAAAGAAAATAGAGCTTAAAAACACTTATACAACTGGTCAATAAACACATGAAAAGATACTCAACACCTTACTAGTAATCAAAGAAATGTAAGTTGAAGTAAGATTTCAGTTTTTACCTGTCAAATTAGCAAACATGTGGAAAACTGATAATAACCAGCATTGCTGAGTAACTATGGGAAAATGGGCATTCTTATTTTTAACAGAAATGTAAACAAATGCAAGCTTTTTGAAGGATAATTTGCCGTTATATTTTAATATTTAAGAAATGTCTATGGGTAGGTATTACACTTTCAGAAATTTATCTGAAGGGAAACATTAGGATATGTGCAAAAATTTAACAGGGATGTTTACCACAGCAATATTTATAACAGAAAAATTGGAAACAATCTCAAACTTTAAAAGAGGACTGGTAAATTTAAATAATAGGATTTCCATTCAATGGAATACTTTGCAGCCATTAAAAAATGAAGTTATAGAAATAAATTTATTGACACAGAAATATGTTCATAATATGTTATGGAAAGAAAGGTTATATAAAAATCTGTACACAAATATACACAAAAATAGTCAAGAATGATAGCCATCTAAACTTTTTTCTTCTTTTGATATTGACTGCTTAATTTCTTTCCCCTTTCTTTTTATAATGAGCACATACCAGTAAGTACAACTATTTTCATTCAAGAAAAAAAAAATGTACCACCTCCCACTCTTACACTGACCTAAAAATGTCTGTTTCTTCAACTCACAGGTCTCACTTTTGTCCTCTGGAAAAAAACAGTAAGTCTAATCTCTCTTCTACAAAACTTCGAACACAAAGATTTAAATATAATCTGATGTTCATTAAAATTAGATTACGTCCAACTTCTAATGAATGATTCCCTTTGCAATTTCACAAAAAGAATCACATCCAAGACCAAATGTGCTTTTCACGGCAGCATAAGCAGAAAAATTTTCAGGAAGGAAGCTGGAGCCTTATTTTTTGGTTTCAATTTCCCCTAATTAAACGTTTCCTTTTAATGCTAGCCTAAACCATCCAGAGATTTGTATAAAGTGGCATGTTAAAAATTACCATCAAGATTTTACATCCCTGTTGAAGACAGAGATTATATTTTACTCAACCCTGCTATCTTCAGCGCTTGAAAACACAAAATTGTTAAAAACATAGGAAGATTTCTCAATTTTATGATTTATAAATTTGAACAATATTCCTCTAACATGAATATTTTACAAATAGAGGAATTCAGCTCTCAAAGCAGAAAAACCATTTAGTATGATGATGATGCCTGGTAACTGTACAGCCATAAACTCCATTTGGCCCTACCTTGGGCCAGGGAGATAGACTAAGTAACCTTTTAGAATTTCTTCTAGCACTGAGGCTCTCCATTTATTGTTCTGTTACTTATTAGGCATGGCTATCAATGGCTAAGGGGTCATTGACCAGAAAAAGTACTTTATTCTTAGTCTACCATTTCTACTTCAAAGGTTCCATCTATAACTCTGTCACTATTTTTTTCCTTTACTTGGTGTAAACACCAGCCTTTTTTAATTTTTGCGGTACGTGGGCCTCTCACTGTTGTGGCCTCTCGCGTTGCGGAGCACAGGCTCCGGACACGCAGGCTCAGCGGCCATGGCTCACGGGCCCAGCCGCTCTGCGGCATGGGGGATCTTCCCGGACCGGGGCACGAACCCGTGTCCCCTGCATTGGCAGGCGGACTCTCAACCACTGCGCCACCAGGGAAGCCCCACCAGCCTTTTCTTAAAATGATTTTGTTTTGCTTAAAATTTCTGAGAAATGACTTAACACAATTGCAAAATCTGAAATGGCTAGGGCTGTAAATAGTGTTTGGGGAGGACACTAGATTTAATGAGAGGTTTAAGATATTTTACAAAAGAGTAGACAGAATTTTATTTAGTATATAGCTAATATATCCTAGCTGATAAAATGTGGTCAAGCTAAAGTTATAATCTGCCTGGTATCGTAAATAATCACTGTGTTTAGCCCACAGTAGCTATACACAAGCATTTTGTTTGAAAGAGTATAAAAAAGCCATCATCTTTTATTATTTGTCTTCTAGATTTCAAAGCCTGGTAAGTTATTTTTTTCATAGATAGTTAAGAGGTAAATTGTTATTACAAACTCCTATTTAATGGGTTTCAAAAGTGTGCTTGGTGTATAGCAGGTGCTCAATAAATATTTAATGAATGGAAAAAACAATGAATTTCTGTTTTACTGTACTGTGCTGACAGGAAAATAGTGTCTGATGGGACCCGATTATGACATAGAATTCTCTTAGCAATTTGTCTTTAAATGTTAATTAATATGAATACTTGTGAGTCATCTGACCAGGTCTGAACTATATATTATTAAGTAGGACTAAACATTTCCAGCAACTATATATTTTAGCTGCTAATATAAAGTGCCAAGTTGCTGCAACAAACAGTAGTGGGAAAATTACAGCCAGCTAAGGCCAGAAATCCACAAGCTATTGTTTTGAAGGAATTTAACTTATCACACTACTCTGAGAGAGCATTTATTTATTTTTTGGCCCTCAGGGAAGGCAGGCCTAGAACGATTTTTAAACCTACAATATAGATGCTCAAAAATAATAACTGTAACCAGGACAAACTTTTTCAGTATCACGACTGTGTTCTAGTGCTTTTATAACAGATGAACGTGCGAAAGTGTAGTCATCTAATTGGAAGCCAGAGAAAGGAACTTCCAGAGATTTTCTGTAAGTAATAAAAATGCTTAAAATCTCTCATATGTGTCAAGTATTCTCTCTGCTTTAAGACAGACCTATTCCCCCCTTCCCTAAAGAAGGAGACAGACAGATGAAACTCAAAGTCTACATAAACTTGACTTTCTATCTGTATTGAACCATATCATTACCCAAATGGTCTCCAGTAGGTAGATGGACAAAGTGAATATAAGCTAGTCATGCTGAAGAAGGTAGCCTCTCAGAGAATCTGGTTCAGAAAAGTTAAGTAACTTTACTCATTTGGATTAGTAATACTTGGACCTCAAATTCAATGTTTTGAATAATATGGTTAAAAAAGCACATTATTTGGAGAGTAGCTGGGATTTGAGCAGTAAGTTTTATATAGTCTGGCAATGGTCAGTTTCCAAAGAGATGGGTTACTTGGGCCTTGAGGACTTCCTTTTTGTTTACTAATGCATTTTACTCATCCAAGAGGTTTAAGGAATTGGCAAGGAGTCTGGACCTTAAACAGTCAGAAATTTAGGACTTACAGATGTAGATGGAATTTAACCAAGAAAGGCCTTAGCAATATCTAGGAACCTAGATAAGTGGTAAAGCCATTGCTTATCAGAAGTTCTAACATTATAATTTATAACATAAAAGAAAGGGCTAGCCTCTTGACATAAACATAAACTGCTAACTGATCTCTACACAGCTGTGCGTGTCCTTGTTGAAAGGTATGTAATTCAGTTCAATCTTTTTCTTTAGATTGGTCACACTGGGAAAATAAAGGAACTTAGCAGACTCTTTGGAGATCGCTTTATGATAAAATTTACTTTTTAAAAAAATTTAATTATTTATTGGTCTAGTCTCTTCATTCCTATCTTTTGATGATCTAACCTATACATTACTGCTACATTATTTTTCAAACAGAACTTTAGTTTCATTATTCTCCAAATTTTTAAACATTTTTCCATCGTCTACCAAAATTAAGTACAAACTACAGCATGGCATTAAATTATTTCCATAAAAATAGCCGCAACCTTTCCCAATTTATTTCCTTGTACTTCCCACATACACAGCCACAAGCTCAGTTCTCCTGCAGGCCCAAATCATTAGGCAACAGTAGAGTAGTAGTGGTTACTGCAACTAAGGTACAGGAAAAAGAGAAGAGCCAGTTCACCACTCCCACTCCAACTGAGAGGTTAAGAAGTGAACACTGCTCAAGTACCCTTCCGAAACACAGACTTGATCTGTCATGCTCTTGCTTAAAACCATTACAGTAAGCTTTTTATAAATCTAGAATCCATGGGCCAGGAGGTGGCTAGAATTAAGGGTTCCATGAACTTGGATTGGGGAAAAAAATTGCATCGTTTCAATAAACTCTAGCTGAAATTTAGCATTTTCTTCACTAAGTGTAGGCAATAATCCTCAGTGGTATTAACAGTCCCTGTGTCTTTGTCACCATTATAAATATATTTTCATATCACATTAAAGTTGTTGCAGTTACCTCAAAATATAATTTATACTCATCACTATTTTTAAATTACATAATTAGACCTGCTGCCAGATGTTATTTAATGTGTAAGGAAGCACATATATAACTACATCACACATTTGTTTTAATATTTTTAAAACTTTCAATAAAAATAATTTCATTTACATTTCTATGTATTTTACTTTATACATTTAAAAACATTATTCTGAGATAAGGTCCACAGGCCAGGCTGCCAAAGTGGTCCATGACATAAAAGAGGTTATTTTATTTTTACCTTTGTTATTTATACCTACTAATTGCTTATAGTATATAATCTAAACACTTTAGCATGGAATTCAAGGCTCCTCATTAACTGTTCACACCCACTTTATCATCTTTATCTCTGTCCCACCCCTACTTTTAATACTAAACTCTAGTCATACCAGACAATAGTGACTCTCTCTTATCTGGTGGCAGATAGGTTTTTGAATTAACCCTAGTTAATAGACAGTAGCCATGCACTGGCTTGGGCTTTGCCTTACCCAGACCTTCTCTGCCTGCCAGAGAAGGTCTGCTTTCCCTAATACTACGAGGTCCTAATAGGGCTGAATCTTAAATCTTTCTCATACCTAACGTAAATGATCAATGAAATGAATATAAAAGACAGATTCTAAATTGGCATGGCACTGTGTGTAGTAATAATCTCTACGGGAGTGAAGTTAGTCTCTGAATCTCATGAATTCACCTAGCTCTGATCTTTTTGGGGATAGAAATGAGGAGGCCCTTGAGCTCTGAGGCTGGATCCCCAGCTGATAAATCTTGGATGGAGGGGAAAGGGAGGGGAAAGAGAGCAGTAACTGAGGTGGATCTGATTAAGACTGAAGGATGGAAATGTGCTGAAGGGAAAGGCAGGAGTGACGACTTCTCCCACTTCCCAGAGCAGTTATTCAAAACTATCATCACTCTGACCAAGCGTCCCATTCCATCCCTAGCTCTCTCTCACCAAATGACTCCTATCTTAATGTTACAGAGTCAACTCTATCAACCTTCTGCCTTTCCCTA
>NW_006795663.1:239489-256577 GCF_000442215.2 Lipotes vexillifer
ATCCTTTCCTTTGCTCTAGTTTAGTGGTTCTCAACCCACAGCATTAGTCACCTCATGAGTTTTGAAAAATGAAACACTGATTCTGAGTTTGTTTAATTGGCCTCAGATGGAGCAACTGCATTGGTTTTATTTGTAAAAAGCTTCCCAGGTGACTCTAATGTGCATACAAGATTGAGTTCCACTAGTGTTCTTGGTTCTGTAAATTAGCTATTCTCATCCATAAATTGTCTACTTCTCCGTTCCATGGTACACTTTTATGCCTAAGAGTTTCCCATCTTAAAAGAACACACTGTTGTGGCCCACACACTTGCCCCTCATCTCATCACTTTACAGCGATGTTTCTTTAAAGGGTAGCCTACACCTGTATGGTTTTTACCAGTTATGTTCTATGACTTTTTACTCTTCCAGCCAGTACTGGCATATGATTTTGTACCCATCATTCCCTCTGCTTCTATCTCCTCTCAAATTTCTCTGACCAGCTACTGCTCACTAGCCTTTTAACACAAATTGAGTGACCCAAAGGTTACCTTGGAAAGGGTTTCCTCAAGTCCTTCTATACAATCAGGCTCAGAGTATCCTGTGTTTTTTTTTTTTTTTTTCTATTATAAATTTACTACCACTGCGGATTCTCTCATCGTCTCGACATAACAGAGCGCTTCAGAAAGCTGAGACTGTTTCATTTGCTTCTGACTTTCTGGAGTCTAACTCCTGGAAACCACTCAGTGAAAAAACTCTTGAGTATTGAATGGAAAGAAAGGCTAGGAAACGGAGGTCTGGGGCGGGTAAATAAGGGGGAGGGCGTGCGTGTGGAAACGGGGTGGGGAGGGCCAACGGGGTGGAGCTGAGAACCCTGCGCCCAAACTGGGGAGGGGGCAAGGATACCCTAGATCTGCGTGGGTGGTAAAGCGGTCCCCGGCCCAGACACACCGACGAGCAAACCCAAGTGGGGAGCAGGCTTCTTACCTGCCTCGGACCTCACCAACCCAACCAGCCTTCAGGCGGCTCTCTATTGGCCGGAAAACGAAAGCTACGGTCGCAAACCCAGAGTTTTCTACGCCAACATTGCGACATTCCTCTTTAGTAGAGAGAGAGGCTAAGGCAGAGTTCCCAGCTCTGCCGTAAGGTGAGGAAGAAAAGTTTGGGCGGGGCCGCCCGGGACGGATGAAATGGGGCGTGTCCGCGCAAGCGCATGCGGTACTCTCGGGCGGCGTCACGTGCGGGGGCGGGGGCGGGGCCGGGCGGCAGGGCCAGCTCCGGCCGGCTGTAGGGGGCGTGGGAGGTAAGTGCGCGCGCCTGCTCGTCTGCTGCCGAGGAGTCGCGCGGGGCGGGGTCTTGTGCGCGGGGTCGGGGGCGCGCGGGCCGGAGCGGACTGGGTCGGGGCGGCGGTTGGCTGTGGCTGCTGAGAGTCCAGCCAGGACGCTGAGAGGCGGCGGAGGAGGCACCGGCGGCACCGGCATAGGGGGCGACAGCGGTTGAGGCGGCGGTCCAACGCGTGCTCTCTGGGCGGGTGCGGCGGGGGATGTGCCTGCCCAGGCCGGGCGGAGTCTCTCTGACAGGGCGGGGGATGCGCGGCGGCCGCTCGCCCGGACCCTAAGGCAGCTGGGCCCACCCTCCCAAAACCATCCGACCCTCGGTGGTCTCGGCCTCTGCTGTCTCCTCCGGCCTGACCCTGCGGCTGAGGCTGGCAGGCGGCTTCCGCCGAAGAGGAGGGGGCTGCGGTGGCCACCGCGGCGGAGCCCGAGGTAAGACCCGCCCAAGCCGCCCAGCGGCCCTGCGGCCCGGCCCGGCCCACGTCTGAGTCTCTCTCTTTAGCTTTTGCGGGAGGTAAGCCCCGCCCAAGCCGCCCAGCGGCCCTGCGGCCCGGCCCGGCCCACGTCTGAGTCTCTCTCTTTAGCTTTTGCGGGGCCGCTCCGACCCGCCCCGGCGGAGACGCCCCGCGAGCGGGTCTGCCCCGCAGCCTCCCTGACACCCGATCGCTGCCCCGGGTCCCCCGTAGACCCCACCCATCGTATCTTCCATTGACCAGACACCATTCCGGCCCTCCAGCCTTTCTAAGGGTTCTGTCACGGGCCCCCCACCCCAGCACACCCTACTGGAACCTCCTGCAGACTCTCTTCGGACGCTTAATGGGGCCTCGAGATTCTGTCACATCCTCCCGTGAGCTGACCCGGGTTTGTCACCGTTCCTCAGACCCAGTTACTGCCACCCCCTAACCCATTGCTACCCCCAGTTCCAGGGCAGATCCATCGTGCCCACCCCTCTTCTCTCCTCGCCCCCACCCCAGCTCGCTCACCGCCTAGCCGACTAGCTCTTCCCCTACCCAACTCGGCTTTCAAATAGTCTGCTTCGTGATGCTCTTACCTCCCAAGAGATCTGGTGTCAGCCCCTCTTTAGACACCATCAACAGCGGCCTCTCCCCCCAACTCCTACTGTAGCCTCTCCCCCAGACCTCTTGTCCTTAGGCAGACCTGATTATCTTTCTCCCCGCTCGTGATCCTTTCTGTGGTTGGAAGGGCTTTGCCATGAAATCCTGAAGGGGTGTTGCGTAGCCTAGTGTATTCCCTCCGGTGGGGCTTAAGGGGACCAACTGACACCCTTGTTTGGAGGGTTTAGTCTGGTGGCTATAGAGGAAGAGGGAAGAGCATGGAAGCCTCGGGCAGGGGGTGTGTGCTGTTGTAAGGTCTCACAGCCTGCTTCTCATCTTGTCTCTTCTGTAGAACCTGTGAGGTAGTCCAAATCGTGACATTTTAGGGACATCTGTAAGGATCAAAGCACATAACAGTAATGAATATAACTGTGTCTCCATGTGGTATCATTTGCTTCACTTTCCTAGATTTTTACAGATCTTTTGCACTGTTTTTGAAGGATACCAGTGTGCTTTTTTTTTTTTTTTTGATTTGCTGTTTGCGAATTTGCTGGAAAAGTAAGATTTGTAGCTTTCCTTAATCCCTGAAGACTTTAATGTCAAGTTTAATAATAAAATTCTGCTAACCTGGTGCTACTGTCTTGCTTTTCCAAGGAGCAAGTACAGTTATCATGCAGTGTTCACCGATGTCATTACCAACAGCCTTCTCAGTAGTAAAATATTGAATAAAATGTAGTTTGTTGAACTACTGAGCTGTCAAGAAGGAAAGGTAATTTTACACCAGATGATCAGTGCATAACTTTAACATTGGTATATAGGGATGAAGTATAGAGAGGTTTTTGTAGTCAGTACTTTAAAATTTTTTATTTTGTGAGTGTGGAACTGAGGAGGGAGAAAATCATATTAAAATTATAGGTCATAACTAGACATAGTATAAAAGTCAAAAGGTTCAAAGAGTATGCAGTAAAAAGTTTCTTTTCCCCCTTTTAATCCTCTAACCACCCATTTTCCCTCCTTAGATGCAACCACTGTTTCCATCTTTGTGTGTGTCCTTCCTGTGATATTTCTAGCATACAAGTCTATACATTTATATTTTTAAAACACTCCACAGGCAAATCCTTGCATACTGTATACTATGGATATACCACCCCCCCTTTAATAATAGATCCTAGAGTACATTCAACAATAGTACATTTGGAAGTGCCTCATTTACTGGGTGGATAGTATTCCGTTCTGGTGATCTTGAGGTTATTTTCAGTCTTTGTTTTTATAAACAGTGCTGCATGCTTTTCTTTTAAATGTATCATATGTTTTGTATGTTTTAAGTAATTTTCAGGATTTGAAAAATTTCATGATGATTGTTTTGTGAACCTACAAAAAAGCATATAACTAAAGTAAATTTCTCATTGAACCTCTAAGCTTCCATGGAGTGACTGGCTTTGATAGAGATTATAATGTTTGTCAGTAAGTTACTGAAGGATTTAAAGAAGGGGACTGAAATGGTAAGATTTGCATTTTTAAAATAACACTGTCTGCTTTGAGGAGGGTGGATTGAAAGGTAGACTAAATGTGTCAGGAGGGTAAATGATGATGGTGCAGTCTTCATTTGGGTTTTGAGAGTAGACAGGATTTGGTGATTTCATTGGATTTGGGATTAGGGTGAGGGTTCATAGAGGATAAGATCTAGGTTTCTAGCCTTGTGCCTTTCACTGAGGTGGGGATCCGTATGAGGGAGGAGTGGAATTTTTATTTTTGTCAAGAAAGGGGAATTCAATTTGTGGCATGTTGAGTTTGGGTGATTATACTTCTATCAGATGTAGATGGCCAGGAGGCAACTGGATTTGTGGCTTAAGCTCATTACAAATTCTGGGTTGATAGTAATAGATTTGGGTGCAAAAGGTGTACTGACAGGAGAAGAGATTGTAGGATAGAAATCCAACATTTACAGTATAGGAAGAGTTGAACGTCTAAGCTAGTAAATTATGTGATTAAGTTCTCTAAAAAATCTTGTTGTAGTTTAAACATCAATAGGTTCACTGTCTGACAAGACTTTTTAAGTGTTTTCCCTGAGTGGTATATAGTACTGAGGGAGATGGAGTAAACTTAGATTATTAAAAAGATAAAATCTCAGTAGAAATTAGCAACATAAATCCCATTTTTTTCTAATCATTTAGATTGTACTATTGTAAAAATTTGTTCAATCTTCATTGTTTATAGAGAAGTATAGGATCTTGGAAAATGTGGTTTGCCAAGAATATTAAGGTTTTTGGTTTGTATGATTTCTAGTTATATTAGTAATAAAGATTAGTCAAAGATTTTTCAGTCACGTTTTTAAAACATAACGTGACTTAATGTATTTATTCCTAAGTCCAGAGCTGCAGCGTAGAGCTCTTGCCTTTACTCTGTATCCCTGTAAATCAATTCTAATGGACATCTCCACTGGGATTCATATTTCACAAGCACTTAACACATGTACAAAATAAAACTCTTCTCTGCCTCTCTTCCCTCCAAAAAGGTGGGGGTAGAAGGAGACAAACTGCAACAAAATTTTTTCTTTTGATTGTCTGTCTTGATGAACGGTACTACTCTCTCCTCCTCATGAAGCCTTTAGGAATCTGGGAATCATCCTCCACTGCACTCTGTACCAAACTAC
Source organism: Lipotes vexillifer (assembly GCF_000442215.2). Taxonomy (NCBI): domain Eukaryota; kingdom Metazoa; phylum Chordata; class Mammalia; order Artiodactyla; family Lipotidae; genus Lipotes; species Lipotes vexillifer. The sequence continues at coordinate 244,508 of NW_006795663.1, forward strand.
CAACATCACAAAGTCCGGCATGTTCTCCCTCATGATATTTCAGATCATTCCTGATTGCTATTTTTGTTGTCTCTGTTTTAACCCCGAATGTCTGTTGGTCTTCTTGTCTTCATCTGCCTCTTGTTTTGCCGTACCCTCTAGTTCATTCTGTCCACTTTTGCCAGAGTAAGTGTTCTAAAATGCTCTTTTAGTTAGGCTCTTTCAGTTGCAACGAAGAGACTCAAGTTACCTTAAGTATTGGAGTGCTTATTGAAAGCAAACATGCATGAGGGAACCCAGGAAAAGTTAAACAGCTTGGTCTCAGGAAGAACGGGAGCTTAAAAATAAAACTAGAGGGCTTCCCTGGTGGGGCAGTGGATAAGAATCTGCCTGCCAATGCAGGGGACACAGGTTCAATCCCTGGTCCAGGAAGATCCCACATGCCGTGGAGCAACTAAGCCCGTGCGCCATGACGACTGAGCCTGCACTGCTGAGCCCGTGTGCCACAACTACTGAAGCCCGCGTGCCTAGAGCCTGTGCTCTGCAACAAGAGAAGCCACTGTGATGAGAAGCCCATGCACCGCAACGAAGAGTAGCCCCTGCTCACCGCAACTAGAGAAAGCCTGCGCACAGCAATGAAGACCCAACACAGCCAAAAATAAATAAATTTTAAAAATAATTAAATAAAACTAGAAGCAGGAAAAGACAGATTTCACTCTAGTGCTCTACTGTTAACTTGTCTTAGCTACTTTTTCTATTTCGTTTTGTATTATTTTTTCTCTCTAATCTCCTCCCCTACCCAATCTTATGGCTTCCATTTATTCCTGATTTCTTCCTCCTTATAACTACGTCACTCCCATGCCAACATCTTGCCTCCTGGCTACTGTCTTTTTTCTTTTTTAACATCTTTATTGGAGTATAATTGCTTTACAATGGTGTGTTAGTTTCTGCTGTATAACAAAGTGAATCAGCTATACATATACATATATCCCCATATCTCTTCCCTCTTGTGTGTCCCTCCCTCCCACCCTCCCTATCCCACCCTTCTAGGTGGTCACACAGCACCAAGCTGATCTCCCTATGCTATGCGGCTGCTTCCCACTAGCTAGCTATTTTACATTTGATAATGTATATTGGCTGCTGTCTTTTTAACTTGAGCTTCTGCTGCTGACTTTTTCCTAAGATTTTCTGGTTTGAATTCCCAGGAAACAATCTCTTTGGCTCAGCTCTGTAATCATGGGCTGCTAGCAAGCCTGTGTACTTGGGTCATGTGACTACTCCTGGCCATTTAGTGTTGGCTGTGTGTTTATTTGTGCATGTGGGTATGGGGCAGGATCATAATGGTGAAAAACGTGGGGCAGTGTGTAGGCTAACTTTCCCACAAAATGGGGTTGCAAACATGGCAGGCACCATGATTGATATAGTACAAATACAAATCTAATCATATCCTTTCCTGTTGAAAGATCTTCAGTGCTTTCCCATTGCTTTCAGGATAAAGCTTAAACTGTAGCTTGGCATGTGTGTGAGATCCTTCGTGATCTGACTCTTCTTTAGGCTTTCCTTCCTTGCTCTCTTCCTTAAATTCTTTGATCCACTCATTGAACTTAGGTCTTTGCACTCTCTGTTCCCTTTCCCATCTTTTCCTTCCACCTTTCTCTGCTTAACAATCTGCTATCTGATCTTCAGGTCTCAGACCAGGTGTATCTTTGGGAAGCTTTCCTTTACTTCCTCCAGGTTAAGTTAGGTGCCACTCCTATAGTATGTAGTGCTTGCTTCTGTCACAGCCCTCTAATGAAATTCCTAATAGCTTTTCTGTTTTCTTCACTGGGCTGTAGCTTCTTTGGTATCAGTACAATATAGTAAGGCACGTTTTTAGATTGAGGATTTTTTAAAAAGAATATGCTTATTATAAATTATAATGTATATAAAAAAGTACACAGATCATAAATGTGCAGCTCAATAAATTTTCACAGAATGAATACACAAATGTAACCAACACCTACATCAAGCACGATACAGGATATTACTATCAATACAACCACACAGGCCATCTTATGCCCTCTTCTGGTTGCTAGTCCAGTTCAAAGAGGATTTAATTTTAAGTGGGAAAACTCTTTAACGTAGATTTCTCTACATATTTTGTGTGTATCTTTAGACATACAAGAGACATAGATATTAGAATTTTGATCCTATGGAAAGAACATATGTAATTTATATTAGTGCAACTTTGGCATATTTTTGTGCAATAGATAAATTCAAAATCACATCATATTTTAATATTCAGTTATGGGATGTTTGTATTTAGGTAGATTTTCTTGTTTTTAAGTTTAATATTTTAGAGTAGTGGAAAAGAATATGACAGACCAAAGAATGTTTGCTTAAAATAGCCTGTTTTGAGTGGGGATCATGCTCGAGATGGGTATAGTAAACATGTAAAGCACTTTCCAAATGGTGTTTGGCCTCTGGGTTTTAATGTGAATTATGTTGCTAGCATATTTTGGCAATGGGGTCATCCAACGGGCAACTGGAGTATAATTTTACATGTACAGTGAGGAAAGGACTAGCTGTCCTGTGTCATAGACAGCTGGCTTGCTAAGAATTGAGTTTTTTTTTGCAACTAGCAATAATTTTAGAGCGTACTTATTCTTTTTCTCAGTTTTGATTTTTCTTAAACTTTAAGATTATGTGGCTCTTTGAGTATGAAGGAATTCTTTTAAACATACTTTTTCCTTAGATGGACTTTTCTGTCTGTAAGTATTAAATTTGTTAAGGCCAATTAAGTGGAAAGAATACTATAGACTTTTAAACCTGGATTTTCAACAGACCTCGATTCAATTTCCAGCCTCATCCCTTATGAGCTGTCATTTGTGGGCAAGTCACTTAACATTTCTGAGCTTCAAGAATGTTCATCTCACAAGATTATCATGAGTTAAAACAGTTTATGTAAAGCACCAAGCACATAGTAGATACTCAAGAAGTCTTCATTTTCCTCCTTGAATATGTCTATTTCTTGTTATGTTTAAATATGAGATCAAGAATTTAAAGAATTTCATTGTGTGGCATAAATAAATGGCCATCAAAGTTTGTTGCCAGTAGAAGTCAATCTTAGAAGGATAGTCTGCTAGCTGTCTTTCAAGTGTGATCATAGTTTTCAATTCAAAAAGGCTCTAAAGAAATGCTTCTCTTAGGACAAATACCGTATGCTAACACATATATATGGAATTTAAGAAAAAAAAATGTTATGAAGAACCTAGGGGTAAAACAGGAATAAAGACACAGACCTACTGGAGAACAGACTTGAGGATATGGGGAGGGGGAAGGGTGAGGTGTGATAGGGCGAGAGAGAGACATGGACATATATATACTAACAAACGTAAGGTAGATAGCCAGTGGGAAGCAGCCGCATGGCACAGGGAAACCGGCTCGGTTCTTTGTGGCTGTCTGGAGGGGTGGGATAGGGAGGGTGGGAGGGAGGGAGACAAAGAGGGAAGAGATATGGGAACATATGTATATGTATAACTGATTCACTCTGTTATAAAGCAGAAACTAACACACCATTGTAAAGCAATTATACCCCAATAAAGATGTTAAAAAAAAGGGAGGGAGGGAGACAAAGAGGGAAGAGATATGGGAACATATGTATATGTATAACTGATTCACTCTGTTGTAAAGCAGAAACTAACACACCATTGTAAAGCAATTATACCCCAATAAAGATGTTAAAAAAAATAAAAAAATAAAAAGAAATGCTTCTCTTGATGTCTTAGTATATCAGATTAATGGATGTTAGAATGTATTTTGATTCAGTGTGAGGTACAAGAAAATGTCCTGTTTGCCAATGACAAACATTCCTTAAATCATTGACAGATTGTAGTACTATTGCTGTCTGTAGTGTGTAAGTATTTGAGATCTGTTTACTTATATTGATCAGATGATAGTGGGCTGAGTAGTCTCTGGATTTTTTTTTTTTTAAAGACAGTAACTTTATTTTATTTTTTTGGCCTTGCCACGTGGCTGGCGGGATGTTAGTTCCCCGACCACGGATTGAACCTAGGTCCCCAGCAGTGGAATTGTGGAGTCTTAACCACTGGACTGCCAGGGAATTCCCAAAATTTTTATTTATTTATTTATTTTACTATAGGGGAGAAAGTTCTTCAGATAACTGTGTGGATATGAGTTTATAAATGATCTTGAGATCGTATTTTTTCCTTACCTTCTTTTGCAACTCTACCTTATTTTAGTTCTCTTCCTGCCTTCCCCCTCCTTCTTTAAAAAAAGAAAAAATTTATTTATTTGGTTGCACTGGGTCTTAGTTGTGGCAGGCGGGCTCCTTAGTTGCGGCTCACTGGCTCCTTAGTTGAGGCTCACCAGCTCCTTAGTTGTGGCATGTGGGCTCCTTTAGTTGCAGCAGGCGGGCTCCTTAGTTGTGGCATGCGAACTCTTAGTTGCAGTAGGCATGTGGGATCTAGTTCACTGACTAGGGATCAAACCTGGGCTCCCTGCATTGGGAGCGTGGAGTCTTATCCACTGCACCACCAGGGAAATCCCCCCCCCCCCACTTTTTTTTATAATGAAAATACTTAGAAGATGTTGAGGGACATCCCTGGCCATCCAGTGGTTAAGACTCCGTTCTCCCATGGGTTCGATAGCTGGTTGGCGAACTGAGATCCTGCATGCTGCACGATGCGGCCAAAAAAAAAAGTGTCGAAAAGTTGAAAGAATAGAACAAAGAACATTGATAAGTCAGCCACCATAAGAACCTGCTGTATAAAAAAACAAATAAAATTAAAAAAAAAGTTAACAGTATGCCATCCACAGTTGCTGTATTGTTTTCTATGTGTATGTGTGTGTATATACTTTAACTGAACCTTTTGAAAATTGCGACTGTTTTGACTTTTACCTCATAACACTTGAGCGCATATATCTCCTAAGAAAATATTCTCTGTATCACCACAGTGCCATTACCAACACCTAAGAAAAATAACAGTAATTTCCTAATAATATTTAATATTCAGACTATAGTTAAATTTTCAGTTTCCCAAACCAGAATTCAGTCAAGATTTTTGCATGCATTTGATTATCTTTTTAGTTTCTTTTAATCTAGAAAAGTTTCTTATACCACTCCTTTTCTTATGATATTGAAATTTCTTTGACAAGACTAGATCATTATCTTATAGAATGGCCTGTTTTTTTTTTTTTAAACATCTTTATTGGAGTATAATTGCTTTACAATGATGTGTTAGTTTCTGCTTTATAACGAAGTGAATCAGCTATACATATACGTATATCCCTATATTTCCTCCCTCTTGCATCTCCCTCCCACCCTCCCTATCCCACCCTTCTAGGTGGTCACAAAGCACCGAGCTGATCTCCCTGTGCTATGCGGCTGCTTCCCACTCGCTGTCTATTTTACGTTTGGTAGTGTATATGTCAATGCCACTCTCTCATTTCGTCCCAGCTTACCCTCCCCATGTCCTCAAGTCCATTCTCTATGTCTGTCTTTATTCCTGTCCTGCCCCTAGGTTCTTCAGAACCTTTTTTTTTAGATTCCATATATATGTGTTAGCATACGGTATTTGTTTTTCTCTTTCTGACTTACTTCACTCTGTATGACAGACTCTAGGTCCATCCACCTCTCTACAAATAACTCAATTTCATTTCTTTTTATGGCTGAGTAATATTCCATTGTATATATATGCCACATCTTCTTTATCAGAATGGCCTGTTTTCTAGTTATCTAATTATTTCTTTGTGCTTTTGCTTAACTTGTTCCTCTGTTCCATGTATATCTTGTACGGTGGAAGTTATAATTTAAAGGCTTGATTATGCATGTTAAAAATTTTTGGCAAGAATACTTCATAGGTGATGTTATATTTCATGTTGCATACTGAGAGAGATATATGACGTCACTGAGTGATCTAAGTTTTATGAAGTTTAAAGTGATGTTTGCAGACTTCCCTGGTGGTGCAGTGGTTTAAGAATTTGCCTGCCAATGCAGGGGACATGGGTTCGAGCCCTGGTCCAGGAAGATCCCACATGCCGCGGAGCAACTAAGCCCATGCGCCACAACTACTGAGCCTGTGCTCTAGAGCCGGTGGGCCACAACCACTGAGCCCGCACGCCACAACTACTGAAGCCCCTGCGTTCTGGGGCCTGTGCTTTGCAGCAAGAGAAGCCACCGCAATGAGAAGCACATGCATCGTAACAAAGAGCAGCCCCTGCTCACCACAACTAGAGAAAGCCCACAGGCAGCAAGGAAGACCCAACGCAGCCAAAAATAAATAAATAAATTTAAAAAATAAATAAAGTGGTGTTTGCTGTATCTTTCCATTGTAAAAGTATATTCTTTCCTTTTATGATCATCAAGTACAGTAATCTGTGGGGGCAGTACTTTGGTATCATACAAATATTCCATTCTTCAAAATATTCTATACCTAGCGATTTTAGCATCTTTTGTGAGCCTTGGGCAAATGAGTTATTTGATTGAAGGTTGGAAAATGGTGATTTTTTTCTAATTCTGTAATTTTTTAATATTTATTAGCTGTCATTCTAATGTTAGCAAAAGGTTTATAACCTTCGTCACCTGGGAGTGAACTGTAGTTCTTCCTCAAAGGGCAGAGTAAGTAAATGCTTAATTTTTTCTTGTCTAATTTTCAGAGTGAGGGGTTGGTCTAATAGTCATGTACAGTGGTGACAGATGAGTTTATTAATGGTCTCTTGGATTTTTATTTATTACAGTTAGTTACAGATGTTCTTTTTTTCAGATTTTATTGAAGTAGAGTTGATGTACAATGTTGTATTAATTTCTTCTGTATAGCAAAGTGACTCAGTTATACATATATATATATTCTTTCTCATATTCTTTTCCATTATGGTTTGTCACAGGATATTGAATATAATTTCCTGTGCTATACAGTAGGACCTTATTGTTTATCCATCCTATATGAAACAGTTTGCCTCTGCTAATTTCAAACTCCCATTCCTTCCCTCCCGTTGTTCTTTTTTGATACTCAGATTGTCTCAGATAAGGATATTGGGAGTCCCTTCAAACAGACACCTGAGTTCTTTTTGCATAAGCCTATTATTAGTCTTTGAGTGATTCTTTTTGCATAAGCCTATTATTAGTTTTTGAGTGATTCCTTACTTTTGGGTATAAGACATCTTGGCTCACCAAGGACTTCTGCTTTAGACAGGAATCAGCAGTTTCTCCAAGGAGATCTGTCTCCTTTTAGTGGAGGATGATATTTAGAAAACAACATCTGGATGTTGGTATGCTCCCTTTTATGGAACTGTCATCACTTCTAGGTCTTCTCAGGAGAGAAAAAAAAGCATGAGGTCATATTGATAATTCTTTGATTGATATTAATATTCAAATATTCAGGTCATATTGATAATTCTTTGATATTGATATTCAAATTTAACATTGCATATTTCTTTCTTCATCTTTTTTTATAAAAGTACTTTAGTTTTAATCTCTTTTACATTGAAAATCTTAATTTTTATTAACATTAATTTTTTTCCTAAGTATAACTAATGTAGTTTAAAAATAAATAAAACTACTAGTAAATTTTAAGATTTCTTTGCATCTCATTTTGTCCTAGAACGTATCCCACCAAGGTTATACTTATTGTTAGTACTGTGTTTAAAAGTCACTTGAAATCATTGTTTTCTCAATGTGATTGTTACCAGTTTGGTATGTGTTTAGGTCCATTTGTTTTTCATTTTAAGGTTTGCTTCCTCTGTTTTTTTAAATTTACTGTTACCCTTTGAATATGTAAGATACATAGTTCAAAAGGAGAAACCAAATGTAAAGGTATATGTAGAAATCTTATTTTCATCCTCATCCCTTCTGTTTCGTTTTTGCTGTCCTATAGATAATCATTTTTGTAAGTTTCTGATCAATCATTCCAGTCTTTTCTTTTTCTTTCAAAGTTAGGTGTATGTGTATGTGTGTATTCTCCTTTCATACCATATGTACTGTTCTGTATTTCTTCTTTTTTTTTTCCATTTAACAATATATTTGGGAGAATACTCTATATTGGTACATACAGATCTTATTCTTTTTTATGGAGGCATAGTATTCTATTGTGTTGATATACCATAATTTTATTAACGAGTCTGTATCTGATAGATATTTGTGTTTAATCTTTTGAACTATGAATAGGTAATACGTACTGAATAGATTAACTGAAAAATAAAGTTTCTTCCTCAGGTAATTAAGAAGGAGTTGATTTGTTCCAGAGAGCCCTATAGTCTGAGGGGGCTTTAGTTTTTTTTGTTTTAATATTTATTTATTTATTTATGCATGCATGCATGCTGCGCTGGGTCTTAGTTGCGGCACACGGGATCTTCGTTGCAGCATGTGGACTTCTTAGTTACAGCATGCATGTGGGATCTAGTTCCCTGACCAGGGATCGAACCCCGGCCCCCTGCATTGGGAGTGCGGAGTCTTACCCACTGAACCACCAGGGAAGTCCCTGAGGGGGCTTTGTTATTGTGTTTTGTTGTTGTTGTTGTTAAGAGGATTTCAGGAGAAGTAGATATATTTAGGTACACTTTCTTGCACCTAAATATTAGGTGATTGATATCAATGATGTTAATCTGCTTTGTTTTAATGGCACCTGGTCAAAAGGGACAGAGATGATTTACCTACTTCCTCTCCCTGTGCTTCCTGGCTCCTTGAAGCATTGGAACTAAAAATCTGACGTCCTGGGTGTTTTCATGTAAGCATAAGTCAGGTTCTTTTCTTACTGTTTTTTCCCACAACTTCGCCTCTCCTTAACCTTTCTTCTTCCTCTTTTTGCCTTAAATCTTTCAGATTATCCAAGCATTCATTGGACAGATACTTAGAGTCTAGTAAGGCAGATAAAATGTATACTATGAGTGTAAAGAGTAAGAGATAGGAATACTAAAGACAGAGGGAAGGGTACCTGCTAGGATATAAGGAATTCAAGCTCTCGGGCTTATATAAATTGCTTTATCATATTAAATTACTATAGCAGGGACTTCCCTGGCGGTCCAGTGGTTAAGACTCCATGCTTCCACTGCAGGGGGCACAGATTCCATCCCTGGTCAGGGAACTAAGGTTCCACATGCTGCGTGGCATGGCAGATGTTTTAGAAAACATCTAAAAAAAATTACTATAGCAGTCATAGGCAGTTGTTACTTTTCCTTTTTATTCAAACATGCGCTGAGAGTGAATAAAACATGTGCAGTTTAAAGAAAATTATAAAGTAAATATTTGTGTTGTCATTGCCCAGGCCAACAAACAAGAATTACCTCCCCATTACCTCACCCTCCCCTTGCCCTTGTCAACATATCCCACTCTGTGAAGATGGCTATTATCCCGACCTTTTGTGACTGTCATTTTCTTGCTTTGCTTCATAATTTTAAATCCCAGGTCATATATCCTTAAACAATGTAGTGTAGTTTTCCTTGCTTTTGAACTTCATATGAGTACTTTATGTGATTTAAAAAATTTAGTTCAGCATTTGTGAAATTAATTCCAAGTTGTTGGCTGTCGTTCATTAGATTTCATTGTGGTAATGTATTACAGTGTATACTACAATTTAATCATTCTAGGTTTGATAGACATTTGAGTTGATTTCACTTTCTTGCTGTTATACAAATAATTCAGTGGTGAGTGCTCTTGTACCTGTTTCATGTATGCAAGTGCACAGATATTTCTGTAGAATTCCTAGGAATGGAATTGCTGGGTTGTGAGGTATGCACACATTCAACTTTGATAATGACAGAGTGTTTTTCAAAATTATTTCAATTTATAATTCCAACACAATGAGAGTTCCCTTTGTTTTACATTCTCAGTACTTGGTATTGTCAGACTCTAATTTTTACCAATCTGAAAGGTGTGATGGTGTCTCATGGTTTTAATTTGCATTTCCATGATTACTAATGAAGTTGAGCATTTTTTCATAGTCATTTGAGTTTTCTTCTCATGACGTAGCTGTTCAAGTTGTTTGCCCAATTTTTTTGTTACGTGGTCTGTGGTTTTCTTACTGATGTTTAGAAATCCTGTGTGTGTGTGTGTGTGTGTGTGTGTTTGTGTTTTGGCTGTGTTGCACAGCTTGCTGGATTTTAGTTCCCTGACCAGGGATTGAACCCAGGCCCATGGCAGTGAAAGCGTGGAGTCCTAACCACTGGACCGCCAGGGAATTCCCTATATGTGTTCTGGATAATAACACCTGTTTTTGGTGTGTTATTTCACTTTCTATGGTGCTTGTTGATCAATAAAAGTTCTCAGTTTTAATGTAGTTGAATTTACCAGCTTTGGCTAGTGCTATTTGAATCCTTTTAAAGAAACCCTTTTGTAGTCTGAGGTAAAGTAGTTCTCCTGTATCATCTTCTAAGAGCTTTTAAGTTTTAACCTTTCACAAATTTGGTCTTTACCTGGAATAGATTTTTATGGATAGTACGAGGTCCAATCTTATTCTCTCCCACCCCAAATGGACACTCAATTGTTCCAGCAGTGATTTTGAAAAATTCATCTTTGCTGATCTGCAGTGCCACATCTCACATATGTCCAGTATCCATATTTGCATACTTCTGTTTCTGGAGTTTCTTTTCTGTTCTACTGGTCTGTTTGTCTATTCCTGTACAAGTGACACACCGTCTTAACTACTTATAGCTTTAGAAGTTCTGATACCTGGTAAGGCACGTCTCCCCACTTTGCTATTGTTTTTCAGGAGAGTCTTGGCTGTTTTTCGGCCCATTACACTCTCATATATATTGTACTTTTTTTTTTTTTTTTTGCGGTACGTGGGCCTCTCACTGTTGTGGCCTCTCCTGTTGCAGAGCACAGGCTCTGGACGCACAGGCTCAGCGGCCATGGCTCACGGGCCCAGCCGCTCCGCAACATGTGGCATCCTCCCAGACCGGGGCACGAACCTGTGTCCCCTGCATCGGCAGGCAGACTCTCAACCACTGCGCCACCAGGGAAGCCCTTCCTCTTTACTCTTGTGAGAGTTTTGCCAATTTACAGTTTTTTCAAAGACCCACTTCTAGCTTTGTTGGCCCTTTTTATTTTATATTTTCTTATTTCTCATTTCTATTATTTTCTTTTACTTGTCCTAGTTTTACTTTCCTGTTTTTTCTATCTTCTTAAAAAGACAGTTCCCAAATTTTCACTTTTTTCTATTATACCTATTTAGAGTTATAAATTTCCCTATAAAGTATTATGTTAGCTGCATCTCACAAGTTTTGAAATGTAATATTTTTGTTACGGTTTATTCAAAATATTTTGTTTACTTATTTTCCCATGGATTATTTAGGACTAGATTTTTAAGTTTATAGCTGTGTGAGGATTTCCTACTATATTAGTTATCTATTGCAGCATAACAAGTTAAGCCCAAAACTTAGTAGCTTATTATTGTTTACAGTTTTTGTGGGTCAGGAATTCAGGAGTGGTTCAGCTTGGCAGTTTTGCCTGACTCAGTTCCTTGCCATATGGGTTTTTCCATGGAGCTTTTTAAGTTTAGTTGTTAAGGTGTGACTGCTAGAATTCCTGAGGGAGAAAGTGCTAGGTAAAAGCATGTTGCTGTTTATGATCTAGCCTCAGAAGTCACTCAGCCTCACTTCACTGCATTCTGTGGAATGGGATAGATATTGGTGTGAAAGATACTATTTGTTACTCGTAGTCATTTTTTTGTTACTGATTTCTATATGTTTGAAAGAACATGTTATGATTTCAGTGCTGTTTCTTCTCTTTTTCTGGATCTCCAATTTACATATATTAGATTTTCTCGCAGTCTCACGTTCCTTTTTTTTTTTGAAGTTTTTTTCTTTAATAAATTTATTTATTTTTGGCTGCATTGGGTCTTCTTTGCTGCATGCAGGCGTTAGTTGCGGTGAGCGGGGGCTACTCTTCGTTTCAGTGGCTTCTTGTTGTGGAGCACCGGCTGTACGTGCTCGGGCTTCAGTAGTTGTGGCACGTGGGCTCAGTAGTTGTGGCTCTTGGGCTCTACAGCACAGGCTCAGTAGCTGTGGCGCACAGGCTTAGTTGCTCCGTGGCATGTGGGATCTTCCCAGATGAGAGAGTGAACCCGTGTTCCCTGCGTTGGCGGGTGGATTCTTT
>NW_006795663.1:256646-283087 GCF_000442215.2 Lipotes vexillifer
TGTTGTGGCCTCTCCCGTTGCGGAGTACAGGCTCCGGACGCGCAGGCCCAGCGGCCATGGCTCACGGGCCCAGCCGCTCCGCCGCATGTGGGATCTTACCAGACTGGGGCACAAACCCGCGTCCCCTGCATCGGCAGGCAGACTCTCAACCACTGTGCCACCAGGGAAGCCCTGCAGGTGGATTCTTAACCACTGCTCCACCAGGGAAGTCCCTCTCACATGTTTCTTAACTTTTGTTCTGTATTTTTCTTCTTTCACTGTGGGCAGTTTTTTCAGGTAGGTCTTTTAGTTCATTCATTTCAACTATTCCATTTTAAATTCCAGTTGTGTTTTAAAATTTTACAAGTTATTTTTGGCTTTTAAAATCTTCAAAGTCATTTTTTAATGGTTCTTGTCCCTTTCAGATATTTTCAGTCTTATTTATCAATGGAAACATTAGTAAGCAGTTGTATTTTCTGTGTGATCATATCCAATATCTGAAATCTTTGCAGATCTGTTTCCATTCCTTGCTTCTTCTTATTCATGGTGCTTTGTTTCCTTCTTGCTTGGTCTAAATAATGTCTTTTCTTGGGACATTATTTGTGATGCTTGCACACGCGTCTTCTCGATGCCTGTAACCTGGGGTTTTTTTGCATCATTCGGGTAATATGAATTAAGGCGACAGATTGTGTGTGTGAGTGTTGCATGTATGTGTGTGTGTAGGGTAATAGTAGCTGAGGTGGTCTTGTGTCTAGTGGTTGCAATTCAAAGCATACTGTGGCCTGTGCTACCTATTTTTGTAAGGTTGCAAGCTAAGAATGGTTTTTACATTTTTATTTTTATTTTAAAAATTTCTTTATTTTTATTTTTGGCTGCGTTGGGACCTTGTTGCTGGGTGCCAGCTTTCTCTAGTTGCAGCGAGCGGGAGCTGCTCTTCGTTGTGGTGCGTGGGCTTTTCATTGCAGTGGCTTCTCTTGTTGCAGATCACGGGCTCTAGGCGCGTGAGCTACAGCAGTTGTGGTGCACGGGCTCTAGAGTGCAGGCTCAGTAGTTGTGGCACATGGGCTTATTTGCTCCGTGGCATGTGGCATCTTCCCAGACCAGGGCTCGAACCCGTGTCCCCTGCATTGGCAGGTGTATTCTTAACACTGTGCCACCTGGGAAGTCCTCTGCATTTTTAAATGATTGGAAAAAAAGAATAATATTTTGCAACATGTGAAAATTATATGAAACTCAAATTTCAGTGTCCATAAATAAAGTTTTATTGGAACACAGCTGTGCTTATTTATTTCTGTATTGTCTGTGGTTGTTTGCATGCTACAACCACAGAATTGAGTGGTTACAACAGAGGTCAATATGACCTCCAAAGCCTAAAGTATTTATATCGGGACCTTTACAGAAAAAATTTCAACTTGTCAGGAGCTCTCCTTTACAGCTAGCTCAGTGCCAACACAACTTTCCTTGCAGTTCTTGGGGGATAGGGTAGAATGGGACAGGTTTATTTTGGTTTATTTTATGAGTTTGAGTTTTATTGTATAGGGTCTCGTATCAGACTCACTTCCTAGTGTGGGTCCTGGGTTTGGCTTCTGTCTTTATGAGTCTGTAAAAACCAAAGCCCAACCTTGGCTTCAGCATTCTGCTTACCTCTCTGTTTTGTCCTTATAATTCTTATGTTTTGTCCTTATAATTCCTTACCATCTTGTTAACTCTTTGATACTTTTTAGAACATATATTTTCTATTTTATTAACTTAAACAGTTTCAGTGGATGTTTTGTTCTAAATAATTGGCCATATTATTGGAGATTGATATTCTTTTTGAATATTAAGAAATTAAGGCTCAAAAAAAAATATAAAAGAAAGAAATTAAGGCTCAGAAATAGCCCAAAAGTTATATTACTGGTAAATAGCCGACAGAGACTTTGACTTTAGGAAGCTTATTTACCATCTAGGAGTGTGAGAAGTTAGGATTGTACATCATTTCCCATGTTCCTAATATAATTAGGATTTCTGCTACTTCGGCCATGCAGGAGAAATGTCTTAGTTACAGAGGGCAAGAAAGGCAAAAATACTCATAAGCTCTTTGGCAGGGAAAACAAACACCATATGTAGAAGTCAGAGAAATAAAGAATGTTGAGAAAGAAATGGAAAATTATTTTGATTGTATAAAAGACAGTAAAATTTAGTAAATTTGCCGTATTAACTGTATGAATCAAAGAAGAAAATAGGTCTTTTAATTTTGCACCTACTTTGTAGCAGTCATTTTTTATATATAGTATCACATTTAACTTCATAGCAACTGTGAGTTAGGTGATAATGTTGATTTAACAAGTAGGCAAACATTTAGGGAAGGTAGTTTATCATTAATTTACCCAGGATTATGCAGCTAGTAAGTGCTAAAAGTAGGATCTGAACCCCTCTGTGACTGTAAAGCCCATGTTTTTTCTATACAATTAGATTGTAAAAAAAAAGTCTCTAAATGGTTAATGGAGAGTGTATGAAAATATGTGGTTAACATTTCTATACTTACATGAGAATTCCTCAGGCTTTCATTTAGAGGTTAGTCTTATTTTAGACAATTCAAATAAGTAGTATTTGGTTTCTAAGGTCACATGGATTAGAAGCAGCAATGAGAAAAGAGGGGCATTTGTAGGTTTTTATGCTGACAGAGTGAAATTTTTTCTATAAACTAGAAGTCAATCTGGTGATACTGAGGATAGGGGCAGACAGCCTTTTTTTTTTTTACGGTATGGCCATTTTTTATTTTTAACATCTTTATTGGAGTACAGTTGCTTTACATTGTTTTGTTTCTGCTGTATAACAAAGTGAATCAGCTATATGTATACATCTTACTTTTATATATCAGTAGTTTCTATGAATATCACTATCATAAAAATTAACATTTATTGCAGGAGTCCAAATTCTTTTTTAAAAAATATTTATTTAATTTTTTTTGGCTGCGTCAGGTCTTCATTGCGGTGCGGGGGCTCCAGGGCGCGTGGGCTCTGTAGTTTGTGGCATGCAGCCTCTCTCGTTGAGGCAAGTGAGCTCAGTAGTTGTGGCGCGCGGGCTTAGTTGCCCTGTGGCATGTGGGATCTTAGTTCCCTGACCAGGGATTGAACCTGCGTCCCCTGCATTGGAAGGTGGATTCTTTACTACTGGACTACCAGGGAAGTCCCAGGAGTCCAAATTCTTAAGAAACACATAAATTTTGTTCAGTATACTGTTGTCCCTTGGTATCCACGGGGGACTGGTTCCAGACATTCGACCGTGGACACCAAAAGCTGAGGATGCTCAAGTTCCTTACAGTTGGCCTTCTGTATCTGTAGGTTTTGCATGTGTGGATACTGAGGGCTGACTGTATTCTGCTTAAAAGGATAATAAAGTTAGAAATACGTTATAGAAATAATTTCATCCAGAGAATTTGAAAACAGCGACTTCTGATGCTTAAAGAACTGAAATTCCAGTTTATTGGGAAACTTGGATCTCTAGAATGACTTCTCTAAAAGTTCAGAATAGATGACAATTGTTATCTTGTGCTAATAAGTAATTTGTATTTGCTATCTATCTGATTTTAACTACTCTGCAGTAAAATAATGATTAACTTGCACTTTTACTTTACATAAAACTAGTAACTTTTCGTAAATATTCAGTCTTCATAAGTTATTAATTTAGCATTGTTATCTCACAGCTTAACAAAAGAGAGGTAAGATTGTTTAGAATCCCACTTGAAGTCATTCACATAATACAGTTTTTTGGCACATAGTGATGGCACCTTTTTAAAAAGACCAAAACCCAAGAAAACTTTTAAGATTGAAGTTTTTTGTAAGTGGTCTGGCAACTCTGCTGTTGATAATATCAAGGTCTTGAAGGAATTAAAATGATCAATTTTTCAATAATGTTTTGAGTCTCGAGGCAGTAAGGCAATATCTGATTAATATTTTGAAGCGTTAACTTAGTTGTTCAGTGTACCATTTTAATGATAGCAAAATTTTAGGCTTTATTGAGTAAGTTTATTGAGTAAGGGGTACTCTGTTCTCTGATCATACTTCTACCTTTGGAAGACTTGCTTTTGCAAAAATGCACGTCACTGGTCAGAGAAGGGAGGCTGGATGACTGGATGAGTGAGCAGAGACATATCAGTGTAAATAGAACTCTTAGCACATGTTTTGTTGATGGGAACCAGCAAAGATGGACTCTCTTTAGATAGTATGTGAAGAGCAGTCATTTTTCACTGTGATAAGCTACATAGAGTTAACATTTGAATTTTCTCAACTCAAGGATAGGTGCAACTGTCAGAAAAAAAATAACCTGTTGGTGTGAGCAGTAAGGTAAATAATCAACAGAAACCAGCATGTTATTGGTTTATTCAGTGACCAGAAGTACTCTCTTATTGGTTGGTGATGCTTCTAAATGCCTAATGTCAATAGTACCAAGGCTGAAAAGTATACATGAAGCAGTTGGGAAAGGAGTGAGTTGGGAGGAGAGGGTAAGGTGTCAAGAGTGCCTGCCAGCTGGCAAATATGCCAGATTACAAATTTGATAGTGTATTGGCAAATAGACCTCTGGCAATGGTAGATGCTAAGAGTAGAGATCAGAGATGATCATAGTTGAGGGGATGGAAGAGAAAGGACCTTGAGTATAATATTTGAAGCTCTGTTGGTAAAAGAAAGCCATACATATATGACACTAGGCACAGAGAACACTGTACTTACTAGATGATGGAAAAAAACTAGAGTTAGTATCCTGTAGAATTCATTATAATATGATGTCAAGTTAAGATTTATTGGTAATTGTGTACCAAAGATTGCTGTATGGTTGTATTAGTTTGCTAGGGCTGCCATAACAAAATACCATAAACAAAATTTCTGTGGCTTACTCAACAAAAATTTATTTTCTCACAGCTCTGAACGTTGAAAGTCCAAGGTCAAGGTTTTGGCAAGTTTGGTTTCTCCTGAGGCCTCTCCTTGGCTTGTAGATGGCCACCTTTCTGCTGTGTCCTCACATGGCCTGTTCTCTGTGTGTGTGCATCCCTGCTGTCTTTTCCTCTTTCTATAAGGACACCAGTCCTATTGGATTAGGGTCCCACCCTGATGACCTCATTTAACCATAGTTATCTCTTTAAAGGTTTTATCTCCAAATATAGTCACATCATTGGTGGGGGTGGTTAGGGCTTCTACATATGAATTTTGGGGGAACACAATTTAGTCCATCACAGAAGTAGTACCCAGACAACAGAACAGAATAGAAGCTAAATTTTGTCTAGAGAAAGGCATAGTGGAAAAGAATGTAAGAAAGACAAGCATGGGATAATTTTGAGGCATTGGTATATTGTTAGTTTATCAATGCTATAATAGCATATCTCAGATCAGTCCTTTGCATTCTGAAATATGGATGATGTTTAATGTTGTGTTAGAACTTCACTAATGTCCAGCAGGGTGTCAGACTGTACATTAAGTTTTTTGTGGGGTTTTTTGAGGGGGGAGGGGTCTAGGAGTCAGCTAAGTAGTGAAAGAGGAGGGTGCAGTGGAAGTACTGTAGTCATTGTAGGGATGGAATTATTGATAAACCAGGAATCAGCCAATAGTACTTGTTCTTGGTGTGGTCAGTCAAAGTTGAGTGAATTAAAATTCCTTATAGGTGTGGAAATATTTAAAAATAAAGGTCTATGTCCAATGTTAATTTACTCCAAGGCTGTTTATTCTTAAAGATTTAGAAAACATTTTGAAATTTTTCTTCAAATTATGAAGCCTGCATTTAAAACCTAGAAATAGCCAATTTAAAAAATTAATGTAGATTTTCCGAATAGAGATTAAGAGACACAGATTTAGGTGTACCCCCACCCCCATTCTTCCATCCTGTTCCCTTCACAGTAGTGCTGTTTTCCCATATGATTAGCTCCCTAGCGCTGCTCTTGCAGTTTGGTACATGTTTTTTCAGATAGTTATCTATGTATTTACTTACATGCATATATATGCACTTGTAGAACATATATCATCTTGCTGTAAAACACATAAATGTATATGTCCTTTGTTCTATATGCATTTTCAAATAAGAGTTCTAAAGAACCATTTATTTCATTTTTGAAAATTAAGGTATAATTTACATGGATTAAAATGACTGAATCTTAGAGTTTACAGGTTGATGACTTTATATAAATTTGTTACAAATTTATTTTTAATTAATAGACTTTTTTTTAAGAGCATTTTTACGTTTACAGAAAAATTAAGCAGAAAGTACAGAATTCCCATACATCTCTTCACCCTATCCCTCCAGTTTCCTCTATTATTAACATCTTGCATTAGTGTGGTCTGTTAGTTACAAATGATAAGCCAGTATTGGTACATTATTACTAATTGGAGTCCATAGTTTACATTAAGGTTCATTCTTTTTGTTGTACATTCTGTGGGGTTTCCCCACCATTATAGTATACCAAATAATTTCACTGTCCTAAAATCTCCTGGGCTTCATTCATCTATTCATTCCTCCATCCCTCCTCTGAACCCCTGGCAACCACTGATATTTTTACTGTCTTTATATTTTTGCCTTTTCCAGAATGTCATATAATTGAAATCATATAGTATGAAGCCTTTTCAGATTGGATTCTTTCACTTAGTAATATACATTCAAGGTTCCTCTGTGTATTTTCATGGCTTGATAGCTCATTTCTCTTTATTACTGACTTGTAATACATTGTATAGGTACCATAGTTTGTTTACCCATTCACCTTTTGAAGAACGTCTCGGTTACTTCCAAGTTCTGGCAGTTTTGAATAAAACTGCCATGCACATTGGTGTCCAGTTTTTTGTGTGGACATAAGTTTTCAACTCATTTGGGTAAATACAAAGGAGTATGATTGCTGGATTGTATGGTAAGAGTATGTTTAGTTTGTAAGAAAACTGCAAAACTATACTGTTTTGCATTTCCACCAGCAGTGAATGAGAATTCTTGTTGCTCTACATTCTCACTAGCATTTGGTGTTGACATTGTTTTGTTTTTTTGCCATTCTAATAGGTGTGTAATACTATCTCATTGTTTTGATTTTCAATTCTCTAATAACATATGATGTTGAGCATCTTTTTAGATGACTATTTACCATCTGTTTATCTTCTTTGGTGAGTGTCTAGATCTTTTACCTGTTTTTCCACCTTAATTGGATTGTTTGTTTCCTTGTTGTTAGGTTTCTAAGAGTACTTTATGTAGTTTGAATACCAGTCCTTTATCAGATATGTGTTTTGCAAAGATTTTTTTTCCCCAGTCTGTGGCTTGTCTTTTCATTTTCTTAAGTGTCTTTTGCAGAGCAATATTTGATTTTAATGAAGTCCAACTGTCTTTTTTTTTTTCCTGTGACTTGATATTGTATTTAAAAAGTCATTACCAGGACTTCCCTGGTGTTGCAGTGGTTAAGAATCCACCTGCCAATGCAGGTGACACGGGTTTGAGCCCTGGTCCGGGAAGATCCCACATGCCACAGAGCAACTAAGCCTGTGCGCCACAACTACTGAGCCCACATGCCACAACTACCGAAGCCCACGCGCCTAGAGCCCGTGCTCTGCAACAAGACAAGCCACCGCAATGAGAAGCCCGCGCATCGCAACGAAGAGTAGCCCCCGCTCGCTGCAACTAGAGAAAGCCTGCGTGCAGCAACAAAGACCCAATGCAGCCAAAAATAAATAAATAAAAATAAATAAATTTTAAAAAAAGTCATCACCAAACTCAAGGTTATCTAGGTTTCCCCCTATGCTGTCTTCTAGGAATTTTATAGTTTTTGTTTTATAGTTAGGTCTGTGACCCATTTTGAGTTAATTTTTGTACAAGGCATGAGGCTTATATCTACACTTTTTTTTTTTGCATGTAGATGTCCATTTATTTCAGCACCATTTTTTAAAAATTGATTTTTATTGAAGTATAGTTGATTTACAATGTTGTGTTAGTGTCTGCTGTGCAGCAGAGTGAATCAGTTATACTATACATATATCCACTCTGTTTTAGATTCTTTTCCCATATAGGTCATTACAGAATATTGAGTAGACTTCCCTGTGCTATACAGTAAGTTCTTACTAGTTATCAATTTTATATATAGTAGTGTATATATTTCAATCCCGATCTCCCAATTTATCCCTCCCCTCCTTTTCCCCCTTGGTAACCATAAGTTTTCTACATCTGTGACTCTATTTTGTTTTGTAAATAAGTTTATTTGTACCATTTTTTTAGGTTCCACATATAAGCGATGTCATATATTTGTCTTTCTGTGACTTAATTCACTCAGTATGACAATCTCTAGGTCCATCCATGTTGCTGCAAATGGCATTATTTCATTCTTTCTTATGGTTGAACAATACTCCATTGTATATATGTACCACATCTTCTTTATCCATTCCTCTGTTGATGGACATTTAGGTTGCTTCCATGTCCTGGCTATTGTAAATAGTGTATTCCAGCACCATTTGTTGAAAAGACTATCCTTTCTCAATCGAATTGCCTTTGCTCCTTTGTTAAAGATCTGTCGACTATATTTGTCTATTTCTGGGCTTTCTTTTGTGTTCCATTGATCTATTTGTCCATTCTTTTAGTAATACCAACTGTCTTGATTACTGTAGCTTTATAGTAAGTCTTGAAGTCCTGTAGTTTGATTCTCCAAACTTGTTTTTCTCCTTCAATATTATGTTGGCTCTTCTGGGTCTTTTGCTTTCCATTTAAACTTTATAAGCAGTATGTCGATATCCACAAAATAACTTGCTGGGATTTTGATTGGGATTGTGTGGAATCTATAGATTAATCTGGGGAAGGTTTGCTTCTTAATAATATTGAGTCTTCCTTTTCTTGAACATGATATAGCTCTATGTTTATTGAGATTGTCTTTAATTTATTTGAGCAAAGTTTCATAGTTTTCATTTTAGAGGTCTTTCACACCTTTTTGCTAACTTCACTGCTAAGTGTTTGTTGTTTTTTGATTCTGTTGTAAATGGTATTTTTAAATATCATTTTTCCAATTCTGTTGTATTAGTAGTTAGAGTTTACTTGATTTGTATATATTGACTTTGTGTCATTTGAACTTGGTAAATTAAATTGGATTCTCTGTGTATGGTCATGTTATCTGAGGATAAAGATAGTTTTACTTCCTTCTCAATTTTTATGCCTTCAGTTCTTTTTCTTGCTTCATGGCACTGACTACTACCTCCAGTGCAGCATTGAACAAAAGTGGTCAGAGTGGACATACCTTTTTTGTTCCCAATATTTTCTGGTACTCTTCATTTTTTCCTGCAGATCCAGACTTCCATTTGAGATTATTTTCTTTTGAGTCTGAAGAAATTCCTTTAGTATTTCTTGTATATCTGCTGGAGATGAGTTCTTTCAGCTTTTGTTTGTCTGAAAATATCTTTATTTTAACCTTCATCTTTAAAGGATATTTCTTGCAAAGTTTAGAATTCTAGGTTGACAGTTTTTTTTCTTTCAGCAGTTGAAATACATTATCTGTTATCGTCTAGCTTTTATTGTTTTTGATGAAAAGTCAGCTGTCATTCGTGTTGTTAACCTGAATGTGAATTGTCCTTTCTTTGGCTACTTTAAAGATTTTTTCTTTATTTTTGATTTTTTAAAAGATTTATTTTAATTAATTAATTAATTTATTTATTTTGGCTGCGCTGGTTCTTAGTTGCAGCACGAGCGATCTTCTTGTTGCAGCATGCAGACTTCTTAGTTGCGGCATGCATGCGGGTTCTAGTTCCCCGACTAGGGATTGAACCCAGGCCCCCTGCATTGGGAGTGTGGAGTCCTACCCACTGGACCACCAGTGAGGTCCCTATTTTTGATTTTAAGAAGTTTTACTATGATGTACCTAAGTGCAGTTTTCTTTGTATTTATTTTGCTTGGGGTTTGCTGAGTTTTTTGGACCTGTGGACTTATTTTTACATCAATTTTGAAAAAATTCTGCCATTTTCTTTTCAAATATGTCTACCCCATTCTCTTTTTCATCTCTTTCCAGACTGTTTGATATTACTTAACAGATATCTGACTCTAATCCTGTACTTTTTTGTTTAATTCTTCTTTTTCTATGCTTTAGTTGGATAATTTCTATTGATTTCTTGCATTCAGTGATCTTTTCTATATCTTGTTTATTGTCAAGCCTATTCAGTGAATTTTTTGTTTCAGATATTGAATTTTTTTTTTTTAGTTTGAGAATTTCTATTTGGCTCTTTTTTTTCCCCAGTGTTTTCATTTCTCTGCTGAAACATATTAAATCCATATTTTTCTCAAACATGTATTTATAAGATTTATTTTAAAGTATTTGCTAACTCCCACATCTGGGTCATGTGTAGGTTTGTTTTGAATTTTTTCTCTTGCCTGTTGGTCACATTTTCATGATTCTTTGAATATCCATTAATTTTTATTGCATGTGAATATTATATATAAAAAGAACAGATAGAATGAAGTTTATAACTGCTTCCTCCTGGAATAAAGCATGCTAACTCCTCAGATAGACCAAAAGGGTTAAGGGCTACTGTCTTCATTCTGACATAGAATTGAATTATAACTGGGCTGGATTATAGTTAATTTTGGTTTCCAGTGTTTTGAGGATGGATTCAATCTCCACCCTACAACAGAGGTTGGAATTTAAGTATGGCTAGATTCTAGAGATCTCTTTATAGCCCTGCACTTGGCTTACCACTGTCCAGAAGATCCCACTCTGCCCTCCTAGTCTACCCCTAAGTTTATGCATGCTGCTCCATACTCTCTGAAACCTTCCTGGGGAAGAATTTTAGGTTGTGTTGATTGGTTCTGCTTGTGGGACTCCTCTGGATTTCAGTCCATCTTATTGGTTGATAGAGTTGTTTGCCCCTTTGGTCACCATGGCATTAGAGTTGAAACTGGTCACTTGTTTCTTTACCTAAAAATGGCTTGTCCCTCTATGGATTTGAGTTTTTTTAGACTCCTTTGTGTTCTCAGCTTTCTGATGGGTTTAAAAAATTAGTTTTGTCTAACTTTTAGTAGTTTGTCCAGATTTTTTCCTTTAATTTATGGTGGGGATGACTCTCTCTTATGACCTTATATATTCTAACTAGAAGAGGAAGCCTCAGCATGATGTTATTTTATTAGTTGAGTTAAAAATTCGTTAGAAATTTTAGTAGTTTCTTAATTTGCACAGTTTGAAAAAGTGGTGTTCTATTAATTCCTTATCAGTATCGACAAATTTGCTGGCATGTCCAAGTGACTTAAGCTTTGCTTTCCTTTTTGTTTTCATTGAAGATGATATAAACGATATGGAGCATGTTTATTTTTTATTATAATTGGACAGGAATGGCTAGTCAAATCTAACTTTCCATCAGTTCATTTTTTTTTCTGGATTTCAGCTTTTATGAGTAAAAGCCAGGTGTTATGAGGATACAATTTTGTTTATGTCTGTTTTTGTGTTACAAGGGCAGAGTTGAGTATTTGGGAAAGAGACCTTATGACCTGCAAAGTTTAACATATTTACTGTCTATCTGTTTATGCAAAAAGTATGTGATCCCCTGCCATGATTAAATGGCAGTCAGTAATAACTGCCAATTAAATAGCTTGTCGCAGGTCACACAGCTACTTTGCATTAGCTATCTTTAACTCTCCAGGGGGCTTTTCCTATAAAATCATTGCCATGGTGAACCATTGCTAAACAGTTAATCCCAGCTATAGTTGATATATTTGTTTATTTCAAAGTGTGGCTCTTCCTAATCTAAATTTCTTCTTTCAGTTCTTCTGAGATTGTCATTGATATTTTAATTTAGATTCCCTTGAGATGTATATCTCAAAACACTACACTGGCTCTATGGAATAAATTTACTAGAGCAGAGGGTATGCCTAGATCTAATGGCTGTTGCCAAATGCATTACTTGGTTATGATTTTTCGATGTTCCATAAACCCTGATAATTGCAATGGTCAATTGGTTGAGTCAGGTACACTTTCTGATTTATCCTAGTTACAGGAGCCACTTAAATGACTTTAAAGTGTCTGAGGCAAATGTTGCAAGTTGTTGATCCGTTATAGGTCTTATGGTCTTTAGAGGTAAATGCTGATTTAATGCAAGGTCATCCCCGACAGGTGGTTAGCAGTGGTTTAGCTTTAACTTCTGGGAATAAGTGGTTCCTATATATCCACAATGTCTTAAATATTCATATTATTAGAGGATGATACTATAAAAATAGGTTACTAACCATGAATGATTTATAATAGGAAAGATAAGATGCCTGCTTTAGGTAACAGGTATGTAATGGGATGCTCAATAATAATAATAATACCTGCCAAAACTTATATGCTGTTATTATGTGCCAGATATTGTTTTAAATTCTTTTCATATGTTAACTTATTTATCTGTCACACTAACCCTATGAGGAAATTGAGGTACATTCCCAGACTCAACTAGCTACAATCATGAATCAAACACAGGAATGGTCACAAATGAGTTCTGTGGTTTCATATCCATAGGTCATTTCTCTTATCTGTATCTGACTTCATGTGCTGCTTCTTGAAATACTTCTCTTTTCATGACCCTTCGTGTGTCTGGTGGTTTTCCTCTACTTAGATGTATCATCTAGAGGAGGCTGTGTATCCTGTGTTCTTCAGTTTCCTCACTGGAAGATGGAGATAATAGGGCTTACCTTCACAAAGTTGTTCTAAGATTTAATGACTCAAATGAATAGTTTGGCACATAATAAGTATTCTAAGGGTTAACCATTATTACTATTATTACTACTACTGTTACTACTCTGTGTTTTTAAGCATTAGCTGCTCTATTTTTGACTCTCATTTTTTCTCTGCTGGACCACTAAACATTGGTGACCAAAGGGCTTGGTCATAGTTTTTTTCTCTATCTGCAGCCTGTGTGTGTGAGTTCATTTAGTCTGATTGCTTCAGATGCCATCCATATGCTAATAAGTACCAAATCTCTAGTCCTATTCTCATTTCTTTTACAGACTTGTATATCCAATTGCTTACATGATATTTCCTCTTGCCTATCCTCTAGGTATTTTAGAGTTAATATGGCCAAAGGCAATCTAAGCCATATTCCTCCCTCCCTCCCAAACAACAAAACAGCATCAACAAATGAATGTAAACAAACCTGTTATACTCCCTTTTCCCCATTTTAGTAGATAGAACCACTGTTTACCTGGTTACTTTCAGTCAGATAAACCAGGGTGTTTTCTTTGTTCCCACATCTAATCCATCAGTGAGTCCAGAATGCATACCCAATCTGTTTATGTCTTTCTATCTCCATTGCTACTACTCTATCCATCAACCATTATCTTTTGCCTGGGCTACTACAACAACCTCCTAACTGGTCTCCCTGCTTCTGCCTCTTCCTCCCTCTGTCCTCTAATCCACTTTCTTTCAAGCAAGTGGAATAATCTTTTAAAAACATAAATCAGGTTGTATCATCCCCTGTATATAAAAACAAAACAAAACAAAACAATACAATACCCTAGGCTTTCTATTACGTTTAGAATAAAATCCCAGACTGCAAGGTACTATACAATCCAGTCCCTTTCTACCTCTGACCTCATCTCTGATCATTTTCCTCTTTGAATATTTTGCTTCAGCCACACTAAGCTCTTTTCTGTTCCTCAACCATGCCAAGTTTGTTTCTGATTTTGCACTACCTATTTCTCTTAGCTTCGAGTATTTCTCCCATATGTTAGAATAGTTGGCTCCTTCATTGTCCTATAGGCTTCTCACCACCTCCCAGAAGCTCCCTGAGTGCTACTGATATCTAAAATAACACACTCAAGCCCTCTAGTATAATGATAGACAAACTACTGCCCACAGGCCAAATCCGGCAGGTGGCCTGTTTTTGTATTGTCTGAAAGCTAAAAATGGTTTTTACATTTTTGAACTTTTAAAAGAGTGAAAGAAAACCCACAAAAAACCTGAGTATGTGACAAAGGCTATATGTGATCCACAAAGCATAAAATATTTACTATCTGGTCCTTCACAGGAAAAGAACTTCTAGCTATAAAAAATTACTTTGTTCATTTGTTTCCTTGGTAATTTTTTTTTTGTTCTCAGAGTGTTTAATTGTTGAAGAGTTTTGGCAAGTTGGCTAAGTTGTCTGGAATGAAGGAATCGAGCAACAATAGTTAATAAAAGGAACATTGGAATCATTGTTAAAAGGGTAGAAAAGTAGGACAGATAAAAAATGTAGTAGGGACAAAGACTGAAGAGTCTGTGGACTTCTTTCAAAGTGGACAAGAAGAGATAGTCTGTTCAAAGGATCTACTGCTTCTCAAAGCCCCTCGAAATATGGAGGACTCAAATCTGAGTTTAAAGTGTACCTGTGAAACTATTTAAGTGGTTGAGAGTATGCACATCTGAAAGGCCACTAAGTACCTGGAGGATATCATATTACAAAAGGATGTGTTCCATAGACAAAGTATAGTAGAGTTGAAAGATTCCAAGGCCAAAATAAGTGCTGAATTCTGGTTGCACAAACTTAAGCGTGTGGAAAGTGATGCTGAGTCTCAGTATTTTGATGTGCATTTTGTAGTGATTGAGTATATCTTGTCAACAAGACCTCCAAAATATGCAGACATCTATGGAGCTCCTAAGTGGATCAACCTGTAGATGAACTTCCCTAGTATCTGATTATCATTGAAAGTCAAAGGGAGAGGTGCTCAAATGAAGGATATCTTGAAAGAAATAAAAATTTGTAAATATGTAAATTAAGAAAAAGACAAAGTCTCTCTTTGTTTTGCTTATTCCCGTATTTACTGCTGGCTATAAGTAATATATGTTTCTACTCTTTATTACTTTCTTTTCCTACTCTCCTGTCTACTTCAACAGCCAGATAGTGGTTTATCACAAATTATATAATTGCTTATGAACCTCTATTATATTATTGATTCTGTTGATGGGGGCATCATGAGGTACAGCCCTTTGTTTCACGTATTTATTCAACAAACATTTTTTGAGTTTCTACTAGGTACTAAACGTTGTGTAGCAGATATAAAGACAAAGAAATACTCTGCCCTTAACAAGCCTATAGACTAGTAGGGGAGACTACAAAATATGAACTGAGCAATTAGATATACCATTTGGAGTTCATTGGCAAGGCTAAGCTCAAACATCACTATTGCAAAGAAGCCTTCCTTAGGACCCTAGTCCCTATGTCAGAGAAAACCTAATGCTGAGACTTGATCTCTGTTCTCTAAAAGCTTATGATTTCATAGAGAAAATATATGTCCCTTATCAACTATAATGTAAGGCAGTTTATGACAGGCAAAGTAGCATAGTAGTTAAGAACCCAAATTCTATGGCTAGACCACTGAGGTCCAAATCTTGGCTCTGCCATTTACTAACCTATAACCTTAGACAAGTGGCAACCTCCATGTGCTTCAATTTCTTGATTTGTAAAACAGGGATAATAATAGTATACATTTAATTAGGATTGTTATGAGGATTAAGTGATTTAAGCACATAGTAAATGCTATATGAGTGTTTATTGCTATTATTATTAATTATTATCATGTTTCTTATTTGTGCTAAGTTGCTAAGCAAATTGTTTGAGAAATTGAGGCCTGGCTTCTAACTCCAGATCATCCATGTACTGATTATATTATCTTGGGAACATCATATAACCTCTCTGGAATTGGTTTCTTCATCTGTAAAGGAGGATAATAGCATACATTTCTTATTAAATGAGGTAATACATATAAAACACACAGCAGTGTCTAACTATATATTCTCAATAAAGAGGAGATATTTTTCTTTTTTTTTTTTTTTTTTTTTTTTTTGCTGTACGCGGGCCTCTCACTGTTGTGGCCTCTCCCGTTGCAGAGCACAGGCTCCGGACGCGCAGGCTCAGCGGCCATGGCTCACGGGCCCAGCCGCTCCGCGGCATGTGGGATCTTCCTGGACCGGGGCACGAACCCGTATCCCCTGCATTGGCAGGCGGACTCTCAACCACTGCACCACCAGGGAAGCCCAGAGATATTTTTCTTAAAGCTGTGAATGAAATAAAGGAAATGTTATGGAATTTCACTTCAGAGAAGTGAAGTACTGTTGAGATGTATAACACATTCCTGAGCTCATAAGAGTCACTAAATGCATGTTCACTTAATCATTTATTTAGAGAATGGGAGCCTAGGGGGAAAGCTGTTTGAAGTACAGGTTTCTTTCCATGAGGAGCATGGAAAGATGATTTGATAATCTTGTAGGCAAATATCATTGACCTAGTAAAAGGAAACTTCAACATAAATGACCTAGAAAAAGTCACTTATCGTTTTCTTGTCTATATACAAATAGGATTTTTGTGTTTTCATTAAGAATTCTAAAAGATTGTAGGATTCTTAGTTTTTCTGTCAAACTATGCATTTTTTTGTAACTATGAGTAAATTTGAGGGAGTTTCTATAGAGTAGAAAATTTGCTGAGTAAAACAATATACATTTTTTATAACCTTAAAAGATTTTTATTGGAATAAATAGACATTTAGAAGTTTCTGAAATTTTATTAATTAAATATATAAAGCACAGGAGCTTCATAAGTAAGTACTCCATCCATATTATGTTGGTGTATTAAGAAAAAAATGTAATTTTACAAAGAATGGAAATTTATCTTGTAGAGGGAGAGATTTTAAGTTGTTTAAGATTCATGTTTTGGTTATAGTCTAGTCTTCACATGGTGTCCCTGTAGAATGGCAAAAGGTCCATTATTTTGAAACTCTTAAAATACAGTTGACCCTTGAATAACATGGGGCTTAGGGGTGCTGACCCTCTGTGCAGTTGAAAATTCGTGTCCTAGGGAATAGTTCACCCTCCATATCTGTGGTTCCATTTCTGTGGATTCAACCAACTTTGGGCCATATAGTACTGTAGTATTTACTGTTAAAAAAAAGTCTGCATGTAATTGGATCTGCATAGTTCAAACCTGTGTTTTTCAACATCAAGTGTAATGTAACATTAAAAAAAATAAATCTTTGGGAACCACAAGAGATGCCCAGTTGCTGAAACAATCTTGAAAAAAAAGAATAAATCTGGAGTTATCACGTGCCCAGACTTCAGACTATATTACAAAGATACAGTAATCAAAACAACATGGTACTGGCACAGAAACAGACTCATACATCAGTGGAACAGAATAGAGAGCCCAGAAATAAACCCACACACTATGGTCAATTAATCTACGACAGAGGAGCCAAGAATATACAATGGAGAAAAGACAGACTCTTCAATAAGTGGTGCTGGGAAGGCAGGGCAGCTACATGTAAAAGAATGAAATTAGAACATTCCCTTACACCATATACAAAAATGAACTCAAAATGGGTTGAAGACCTGAACGTAAGACCTGAAACCATAAAACTCCTGAAAAAGAACATAAGCAGAACACTCTTTGACATGAATCATAGCAATATTGTTTTGGATTTGTCACAAGGCAAAAGAAACAAAAGCAAAAACAAACAAATGGGACCTAATTAAACTTAAAAGCTTTTGCATAGCAAAGGAAATCATTGATAAAATGAAAAGACAACCTACTGAATGGGACAAAATGTTTGCAGATGATATGACTGATAAAGGGTTAATAACCAAAATATATAAACAGCTCATATAACTCAATACCAAAAAAATACAACTCGATTAAAAAGTGGGCAGAAGACCTGAATAGACATTTTTCCAAAGAAGATGTACAGATGTCCAAGAGGCAAATGAAAAAATGCTCAACATTGCTGATCATTAGAGAAATGCAAATCAAAACCACAATGAGGTATGTGTAACTGATTCACTTTGCTGTACAGCAGAAACTAACAACATTGTAAAGCAACTATAGTCCAAAAAAATTAATTTAAAAATTAAAGAAAAGACAATGAAGTGCCACCTCCTACCTATCATCAAAAAGTCTATAGGACTTCCCTGGTGGTGCAGTGGTTATGAATCCACCTGCCAATGCAGGGGACACAGGTTCGAGCCCTGGTCTGGGAAGATCCCATGTGCCATGGTGCAACTAAGCCCGTGTGCCACAACTACTGAGCCTGTGCCCCAGAGCCCATGAGCCACAACTACTGAGCCTGTGTGCCACAACTACTGAAGCCCGCATGCCTAGAGCCTGTGCTCCACAACAAGAGAAGCCACTGCGATGAGAAGCCCGCACACCACAAGGAAGAGTAGTCCCCACTCACTGCAACTAGAAAAAGCCTGCACACAACAACGAAGACCCAACGCAGCCAAAAAAAATAATAAAGTCTGTAAATGTTAGCAAGGATGTGGAGTAAAGGGAACCCTAGTGCACTGTGGTGGGATTGTAAATTGGTGCAGCCACTATGGAAAACAGTATGGAGGATTCTCAAAAAACTAAAAAAATAACTGCCTTATGATCTAGCAGTTTCACCCCTGGGTGTATATACAAAGAAAATGAAAACACTAATTTGAAAAGGTACGTACATCCCAATGTTCATAGCAGTATTATTTACAATAGCCAAGTTGTGGAAGCAACCTAAGTGTCTATCAACAGATGAATGGCTAAAGAAGATGTGGTTTATATATATGATGGAACATTACTCAGTCACGAAAGACAATGAAATACTGGCATTAGCAACAATGTGAATGGACCTAGAGGGTATTATGCTTAGTGAAATAAGTCAGACAGAGAAAGACAGTACTTTATGTTATCACTTATATGTGGGATCTAAAAAATAAAACAAACAGGTGTATATAACAAAACAGAAACGGACTCACAGATATAGAGAACTACTAGCGGTTACCATGGTGGATGGGAGGAAGATAGAGGTATGGGATTAAGAGATACAAACCACTGTGTATAAAATAAATAAACAATGGGACTTCCCTGGCGGTCCAGTGGTTAAGAATCTGCACTTCCAATGCAGGGGCACGGGTTCGATCCCTGGCCAGGGGGAGCTAAGATCCCGCATGCTGTGTGGTATGGCAAAATAAATAAACAAGCGACAAGGATATATTGTACAGCACAGGGACATATAGCTCTTACTATATAATAATTTTAACTATAAAAATGTTGAATCACTATGTTATATGTCTGAAACTAATATAATATTTTAAATCAACTATACTTCAATAAAAAATAAATCTTTGGAATAATACTTAGATGTTAATTTTCCACTTCCTCAAGGTATTTAGAGATTATGGTAAGTGTAATTTTGAGACATTATTAACTTAGCAGTAATAACTGCAATATCAGACTGATATTTATTACATGGAATACCATTTTAACTTCAAATAACCAATCTCATTAGTTATGCTAAAGTTTTCCTCTTTTTTTAAAAAAATTTTATTTATTTTTGGCTGTGTTGGGTCTTCATTGCTGCATGTGGGCTTTCTCTAGTTGCAGCGAGCGGGGGCTACTCTTCATTGTGGTGTGTGGGCTTCTCATTGTGGTGGCTTCTCTTGTTGTGGAGCATGGGCTCTAGGCACACAGGCTTCAGTAGTTGTGGCACGTGGACTTAGTAGTTGTGGCTTGCCAGCTCTAGAGCGCAGGCTCAGTAGTTGTGGCACATGGGCTCAGTTGCTGTGCGGTGTCTGGCATCTTCACGGACCAGGGCTCAAACCCATGTCCCCTGCGTTGGCAGGCGGATTCTTAACCACTGCGCCACCAGGGAAGTCCCTTTCCTCTTTTTTTATTGAGATGTAGCATATAGCAAGTGCACAAGTATTCAGTGATCACAGTTTAAAAATTCTAGGTATATACCTGCTTATGTACCATCTAAATCAAGATATAGAATGTTTATAAAACTCCATAAGGCTTCCTTTTGTGTCCTGCCTCCAAAACTCCTCCCCTAAAGAGAATCATGCTTCTGAAGTTTATAACCATAGATTTATTTTGTCTGTTTGTGAACTTCATATAAATGGGATAATTTAGTATGTATCTACTTGTATGTTTTTTTTTCACTCAGCAAAATAGAGTATTTGGGGACCTTTGCAAGAAAAAAATCATTACAAAACACATAGTTTGCATAGTTTAAAAATACAAATATTTGCATATCTAAATAAGTTACATGTATGTTTATATACATACGTACCTAATTTTTTTTTTTTTTTGCGGTACGCGGGCCTCTCACTGCTGTGGCCTCTCCCGTTGCGGAGCACAGGCTCCGGACGCTCAGGATCAGCGGCCATGGCTCACGGGCCCAGCTGCTCCGCGGCATGTGGGATCTTCCTGGACCAGGGCAAGAATCCGTGTCCCCTGCATCGGCAGGCGGACTCTCAACCACTGTGCCACCAGGGAAAACCCATATGTACCTAATTTCATGGCACTTTGCTTTATTGTGCTTCACAGATACTGAATTTTTTACAAATTGAAGTGGCCGGCACCATTTTTCCAACAGCATGTGCTCACTTTGTGTTTCTGAGTCACATTTTGGTAATTCTCTCAATATTTCAAACTTTCATTATTACTGTATTTGTTATGGTGCTCAGCCATCAGTGACCTTTGATGTCACTATTGTAATTGTTTTGGGGCGCCACAACCACGCCCACACAAGACGATGAACTAATCGGCATATGTTGTATGTGTTCTGCCTGCTTCACCGATTGGACGTTCCCCCCATCTCTTTTCCTCTCCTCAGGCCTTCCGATTCCCTGAGGTATAAAAATATTGAAATTACGCCAATTAATAACCCTACAGTAGCTTCTAAGTGTTCAAATGAAAGGCAGGGTCGCACGTCTCTCACTTTAAATCAAGACCTAGAAATGACTAAGCTAAGCGAGGAAGGCATGTCGAAAAGCTGAGATAGGCTGAAAGCTAAGCCTCTTGTGCCAGTTAGCCAAGTTGCGATTGCAAAGGAAAAGTTCTTGAAGGAAATTAAAAGTGCTACTCCAGTAAACATCACGAATAAGAAAGCAAAATAGCATTATTGCTGATATGGAGAAAGTTTTAGTGGTGTGGATAGAAGATCAAACCAGTTACAATTCCTTTACAACAAAGGCCAATCCAGAGCAAGGCCCTAACTCTCTTCAATTCTGTGAAGGCTAAGAGAGGTGAGGAAGCAGCAGAAGAAAAGTTTGAAGCTAGCAGAGGTTGGTTCATGAGGTTTGAGAAAAGAAGCTGTCTCCATAACATAAAAGTGCAAAGCAAAGCAGCAAGTGCTCATGTAGAATTTGCACCAAGTTATCCAGAAAATCTAGCTAAGGTAATTAATGAAGGTCGCTATGCTAAGCAACAGATTTTCAATGTAGATGAAATAGCCTTCTATTGGAAGAAGATGCCATCTAGAACTTTCATAGCTAGAGAGGAGAAGTCAATGCCTGTTTTCAAAGGACAGGCTGACTCTCGTTAAGGGTTAATGCAGCTGGTGACTTGAAGTTGAAGCCCAGTGCTTATTTACCATTCCAGAAATCCTGGGGCCTTTGAGAATTATGCTAAGTCTACTCTGCCTGTTCTCTAAAATGGAACAACAAAGGCTGGATGCTGTCACATCTGTTTATAACATGGCTTACTGAATATTTTAAGCCCACTGTTGAGACCTGCTCAGAAAAAAGATTCTTTTCAAAATATTACTGCTCACTGACAATGCACTGACAATGGATGTATGAGATTAATGTTGTTTTCATGCCCCCTACACAACATCCATTCTGCAGATCAAGGTGTAATTGTGACTTTCAAGTCTTATTATTTAAGAAAAACATTTCATAAGGCTCTAGCTGTCATAATGATTTCCTCTGATGGTTCTGGGAAAAGTCATTTGAAAACCTTCTGGAAATGATTCAGCATTCTAGATGCTATTGAGACCATTTATGATTCATGAGAAGATGTCAACACAGAAGTTTGGAAGAATCAGATTCCAACCCTCATGGATGACTTTGAGAGGTTCAGCACTTCAACAGAGGAAGTAATTGCAGATGTGGTAGAAATAGCAAGAGAATTAGAATTAGAAGTGGAATCTGAAGATGTGACTGAATTGCTGCAATTTCATGGTAAAGCTTGATTGGTTGAGGAGTTATTTCTTATGGATGAGCAAAAATAAAGTGGTTTCTTGAGGTGGAATCTACTCCTGGTGAAGATACTGTGAAGATTATTGAAATGACAACAGAGGATTCAGAATATTACATAAACTTAGTTGATAGAGCAGTGGCAGGATTTGAGAGGATTGACTCCAATTTTGAAAGAAGTTCTGTGGGTAAAATGCTATCAAACAGCATTGCATGCTACAGAGAAATCGTTCATGAAAGGAAGTCAATCGATGCAGCAAACCTCACTGTTGTCTTATTTTAAGAATCAACCTTCAGAAACTACCACTGTGATCGATCAGCAGCCATCAGCATTGAGGGAAGACCCTCCACCAGCAAAAAGATTACAAGTCGCTGAAAGCTTCAGTGATGGTTAGCACTTTTTTTTTTTAGCAATAAAGTAGTTTTTAATTGAGGTCTGTACATTTTTTAGACATAATGCTATTGCACACTTAATAGACTATAGTATAGCGTAAACATAACTTTTATAGCAACGGGAAACCAAACAAATCTTTGTGACTTGCTTTATTGTGATATCCACTTTATTGTGGTGGTCTGGAACCGAAAACTGCAATATCTCCAAGGTGTTTCCGTATGTGATTATACATTAGTATGGTAATAAATATATTTATTTGTAGAACATTTCAGTTGTAAGTACTAAAAAATGAAAAAACATGAATGTTAGCTCTTGAGTACCACTTTCCCAGAGTCATTTTTCTAAAAGAAGTTCAAAATGTTTAATAGCTCTCTCACCATGAAATTTATAGCAGTACACAAATAGTAATGTTTTCTCAAATGGACCCTACCTTGATAGTAGAATGTTCTTCTTTCAAAATGTACTGGGAGGCTCTTGCTTTGAGTGAAGCTGTAACAAAACTGGATTTTTATTTTTCAGATATACGTTTGCCTGATTCTGTCCTTCCAATCCTCTTGTCACTGAGTGATAATATATGATCCTGCTTGCTAATGTTCATAAATAGATCCCTATGATAAAGCAAGTATAAAGAGAAAGGACACTTTTATTTTATCCTTGCAAAATAACTTTGAGAACTTGATAAAAAAGTAAAAGCAGCAATGCATTTTTTTTGAAAATTAAGTTTTATTAGCACAAAGACAGAACACTGCATTAAAAATCTTTAGTTATTTCTTTTTATCTTTTTTTACTGAACTTCTGATTTAAAGGAAACTGTATTCCGAACTCTGTTTCCTTCACCATAGTTTTCCTCTATAATTAGTCTCTTCTAACTCAGTCCAGTGAATGTCATAAGCTAGCCTATTCTGAACCACACCCTACTGACCACAGCAACTGTCTCACCACATTGTTTTTCTCTGTTAGCATGTACTTTTGAAATAACTACTTTGGGATAGGGCATAAAAAGAATATTAAATAATTTTCTTTATGAAAAATATAGCAATATCTGATGCTATATAAGTGTCAGTAATTCCTAATATGCATAGTTTTATTTTATTTTTAAAATTAGTCATTTATTCCCACATCATTATTGAGTAATCCATTTTTCTCTGCTGATTTGAAATATCATCAATTTTATAGATTTTTTTTTTTTTTTGCTCTTTAAGCCTTAATTTTCTATTTTGAAAGGTAATAGTTTGTTTCCTGTCTCAGAGAATTGCTGTTCAACTCAAATGAAGTAATGCATGTCAAACTTAATTTTGGTGAACACTATAAAAGGAAAATTTGACGATTTCCCCAAAGCCTAATATTGTGGTTCATTTTATATATATGTATACTTTTATATACAATTTTTTAGTTTATGTTTTTTCATTTGACGTTATATTGTACATCCCTTGCCATATTTCTGCATGGTTGGCATTGCAAGTATCCTTCACTATCTAAATCTGTTTAATTCTTCAGTTTTGATAGTGGATTTGGATGTCCAGGGGGGTACTGCCTTATTTGAATTTATTTGGTTATGCAAGTGGATAGCAAATAGCATGATAGTGAAGGAAGTATCCAAAAGTGTATTCAAATATATTTGGTTCCTGAGTTTAGATTGTGAGATTTTGGATATGAGGAATTTGTATAACAAGGGATGCCTATATTATCAAAGGATATTATACTAAACCTGTTGTAGTGGGTTCTTTTGTTTGACAGAGAACAGAAAAACCCAACTCACAGTGGCTCAGGGAATAAAAAGGAATTGATTGGCACACTTAACAAGAGGTTCAGTGGTTGAGTTTATCTGAGGCACAGCTGGATTCAGAGGCTCAGTGTTGATAAGGTTTTGCTGTGTGTTGAGTTAGTTCATTTCTTTTACTGCAGAGAGGCTTCTTCTATGCATTCAAAGATGACTGCCGATAGCTCTAGATTTACATTTTTCTAGATTAGCAGCCCTAGTAGCGAAAAAAAAATGCTTCTTTCCTAATAGTTACAGCAAATTTCCAATAGGGAATCTCAGTAAGCAGCCACTGTCACTAGGGGGAATGGAATAAACTGATTGGCTGGGCCTGGGTCACAACTAAGTGGGGAGTGAAGTCAGTCCATTCAAACTGTGTCATATGACAAGGGAGGAGGAGTAGTTCTTCAAAGGAAAACACATCACTTTCACCAGAAGAAGGTATAGATTATTTACGGGGCAGACTAAACCGATAGATGTCCGTATACCTATGCTATAGTGTGTCGTACGATGACTCATGTTTTCCATCACCCTTTCTTTAGTTGAAATACTACAAGATGTTTTTTCTTTCAGCACCAAATTTGGCTTTTAGTTGGTATTGATGTACTATTGGTTAAAATTGGGCTGGGACTTCTCTGGTGGCGCAGTGGTTAAGATTCCACGCTCCCAATGCAGGGAGCCTGGGTTCGATCCCTGGTCAGGGAATTAGATCCCACATGCATGCCGCAACTAAGGAGCCTGCAAGCTGCAACTAAGGAGCACACCTGCTGCAACTAAGGAGCACACCTGCTGCAACCAAGACCCGGCACAACCAAATAAATAAAATAAATAAATAAATATTAAAAAAAAAGTTGGGCTCCTATAGCCTATCTAGTGATAAAGATCAGCTAACATGTACTTTTTTTTTTGTTAAGTCTTTATATTGAATTTGTTACAATATTGCTTCTGTTTTACGTTTTGGTATTTTGGCCGTGAGGCATGTGGGATCTTAGCTCCCCAACCAGGGATCAAACTCCCACCCCCTGCTTTGGAAGGTGAAGTCTTAACCACTGGACCGCCAGGGAAGTCCCTAACATGCACTCTTGTCACATCTTACCTGAAAAGCTGTTCCTCAACCCATCCTTTATTTTTTTTTTTAATTCTTTCAGAAAAAGTGTTTTTTCATTCTGTGAGAGTTACCTGTCTACCTTTGACCTAAATCTTATTTTGTCTTGCTTACCAAAGAACCTTGGCTCATCAGCCCTTCATTTTTTTAAGTTTTCAGTTCCTTTTTCTCTGCTTGATTCTATTTATAACCATAAAGGTGTGCTGCCAAGCCCCCTAACTAATAAACATTTCACTCATACTTCTTCTCCTTTCTTTTATAGCAGATATGAGCAACACCTGCTAGTCTACTTGCCAGTCTGTCACTTCCTGTTTAACTTCTTACAGTCCTTTTCTATTTTCTACTTTTCAGGGTCACCAGTGATATCCTGAGACCTTTGTCTCAGGTGTAAACCTAGTATTACAGTGTGTAAGGGCTGTAAAGGGCCTTAGAGATATTTAACTCAACTTTCTTTTTCCATTTTGCTTGAAGTTATTTTGATTATACCAACTTTCTTTTGGCTAGAATTTACATGGTATATCTTCTTTTTTTTTTTTTAACTTTCAGGTTCTGTATCCTCATATTATACATGTGTGTCTATTGAAAACAGCACAGAGTTGGATTTTAAAAATCTGCTCTGGCAATCTTTGTCTTTTAACTGGAGCATTCACACTTAATACAGGTACTTATATATTTAGTATGCTTTCCATTTGTTCCATCTGTTCTAAATGCCCCCCTTGCCCTCTTTTATATTGATTATTTTTTATCATGCCATATTTTCATTCTACTAGTTGTGAAGTTACACTTTTTCCCTATTTTTTTTAGTGGTTATCCTAGAATAGGGGTTGGCAAATGTTTTCTTTTAAGGGCCACATAATACACATTTTTGGCTTTGTGGACTATATGGTCTCTGTCATAACTGCTCAGTTCTGCCACTGTAGTGCAAAAGCATCCATAGGTAATAGGAAACAGTATAAATTATAGAGGACTAGATGTTATCATCCAGATAGATGAGCACTGGGTTGAGACCAGAAACTGGGAGAATATTTTTATCTTTAAAGTGAGGTAGTGGAAGAGGAACTGTAAGATTGATTCAGAAAAAGAATCAACCTATCAGGAAGATTACAAGAAAAAGAATTGTCATGTGAGGGCTGTTTTAAGAATGAGAAGATGGCCACATTAGTCAAACGCTACAGTGTGGTGTGTTAAGATGAGGCTTGAGAAGAGACCTTTGGATTTGGCAACCTTATGGTAATTGGTGACGTTTTTAAAGAACATTGGCAGTAGCTTGCTATGTGGAAAGAGT
>NW_006795663.1:283097-334835 GCF_000442215.2 Lipotes vexillifer
GAAGAAGGCAAGAAGGAAAGAAAGGAGGGAGGGAGGGAGTTCTCTGGACCAGCAACAAAAGAATTGCCTAGGTGTTCCAACCTCAGAACCATTATTGGGCCTAGAAATGTATATTTTTAAAATTTCCCTAGATGATTCTGATAAACACTCACAGATTGCTGTCAAGATGTATTTAAGAGTGATTTTTTTTTTAATTAAAAAAAAATTTTTTGGCCATGCTGCACAGCTTGCGGGATCTTAGTTCCCCAACCAGGGATCGAACTGGGGCCCCCTGCAGTGGGAACTCAGAGTCCTAACCATTGGACTGCTAGGGAATTCCCTGCAAGTGATATTTTGAGGCAACCCCTTCTTTCTAAACACAAAGCAAAGACTGATAAAGTAACAAAAAGAGAAAACTGAATTGACATAAATGGGGCTCAAAAAGGTAAGCATTTCTATTTTGGAAAGAGAATAGAACACAAAGCAGTGACTGGGGCTTATGTCTGGGAGCTTGCAGGGAAAGCATCTGAGGTTTTGGCCTCTGAGATAATGTGGAAGTGTCATTGGAATTGGGCTCATTTTTGGTACCCATGGGCCAGGGTAGGTAGGGCTCCTCTATTGAAAAAGGTATTTCTGAGTTTAGCTCTGGGGCTGCCTTTTTTTTTTTGGCCATGCCATGCAGCATACAAGATCTTAATTCCCCGACTAGGTATTGGACCTGTGTCTCCTGCATTGAGAGCACGGATTCTTAACCACTGGACCGCCAGAGAAATCCCCTGGGGCTGCCATATTATTCACCTCTATAGATCAGACTACAGTTATGCAGTGCATCTCCTGAAATAGTACACAGCACAGCCTGCATGACTGTAAGGAGTAGCTTTGTTGCTTTCTATTGCCGGAAGCCACAGTTTATACGAGGCCTTATACCTACGGATTCAGGAGAACACAAACATAGCTTTACAGCTAGAAACCTCCGAGCTTAGAGCATATTCTTACTGTTACTGCAGGACAGATCTCCTGATTTGAATAGGCCAACTGTAAGAAAAATATTTATGAGATAACTGGGGAAATCACACACTGACCAGTTGTATTAAAAAATATTAATTTTTAAAGGTGTGATTAATGGTATTGTGGCTTTGTTTAAAAAAAGTAGTAAATAGTGGGTTCTTAGTAAATGCTGGTATGTAAAACAAAAGTCTTCCATCAAAAAGTTCACCTCTAAAGCTAAGTTCTCAAACAAATTAAGTCATCTAATGCTGAGAAACATACGAAATAAAATCAACAATCAGACGAGCAGTTCACGCTGATGGCATTGCATTAAAATATGAGTCTGAAAAATATCAGATTATATATTATTTAGGATTTTCAAGGAGGTAAGTAAGTGAGTAGTATCTCTTAAAACTATATGACATACAGAGTGAAGTAAGTCAGAAAGAGAAAAACAAATACCGTATGCTAACACATACATGGAATCTAAGGGGAAAAAAAAAGATCATGAAGAACCTGGGGGTAAGACGGGAATAAGGACACAGACCTGCTAGAGAATGGACTTGAGGGTATGGGGAGGGGGAAGGGTAAGCTGTAACAAAGTGAGAGAGTGGCATGGACATATATACACTACCAAACGTGAAATAGATAGCGAGTGGGAAGCAGCTGCATAGCACAGGGAGATCAGCTCAGTGGTTTGTCACCACCTAGAGGGGTGGGATGGGGAGAGTGGGAGGGAGATGCAAGAGGGAAGAGATATGGGAACATATGTATATGTATAACTGATTCACTTTGTTATAAAGCAGAAACTAACACACCATTGTAAAGCAATTATACTCCAATAAAGATGTTAAAAAAAAACCCAACACTGTATGAAAATGACAGAAACCTTAGAAGTGAAAAGTGTGATTAAAAACAACACATGGTGTTCATGAATGGGAAGTCAGTAGGATGTCAGTCTTTTCCAGTATTAATCTGTAAAATCATTGCAATATCCATCAAAACGCCAAAAGGTTTTTTCATTGTAGCTGATATGCTGATCTTAAAATTTTTATAGAACATAACCGAAGTAACATTAAAGAGGAACAAATTTAGGTGGTATGCCCTCCAGATATCAAAACTTATAATAGAGCAGTAATAGGTAATACAGGCTTATTGATGGATAAATAGACTAGTGGAAAACAGTACAGAGCCCAGAACAGATTGATACTTATCTGGAATTTGGCACATGACAGAGGTGGCATTATAAGTCAGTGGGGAAAGATTAGACTCTTCATTGTGATGCTGGTTCATTTGCTAATCTGAATTGACTTGAAAATAATTACAAGCCCTATCTCACAGCATACATGAAAATAAGTTCTGTATGCATTAAAAGACCTACGTAAGAAAAGCAAAATTTAGGCCTTTTAGAAGAAAAGATAATAACTTTATATCCTTAGGATAAAGGAGGATTTTAAAAAACGATACCAGGAGATAATATTATGTAGGTTTTAACGCCAGACTGCCTGCTTCAAATCTCAACTTTATTACATTTGGTCAAGTTCTGAAAAATTTCTGTGTTTTCTCATTTGTAAAATGAGGATGATGATGATAAAAACAACCCTGAGAGAGGAATTGTGAGGATTAAATAATACATGTGCAATGCTTAGAAAAATGACTAGTACAGATAAGCACATAATGAGTTAACTGCAATTGTTGTTAATGTTGCTTCTTAAAAAAGAAATAATAACCTGTAAAATATTGATAAATTTATTAAAAATAAAACTTCTCTACAACAAAAGGCAACATGAACAAAATAGAAAGATAAGCTACAGAATGGTAGGAGATATTTGTCACTCATTCAGCTGAAATTGATTAATATCCAGGATATATGAAAAATCATTCAAATTAATAAGGAAAAGACAAGTCAAAGGGGAAAATGAATAAACAATCATAGCCCCAATGGCAAATGATAGGATAAGTGTTGCCCCTCCTTACTAGTCATGAAGGAAATACAAATTGAAGTAATGAAATACCTTTTTACGTTTCTTATATTGGCACAAACTCAAGTCTGACAATACTGACTTTTGGTAAGGAGGCAGAGAAACATGAGCTCTTCCTACACCAGCTGTGAAATAGTCAGTTGGTACAACTGCTTTGGAGAGCATTTTGTTAATATCTAGTAAAGTTGAAGGTGCTTAAAACCCAGCAATTTCACTCTTGGGTCTACAGTCCAGAGAAATTTTAGCAAAGGTACATGAAGAGACATGTATGAGAATTGCAGCATTGCTTTAACAGTGTAATACTGGAAACATTTTAAGCATTCAATGGAAGGATTTAGTGTAGTAGATTGATAAATTGTGGTTTAATTAAGAGTAGATTGATAAATTGTAGTATAAGCATACAATGGGAGTTTTTGAAAAATAGACTTTATTTTTTAGGACAGTGTTAGGTTCGCAGCAAAATTGAGTGGAAAGTACAGAGATTTCCCGTACATCTCCTGCCTGCCCCCACGTATGC
The DNA here is from genome assembly GCF_000442215.2 of Lipotes vexillifer. NCBI lineage: Eukaryota > Metazoa > Chordata > Mammalia > Artiodactyla > Lipotidae > Lipotes > Lipotes vexillifer. The sequence goes on from NW_006795663.1 coordinate 286,563, forward strand.
ATAGCCTCACCCATTATCAGCATCTCCCACTAGAGTGGTACATTTGTTACAATTAATGAGCCAACATACCATGTCATATTGCTTGGCAGTTAATGAACGTTACATGTATCAGCATTTATAAATAGAAAAGACAATGTTAAGTTACAGTGAGATGCAGACTATTTAGTATAGCATTTTTTTTAAAGCTTAAAAATTGGAAATGATACTATCTATAATTTATGGGAACCCACATATGTAGTAAAAATATAAAAGCATGTATGGGAATAATACCAACCTCAGGATAATGGTTACCTCTGCAGAGCAAAGGAAGGAGCTTTAATTATCTCTAATATTTTGTTTGTTTATAAAATAATCTGGAGTGATTACAGCAGTTTTCAAACGGTGAATTTGGGTAGTAGATTTATGGCTGTTTTTTATATGTTCTATAGTATTCTCTGCTTTTGAAAGATCATCTAGGAAAAAGGTAAACAGAGTATCTTCATTAGAGAGGACTTTGACAAAAGTAGTGTAGTAGTCTGAGGGAAGCAACTGAAGGTATTTTTCTTTTTTAAAAAAAGAACAGCATCTATATGTTAAAGGATGCAATAAGTGAAAAGGGAAAGATGGATAGCATATGGGAGCTGTTTTTTTTTTTGTTTGTTTGTTTGTTTGTTTTTTTTGCGGTACGCAGGCCTCTCACTGTTGTGGCCCCTCCCGCTGCGGAGCACAGGCTCCGAACGCGCAGGCTCAGCGACCATGGCTCACGGGCCCAGCCGCTCCGCCGCATGTAGGATCCTCCCAGACCTGGGCACGAACCCGTGTCCCCTGCATCGGCAGGTGGACTCTCAACCACTGTGCCACCAGGGAAGCCCTGGGAGCTGTTTTTTGATGGGGCAAGATACTGATGGAGATGCTAAGAAATGGGAAGGATCTGGAACATTTTCTCTGTAGACAGAAATGGAAGAACAGAGATGAGATGAACATAGGAATACATTTTGAGTTGGAGAAGTCATTTAAAAGAAATCACTGTTTTCTGAGTTAGGTATAAAAGTTGAAATCATTCTTTCAGATGTGTGATATATGTGGGGTTTGAGAAAATTGGAGAGTATGCAGAATACTTGTAAGAAATGAAATAAAGTTAGATAAAAAGGCAGCATTGAAGGAAAAGGGAGGGTTGAATAAAATTTGTAATGGTGCCTAGTTGTATAATTTTGTCAGCTTTGTTCAGCAAGCCAGGGGCAGGATCAATTTTGTTGCTCCCTTTACATCTTCACCTTAAGGGAGGCAGAGTCCAGAAGTCCTTGAAAATATGTCTGTTCTATAGCAGGTTTCTCTCATTGTTTTCTTGGTTATAACTTCATCTAGTTTAATTTCTGTTTATCTGATCTCATCTTCTTACTGTTTTTAATTTCACAAATTTTTGCTCTATTGATGCACTCTTTCTCCGTTTTGCTTTAACCTTAAGAGCTTTTGGGTGTGGGGTGATAAAATTTGTGTGACTGTTCTGTCCATCTTAAGCCAGTCTTCAATGAGGCTCTTTTCATATATAAAGAAAGAACTTGATTCTATTCCCAGGTACCTTAGAAACATTCAAGATAGTAGAGGACAAATTAATTTTTATTTTTACTCTTTGGGTTTTGAATTATTAATATAACAAAAGGCTGGAAAAATTTTGGCTGTTTTGGGAAGTGTGCAGATTTGGACAATAATATGAAATATTATGTGATCTCAACGAGACTGTCTTCAAGAACGGTTCTTATACTAAGAGAAGAGTTAGGATTTTTTGGTCCTAAAAGGTGTAATCAACTTGATTGTTAAGCCTCTTTTTTTTGAGCTTCAGAAAGCAGTGACTGTGTAATGTGACTTCTTAATGTTTCACATCTTTTATGTTGCAGCAGTTCTTTTGCCATGAAAATGATTTGTGCAGTCTTGAACACATACTATCCATGCTGATGGGACAGGATCCAATATGAATATAAATGATGGAGGAAGACGACGCTTTGAGGATAATGAACATATATTGCGTATATATCCTGGGACAATTTCAGAAGGGACAATCTACTGTCCAATTCCTGCCAGAAAAAACTCCACGGCTGCTGAGGTGATTGACTCTCTTATAAACAGACTTCATCTTGACAAAACAAAATGTTATGTTCTAGCAGAGGTAAAAGAATTTGGTGGAGAAGAATGGATACTCAATCCAACAGACTGTCCAGTTCAGCGAATGATGTTGTGGCCCCGAATGGCTCTGGAAAATCGCCTGAGTGGAGAGGACTACCGTTTTCTTCTGAGAGAAAAAAACCTTGATGGATCAATCCATTATGGTAGTCTTCAGTCATGGCTACGGGTAACAGAAGAACGTCGCAGGATGATGGAACGGGGTTTTCTTCCACAGCCTCAACAAAAAGACTTCGATGATTTATGTAGCTTACCTGATTTGAATGAGAAAACTCTCTTAGAAAACCTACGAAATCGCTTTAAGCATGAAAAAATTTACACCTATGTTGGCAGTATTCTAATAGCTATTAACCCATTCAAGTTTCTTCCTATTTATAACCCCAAATATGTCAAAATGTATGATAACCACCAGTTGGGAAAACTTGAGCCTCACATTTATGCTGTGGCTGATGTAGCTTATCATGCCATGCTTCAGCGCAAAAGGAATCAGTGCATCGTGATTTCAGGAGAGAGTGGTTCTGGGAAGACTCAAAGCACAAACTTTCTTATTCATCACCTTACTGCGCTCAGTCAGAAAGGATTTGCCAGTGGAGTGGAACAAATTATTCTTGGAGCTGGACCAGTACTTGAGGTAAGTGTGTAGAAATACTTTTCTTACTCTTAAACATATCTTTAAAAAAATTAAAATTTGTTAGATGTGAGAAAATGAAATGAAACTAAATAGAAGTATAGACATCATTTTTAGTTACCAAGGAAAACTGGAAGATAGGAAACCAAAAAAAGGCAGTGTGGAAGATTGAAAGGTGTGACAGTGGCAATATTTTTTTCAAAGGATGTCTTTGGGCCGTTTCAAAGGATGCAAAGGAAAGTTGATTGGAGTCAGATATATCCCTCTGTAAAGGGAGATAGCAGGGGCAGGACTCCTGTCTGTATTGGATTGTGGAAATAGGTAGTTGGGGAATATAGTCTTGTCAATATATTTTTATCTTTGCAGTCTTAAAATCTGTGCCTAGGATTGAAATTCTAAGGGTTCATTTTTGAAAATGCAGAGAATACGGGAAAAATTTTTTAGTTCTAAGTTTTAGAAGTAATACCATCAAGGGTAGAAAGGAAAGAGAATACACTATTTTTGTTTTAGAGCTGAAAGGAAAGGTAATATTACTTGTTTTTTGAAAGAGATTTTTGTGAGGTATAATTGCACATATTTAAAGTGTACAATTGGATAAATTTGACATATGTATTGATATATACCCATGAAACCACCACCACAGTCAAGATACTGAACATATCCATTATCCCTAAAGTTACCTTTGTAATGCCTCTTTCTCACCCTTTCTAGCCCACTCATTTATAAGAAACCACTTATGTGCTTTCTGTCACTGTAGGTTAGTCTGTACATTCTGTAATTTTATATAAATGGAATCATGTAGTATGTACTGTTTTATGTTTGACTTCTCTTACTTGGTTTAATTATTTTGTGTGTGTGTCAATAATTGATTCCTTTTGCTAAGACAGTATTCCATTGTATGGATATACCACACTTTGTTTATTCATTCATCTTTTGATGGACATATACGTTGTTTCCAGTTTTTGGCTATAACACATAAAGTATTCAAGTTTTTGTGTGGACATATGCTGTCTTTTCTCTTGGGTAAATAGCTAGGAGTGGAATGACTGGGTCATATGATAGGTATCTGTTTAACTTTTTAAGAAACTGCCAAACTTATGTATAAATTTTACATACTATTTTATATTCCCACCAAACAGTATGTACAGTGTCAGTTATTCCATATCTCTGCTAACCCTTGATATAGTCATTCTTTCTAATTTTAGCCATTCAAATAGGTATACAATGGTATCTCATGATTTTAATTTGCATTCTATAATAACTAATGATGTGAGCACCTTTTCATGTGTTTATTTGCAACCTATATATGTTCCTTGGTGAAGTGTCTGTCAAAATCTATTGCCCAACTTGTTATTGCTGTGTTTTGAGAGTTCTTTGTGTATGCTGGGTGCAGATCCTTTACAGACATGTTTTGAAAATATATATACATTTTTCCCAGGTTTAACCCTCTCTTTTTTAAAATTTAAATTTTTAAATTTTAAAATTTTTTTACTGAAGTATAGTTGATTTACAATGTTATGTTAGTTTCGGATATACAGCAAAGTGATTCAGTTATACATATACATACATATTCTTTTTCACATTCTTTTCCATATGGTTTATTACAGGATATTAAATATAGTTTCTTGTACTATACAGTAGGACCTTGTTGTTTATCTATTTTATATATAGTATATAGTTTGTGTCTGCTAATCCCAAAGTCCTAATTTATCCCTCTTCCACTCCCTTTCCCGTTTGGTGTAACCATAAGTTTGTTTTCTATGTCTATAAGTCTTGTTTCTTAGCAGTCAGAAACTTCCAAAAAAAAAAAAAAAATTGCCCAGGACCAGATGACTTCACTGATGAATTCTACTAAACATTTAAAGAAGAATTAACACAAATCCTTCAAAAATTCTTCCAAGAAATAGAACAGGAGGGAGGAACACTTTCTAATTTTATAAGGCCCAAAATATTTCACTGATACCAAAATTAAACAAAGACACCACAACAAAAGAAAATTACAGACCGATATCCCTTGAAACACAAACATTCTTAAAGAAATACTGGCAAACTTAATTCAGCAAAATATAAAAAGAAGTATACACCATGGTAAAGTAGGATTTATATTAAGGAATGAAAGTTTGGTTAAACAATACAAAAATAAATGTATTATACAATATTAATAGACTAAAGGACAAAAGCCACACCATCATCAGAATAGATACAGAAAAAGTATTTGACAAAAACAACACCCTTTCATGATTAAAAAAACAAAACAAATAAAGAAAACCACACTCTCAACAAACTAGGAATAGGAAGGAACTTTCTCTATCTGATTAAAAACACCTATTAAAAATTATAGGTTAACAACATACTTAATGGTGAAAGACTGAAAGCTTTCTCCCTTTGGTCAGAAAGAAGACACAGATGTCTGCTCTCACCATTTCTTTTTTTTTTTAATATTTATTTTATTTGGGTGCACTGGGTCTTAGTTGTGGCTCGCAGGCTTCTTAGTTGCGGCTCGCCAACTCCTTAGTTGTAGCTCTCTGACTCTTTGGTTGTGGCATGTGGGCTACTGAGTTGCGGCATGTGGACTCCTTAGTTGTGGCACGTGGACTCCTTAGTTGTGGCAGGAGGTCTCCTTAGTTGCAGCGTGTGGACTCCTTAGTTGCAGCTTGCCAGTTCCTTAGTTGTGGCATGTGAACTCTTAGTTGCGACATGCATGTGGGATCTAGTTCCCTGACCAGGGATCGAACCTGGGCACCCTTCATTGGTAGCATGGAGTCTTAACCACTGCATCACCATTTATTTTTTTTCCTTTTTTTCTCTTTCTCGCTCCCTTTTTTGGTACTGAAATATAGTTGATTTATAATGTTGTGTTACTTTCTGGTGGTGTACAACAGAGTGATTCACTTATACATATCTATACATATTCTTTTCCATCATAGGTTATTACAAGATATGAATATAGTTAGTTCCCTGTGCTATACAATAGGTCCTTGTTGTTTATTTATTTTATATGTAGTAGTGTGTATCTGCTAATCTCAAATTCCAAATTTATCCCTCTCCCACCCCCTTTCCTCTTTGGTAAACACAAATTTGTTCTCCATGCCTGTGAGTCTGTTTCTGTTATGTAAGTAAGTTTATTTGTGTCATATTTTAGATTCTACATATAAGTGGTATCACATGATACTGCTATCTTTCTCTTTCTGACTTCACTTAGCATGATAATCTCTAGGTCCATCCATGTTGTTGCAAATGGCATTATTTCATTCTTTTTTATGGCCGAGTAGTATTCCATTTTGTATATATACCACATCTTTATCCATTCTTCTGTCCATGGACATTTAGGTTGTTTCCATGTCTTGGCTATTTTAAGTGGTGCCACTATGAATATAAGGGTGCATGTATCTTTTTGAATTAGAGTTTTCTCCAGACATATGCCCAGGAGTGGGATTGGTGGATCACATGGCAACTCTATTTTTTAGGTTTTTTTTTTTAACAAACACACCTGTAGGAAAAGGTTGTTCTCAGTGAGTGATCTTCAAGTCAGGTCACAGAAAGATAGCCCTTTGAATGAGGTTTTCTAGGAAAATGCCAAATAGGTCAAATTGTGAGTTATCTGTGGGACAAGGCTTTAACTCTAACCCTAGTTTGATCTTTCTAGTGGCTTCTAGGCTAGACTGCTTTTTCTAAAAAACCACTGTAATTGTAGGGTGTCAGTTTTCTCTTCAGTGTGGAGCTAGGGAGAGGGAATTGGTAATTAGGTAAGTTAAAATGACACCAATACCTGCTTTTCTTACCGAGATCCAGCTGTTTTCCTTGATTAAATGTTCTTCTACAAAGGATTATTCCAAGCCCTTGTTAATTTCTAGAATCATCAAAAAGTTGATGTTACTTTTGACAAATAACAATTTTTGTTAGTCTTATTTGTTTTATGAAGGGGAGAGGAATTTCAGAGATCTTTACCATTTTCTCTGATCTCATTCTCAGTAATCTTTTCAAGAGGTCTAAGTAATAAAATGTATTTTGTATATTTACTCATGTGGTTACTATTTCTCCTGTTCTCTATTCCTCACGTTGATCCATATTTGAACATGATAGCATTTTCCTTCTGCATGAAGGACTTCCTTAGTTCTTTTAGTGTGGGTTCACTTATGATGAATATTTTCAGATTTGTATATCTGAAATTGTCTTTTATTTGCCTTTATTTTTTAATGAGTTACTTTAAAAAGTAGATATTAAACTTAAAAGAAATAACTTTACAGTAAAATTCTATGAATTGTAAACATATTAATTTGTGTAACCATTTATGGGTGTAGGTACAGAGTAGTTCCACTACTGCATGAAACTCCCTCATGCTATTCCTTATCTTCATACCCTCTGCCCTCCCATACTCCCATAACTTGTGGGAACTACTTGTTTGTTCTTCATTGCTGGTTGTTGTTGTTTTTTTTTTTCAAAATGTCATGTAAATGGAATCATACAGTATGTAGTGTTTGGAGACTGGCTTCTTTTATTCAGCATTATGTCTTGAAGTTTTCATTTAAGTTGTTGAATATGTGAGTTCAACAGTGGGTTCTTTCTTTTAAATTTAAATTTAAATTTTATTGAGCTATAACTTGAAATAAAATATAGCCATTTAAAATGTATGGTTTAGTGAATTTTGATAAATGCATATACCCTGTAACCACCATCATACAATCAAGCATAGAATATTTTCATTACCCCTTGTGTCCCTTTGTAGACATTTCCCACCCCCATCCCCATTCCCAGACAGCTTCTAATCTGCTTCTTGTTACTCTTGTTTTGACTTTTCTAGAATTTCATATGTACTCTTGTGTATGGTTTCTTCCACTTAGCATAATGTTTGTCAGTGGTGATGTCTGTATCAGTAGTTCCTTCTTTATTGCTAGGTAATATTTCATTGCATGGTATATACTTTTGGTTATAACTTAGGAAACATATATTTTTCATTCTTTCTAAGATAGTACTGTCATTTTGTTTTAAGTAGATATAATAAAGCATAGTACATTATGTAATGAAACTTTATTTCCTTTATACTGTTCTAGAATTGTAATTCTTTTGATGTAATTATTCTTTTCCTAGCCCATTGCTATTTCAGTTAAGCAAAATTTTAAAAATATATATGTATAAATATATCAAGAATATTTGCTGGCTCTGGAATGTGAAAGTGAAATCTGATTTGTAATGAGCAATAAATTTTTAAAATTAAGATTTATTTTACGGAATAGCATAAAATGCTGTCTACTTGGTTTCATTTCAAATATTAGTTGCTTTCTTTTACTTTACCTGAACTATGAAAGTGAATTGATTTTCTGCTATCTCTTTAACATTATTTTATCTTTGAGCTGATCTAAGCAGGATTTTCCATTTTTAAAAAATAAAATTAATGAGAACTCTTTATTTTGACAGGCCTTTGGAAATGCGAAGACAGCTCATAATAACAATTCAAGTCGTTTTGGCAAGTTTATTCAAGTAAATTACCAAGAAACAGGCACTGTACTTGGGTAAGTAGCAGTAGCAGGCTTTGGAGCATGTTTATATTTTTGCCATTGCCCCTTCATAAACCATAGGTTGTTCATTTGCTTTTTAATGAGAATAGTGACATTAGTGTTTTTTCTTCTCAATTATTTCTTTCTTTTGGAAAAGTTCAAACCTGAGAAAAGTTCAAAGAATAGTGTAACTCCCATATACCCTTAACTTAGCTTTATAAGTTTTTAACAATTATATGCATTTGCTTTATCTTTCTATATTATTTCTGCATTCATTTTTTTAAAAATTGTTTTTGAGTAAGTTGGGCAGGTAACTTGACCCCCTAATTACTATATTTCCTAAAGCAACCACAATGACATTTTCCTACTTAATACTATTTTTTAAAAAAATATCTTTATTGGAGTGTAATTGCTTTACAATGTTGTGTTAGTTTCTGCTGTACAACAAACCGAATCAGCTATATGTATGCATATATCCCCATATCCCCTCCCTCTTGAGCCCTAATACTATTTTATACTTAAGATATTTAATTTTGTCATAATAATAATTCTTATTATACAGTCTGTGATCAGAGTCCTCTGGTTGTGCCAGCAATATTCTTTATAACTTTAAAAAAACTTAATAGACTATTTTTAGAACAGTTTTAGGTTTATGACAAAAATGAATAGAAAGTACAGAGTTCCCATATACCTCTTCACCCTGTCCCCCAGTTTCCCCTCTTAATAATATCTTGCATTAGTGTGTTCCATTTGTGTTGTACCTTGAATGGGCTTTGACAGATGTTAAAAGGTATGTATTCACCCAGACAGTATTATATGGAATAGTTTCACTGCCCTAAAAATCCCTGTGCTCCACCTGTTCATCCCTTCCCACCCACTAAGCTTTGGCATCCACTGACCTTTTCACTGTCTTAATAGGTTTGCATTTTCCAGAATGTCACATGGTTGGAATTATATAGTATATAGCCTTTACAGATTGAATTCTTTGCTCCTTAGCAATAGGTTTTGAAGGATCTTTCATGTCTTTCATGGCTTGGTTTTATTGGACTAATAAATTTTTGGATAATTGACATCTTTATACTTTTTAGAAGTGTTTTTAGTTTCCTTACGTTTCTTGTTGAGTTTATTCCTAAGTATCTTATTTTATTTTTAATGTTGTTATTAAAGTGTGATTTTTCTCTTGCATTATATCTTCTAAAATTGCACATTATTTGTATATGTGAAGGCTACTGATTTTTATACTAATTTTGTATCTTGTTATCTTACTGAATTATTTTATTGTTCATATTAGTTTTACTGTTGTTTCTCTTAATATTTCTAGGTGTATTGTCATATCTGCATAAATAAATACTTTAAATTTTTTTCCTGTTCCTTATATCTCTGATTATTTTCTATCTTGTCTGATTACATACTCCTATACTGTGATAATATTGTTTTAGACCTTTGTGTGAATGCCTTTAATTTTCTTCACTAAGTAAAATACTGGCTTTAGGACATTTTATTGTTAATGAATTAAACATTGATTTTAATTTTCTTTGAGTGTTTTTGTCAGTAACGGCTATTGTGTTTTATCAAAGGCCTTTTTGGCATCTATGGAAATTAGCTTTATCTTCATTTTGGGATCTATTAATATTATCATTATTTTGCATTCCTGGGGAAAAAATATCCGACTTGGTCAATACAAAGACACAAACACACACAGACATACACACACAGACATATTTATACACATACATATGTAAACTGGTTGTTGTGTTCTGCTTGCTAGTTTTTATTTAGGATTTTTGTATCCATATTAATAAGTGCTATGTACTCACCCTCTATGTGAGTTCTTCCTTACGTCCTTTTTCCTTCTTGGATTGAATCTTATGTGTCTCTCTTGGTACATCCATAATATTCTGGTCATTGCTGTAAAATAAACCCTATCAACTCAGCATGATAGCTGCTGGTTTACCTGTTTTCTCCACTAGTTTGTAAGCCCCTTGAGGACAGGTAGTATATCACTTATTTCTGTATTTGAACAGTGCTTAGCACAGTGCCCAGTTAATGAATACTTACTGAGTAAATTGGTAAATAATAAACTTATTTACCAGAATTTATTCCAGAATGTGGCAACAGCATGGATATATAAAAAAAGTATATCTTTGAGCCTTATTTAGTAGTATGGTCAAACTGTAATATCTGAAAGGATGTCCAGTGGTATTGAGCCTAGAAAGAAAATAAAGTCTTTGTCACGGGAGGGTCTTATGTGCCATGTTTTGAACTTCTGACTTTATTTTGCTTTATTGAAAGAAAAAAAAAGACTTAGGAGTTTATGAACTTAATGTGGATGACACTAACAGTGTCCATAACACAATTATAGTGGTAAATGTACTCTGGAAGGCAGCTATGCTCACCACTATACCACCAACACCAGTGCTACATGTACTCTGGATAGTATTCTTTATACTTTTGCATCTTCTCTGATAAAATATTTGTCTACTTTATATTAAGCTTTATTGTTTAGATCAATCAATTTTATTTTTCTTCTAGTGCCTATGTTGAAAAGTATCTACTGGAGAAGTCCAGACTCGTTTATCAAGAGCATAATGAACGGTACATATTTTAATTTGTGTAATTAGATTGAGTTAACATTTGTATCATGTAGATTGACTTTTCAGATCTTTGTATATTATGACCTTTAACTCAGTTTATACCATGTATAACTTTATATATAATTGCTATTTCTCTCATGGGCAGAATACTGTACTTTTTAAGAAGCTGCTAGGAGGTCTTTTTTTTTAACGGGTATATAGAAATGTTGTCCTTTCTAAATTCTAGGCAAACTATCAGAACGGGAAAATAGTGGTATCTCAGGTGGTATCGTTTTGTGAGCGTTTTGCCTTTGGACCTTTTGTCACATCTTGATGTTCTTTCTCTAATTTGAGAAAAGTTTTGAATAAAGCTCTTAATTTCATTGTAATCTTTGAGGTATATGGAATTTCAGAGATGACATATATGTAACTTTCTTTAGATGAGGAAGCCAGATATCAGAGAGGTAAATGATTTGCTTCATGTTATAATGAGACAAAATGAAGAGCCAGAGTTTGAAGTTAAACAAACCTATATTCAAATATTGGATGTGCTTTTGGCGTATCACCTAACTTCTCTGCTTCTTATATACTTTTTCTCATTTTGCAGATGGAAAACTATCCTAAAAGCTGTTTAGAGGATTAAATGAAATAATGTTTATAAAATGCTCAGTGTAGTCCTTATATATAATAAAATTTTATTAAACAATATCATAATTAATTACCTGTAAGCTTAGGACTAGAACTCATACTTTTCTGTTAATTTTTTTGTGGCTAGCTGATGAGGAAATCTGAATTAGAGATGTTTCAGAATGAAGAGAAGAGCGTTTGGGAAGAGAATAGCCTCCTAAAGACTTGTAGAGCTAACAGATACGGCTATTAGAAGGTTATTAGTAACTTTTTCTAACACATTTTGATAGAGTGGTAGTGATATAAGCCTGGTTTCCTTGGTTTTGAAGAATCAATGGCAGGAGAAGATCCAGAGCTTATATAAACTGATTCTCTGTTATCTTGCTAGATTTGATTTGTGGATGTATGTATAATACTTACTGCATGTTGCTGGATTTGGCTTGCTAGTATTTTTTTTTAACATTTTTATTGGAATATAATTGCTTTACAATGGTGTGTTATCTTCTGCTGTGTAACAAAGTGAATCAGTTATACATATACATATATCCCCATATCTCTTCCCTCTTGTGTCTGCCTCCCTCCCACCCTCCCTATCCCACCCTTCTAGCTAGTCACAAAGCACTGAGCTGATCTCCCTGTGCTATGCGACTGCTTCCCACTATCTATTTTACATTTGGTAGTGTATATATGTCCATATATGAAATCATGTGATTTTTCTCCTTCAATTTGTTAATATGGTGTATCACATTGATTGATTTGCATATGTTGAAGAATCCTTGCATTCCTGGGATAAACCCCACTTGATCATGGTGTATGATCCTTTTAACATGCTGTTGGATTCTGTTTGCTAGTATTTTGTCGAGGATTTTTGCATGTATGTTCATCAGTGATATTGGTCTGTAGTTTTCTTTTTTTGTGACATCTTTGTCTGGTTTTGGTATCAGGGTGATGGTGGCCTCATAGAATGAGTTTGGGAGTGTTCCTTCCTCTGCTATATTTTGGAAGAGTTTGAGAAGGATAGGTGATAGCTCTTCTCTAAATGTTTGAAAATGCCTGTGAAGCCATCTGGTCCTGGGCTTTTGTTTGTTGGAAGATTTTTTTTTTTTTTTTTTTTTTGGCCTGTAGTTTTCTTTCTTTGTGACATCCTTGTCTGGTTTTGGTATCAAGGTGATGGTGGCCTCGTAGAATGAGTTTGGGAGTGTTCCTCCCTCTGCTATATTTTGGAAGAGTTTGAGAAGAATAGGTGTTAGCTCTTCTCTAAATGTTTGATAGAATTCGCCTGTGAAGCCATCTGGTCCTGGGCTTTTGTTTGTTGGAAGATTTTTAATCACAGTTTCAATTTCAGTGTTTGTGATTGGTCTGTTCATATTTTCTATTTCTTCCTGATTCAGTCTTGGTAGTTTGTGCATTTCTAAGAATTTGTCCATTTCTTCCAGATTGTCCATTTTATTGGCATAGAGTTGCTTGTAGTAATCCCTCATGATTTTTTGTATTTCTGCAGTGTCAGTTGTTACTTCTCCTTTTTCATTTCTAATTCTATTGATTTGAGTCTTCTCCCTTTTTTTCTTGATGAGTCTGGCTAATGGTTTATCAATTTTATTTATCTTCTCAAAGAACCAGCTTTTAGTTTTATTGATCTTTGCTATCGTTTCCTTCATTTCTTTTTCATATATTTCTGATCTGATCTTTATGATTTCTTTCCTTCTGCTAACTTTGGGGATTTTTTGTTCTTCTTTCTCTAATTGCTTTAGGTGTAAGGTTAGGTTGTTTATTTGAGAGTTTTCTTGTTTCTTGAGGTAGGATTGTATTGCTATAAACTTCCCTCTTAGAACTGCTTTTGCTGCATCCTGTAGGTTTTTGGCCGTCGTGTTTTCATTGTCATTTGTTTGTAGGTATTTTTTTATTTCCTCTTTGATTTCTTCAGTGATCCATTGGTTATTTAGTAGCTTATTGTTTAGCCTCCATGTGTTTGTATTTTTTACAGTTTTTTTTCCTGTAATTGATATCTAGCCTCATAGCATTGTGGTCGGAGAAGATACTTGATATGATTTCAGTTTTCTTAAATTTACCAAGGCTTGATTTGTGACCCAAGATATGATCTATTCTGGAGAATGTTCCATGAGCACTTGAGAAGAAAGTATATTCTGTTGTTTTTGGTTGGAACGTCCTATAAATATCAATTAAGTCCATCTTGTTTAATGTATCATTTAAAGCTTGTGTTTCCTTATTTATTTTCATTTTGGTTGATCTGTCCATTGGTGAAAGTGGGGTGTTAAAAGTCCCCTACTATGATTGTGTTACTGTAAATTTCCCCTTTTGTGGCTGTTAGCATTTGCCTTAAGTTTTGAGGCTCTCCTATGTTGGGTGCATAAATATTCACAATTTTTATATCTTCTTCTTGGATTGTTCCATTGATCATTATGAAGTGCCTTCTTTGTCTCTTGTAATAGTCTTTACTTTAAAGTCTATTTTGTCTGATATGAGAATTGCTACTCCAGCTTTCTTTTGATTTCCATTTGCATGGAATGTCTTTTTCCATCCCTTCACTTTTAGTCTGTATGTGTCCCTAGGTCTGAAGTAGGTCTCTTATAGACAGCATATATATAGGTCTTGTTTTTGTATCCATTCAGCCAGTGTATGTCTTTTGGTTGGACCATTTAATCCATTTACATTTAGGGTAGTTATTGATATGTATGTTCCTATTACCATTTTCTTAATTGTTTTGGATTTGTTATTGTAGGTCTTTTCCTTCTCTTGTGTTTCCTGCCTAGAGAAGTTCCTTTAGCATTTGTTGTAAAGCTGGTTTGGTGGTGCTGAATTCTCTTAGCTTTTGCTTGTCTGTAAAGGTTTAAATTTCTCCGTCAAATCTGAATGAGCTCCTTGCCGGGTAGAGTAATCTTGGTTGTAGGTTTTTCCCTTTCATTACTTTAAATGTGTCCTGCCACATCCTTCTGGCTTGCAGAGCTTCTGCTGAAAGATCAGCTGTTAAACTTACGGGGATTCCCTTGTATGTTATTTGTTGCTTTTCCCTTGCTGCTTTTAATAACTTTTCTTTGTATTTAATTTTTGATAGTGTGATTAATATGTTTCTTGGCATGTTTCTCCTTGGATTTATCCTGTATGGGACTCTCTGTGCTTCCTGGACTTGATTATTTCCTTTCCCATATTATGGAAGTTTTGAACTATAATCTCTTCAGATATTTTCTCAGTCCCTTTCTTTTTCTCTTCTTCTTCTGGGACCCCTGTAATTCGAATGTTGGTGCGTTTAATGTTGTTCCAGAGGTATCTGAACCAGTCCTCAATTCATTTCATTTTTTTTTCTTTATTCTGCTCTGTGGTAGTTATTTCCACTATTTTATCTTCCATGTCACTTATCTGTTCTTCTGCCTCAGTTGTTCTGCTATTGATTGCTTCTAGAGAATCTTTAATTTCATTTTTTGTGTTGTTCTTCATTGTTTGTTTGTTCTTTAGTTCTTCTAGGTCCTTGTTAAACGTTTCTTATATTTTCTTTCGTTCTATTTCCAAGATTTTGGTCATCTTTACTGTCATTACTCTGAATTCTTTTTCTGGTAGACTGCCTATTTCCCCTTCATTTGTTTGGCCTGGTGGGTTTTTACCTTGCTCCTTCATCTGCTGCATATTTCTCTGTCTTCTCATTTAGCTTCACTTACTGTATTTGGCGTCTCCTTTTCGCAGGCTGCAGGTTTGTAGTTCCCATTGTTTTTGGTGTCTGCCCCCACTGGGTGAGGTTGGTTCAGTGGCTGGTGTAGACTTCCTGGTAGAGGGGACTGGTGCCCATGTCCTGGTGGCTGGGGCTGAATTTTGTCTTTCTGGTAGGCAGGACCACATCTGGTGGTGTGTTTTGGGGTGTCTGTGAACTCATTATGACTTTAGGCAGTCTCTTTGCTAATGGGTGGGGTTGTGTTCCTATCTTGCTTGTTGTTTGGCATGGGGTGTCCAGCACTGTAGCTTGCTGGTCGTTGAGTGGAGCTGGGTCTTAGCATTGAGATGGAGATCTCTAGGAGAGCTCTTGCCGATTGATATTATGTGGGGCCGGGAGGTCTCTGGTGATCCAATGTCCTGAACTCGGAACTCAGCTCTCCCACCTCTGAGGCTCAGGCCTGACACCCAGCTGGAGCACCAAGACCCTGTTAGCCACACGGCTCAGAAGAAAAGGGAGAAAAAGAAAGAAAGAAAGAAAAAATAAAGTAAAATTATTAAAATAAAAAAAAATTTTTTAATTATTAAAATAAAAAAGTAATAAAAAAACGAAAATCAGAGAGCAGCCAAACCAGTAAACAAATCCACCAATGATAACAAGCACTAAAAGCTAAACTAAGATAAACATGTACATCAGAAACTAGTCAGTTGTGTACAGCAAACCCCAGGTCTACAGTTACTCCCAAAGTCCACCGCCTGAATTTTGGGGTGATTCATTGTCTATTCAGGTATTCCACAGATGCAGGGTACATCAGGTTGATTGTGGAGATTTAGCCTGCTGCTCTTGAGGCTGCATGGAGAAATTTCCCTTTCTCTTTGTTCGCACAGCTCCCAGGGTTCAGCTTTGGATTTGGCACTGCCTCTGCGTGTAGGTTCCCCTCTGACGTCTGTTCTTCGTCCAGATGAGGGGCGGTTAAAATAGCGACTGATTAGGGGGCTGTGGCTCACTCAGACCGGGGGGAGGGAGGGGTACAGAATGTTGGGTTAGGTTGAGGTGACAGAGGCCGGCATGACGTTGCAACAGCCTGAGGCATGCCATGTGTTCTTCTGGATAAGTTGTCCTTGGATCACAGGACCCTGGCAGTGGCGGGCTGCACAGGCTCCCAGGAGGGGAGGTGTGGATAGTGACCTGTACTTGCACACAGGCTTCTTGGTGGCTGCAGCAGCAGCCTTAGCGTTTCATGCCCGTCTCTGGGGTTCGCACTGATAGCTGCAGCTTGCGCCTGTCTCTGAAGCTCGTTTAGGTGGTGCTCTGAATCCTCTCTCCTCTCACACCCCGAAACAATGGTCTCTTGCCTCTTAGGCAGGTCCAGAGTTTTTCCCGGACTCCCTCCTGGCTAGCTGTGGCGCACTAGCCTCCTTCAGGCTGTGTTCACGCAGGCAACTCCAGTCCTCTCCCTGGGATCTGACCTCCGAAGCCCAACCCTCAGCTCCCAGCCCCCACCCACCCTGGTGAGTGAGCAGACAAGCCTCTCAGGCTGGTGATTGCTGGTCAGCACCGATCCTCTGTGCGGGAATCTCTCCGCTTTGCCCTCTGCACCCCTATTGCTGTGCTCTCCTCCTTGGCTCCGAAGCTTCCCCCTCCCCACCCCCTGGTTCCACCAGTGAAGGGGCTTCGTAGTGTGTGGAAACCTTTCCTCCTTCACGACTCCCTCCCAGAGTCACAGGTTCTGTCCCTATTCTTTTGCCTCTGTTTTCTCTTTTTCCTTTTGCCCTACCCAGGTACGTGGGGAATTTCTTGCCTTTTGGGAAGTCTGAGTTCTTCTGCCAGCATTCAGTAGGTGGTCTGTAGGAGTTGTTCCACATGTAGATGTATTTTTGATGTATTTGTGGGGAGGAAGGTGATCTCCACATTTTACTGCTCCGCCATCTTGAAGGTCCTCTCTGCTATTTCTTTCTTTCTTTCTTTCTTTTTTTTTTTTTTTGCGGTATGTGGGCCTCTCACTGTTGTGGCCTCTCCCGTTGTGGAGCACAGGCTCCGGGCGCGCAGGCTCAGCGGCCATGGCTCATGGGCCCAGCCGCTCCGCGGCACGTGGGATCTTCCCAGACCGGGGCACGAACCGATGTCGCCTGCATCGGCAGGTGGACTCTCAACCACTGCACCACCAGGGAAGCCCTGCTATTTATTTATTAATGCTTAATTGAATCTCGTCTAGTTTCATTTCAGCCAGAGAAACTCCCTGTAGCATTTTTTATGGGGCCCATCTGTTAGCTCTGAAGTATATTAATTTTTGTTTATCTGGGAATATCCTAATTTCTCCTTTATTTTTGAAGGATAGTTTTGCTGGATATGTAATTCTTGATTTTCTTTTTCTTTTAGTACTTTGAATCTGTTTCCTTTCCATGGTTCCTGATGAGAAATCATTTGGTAATCTTATATTATGATCCCTTGATGAGGCATTTCTCTCATGGTGCTTTGAAAATTTTTTCATTATCTTTCAACAGTTTTAATTTGTCTAGGTGTGGATCTCTTTGAGTTTTTCCTTCCTGGAGTTCATTGAGTTTCTTGGGTGTACAGATTGATATTTTTCATCAAATTTGGGGAGTTTCTGGTCATGTTTTTCAAATATTCTTTCTGCTCTTTTCTTTCTTCTCTTTTTGGGGCTCCCATTGTGCATATTTTGGTGTTCTGTATTGTGCATGTGTTGGTGTCTGCTTAATAGTGTCCCACAGATCTCTGAGATTGATAATTTTTCTTCATTCATGGTTCTTTCTCTTCCTCAGACTAACTAGCCTTAACTGACCTTTCTTCAAGTCCACTGATTCCTTCTTCTGCTTGAAAATCTGCTTTTGAGCTCCTCTAGAGAGTTTTTCATTTCAGTTATTATACTTTTCAACTCCAAAATTTCTTTTTTGATTATTTTTATAAGTTCTGTATACTTATTGAGAACTTCTGTTTGATGAGACAGCATTCTCATACTTTAGTTCTTTAAACATGGTGTCCTTCTGTTCTTTGAATGTATTTAAAACAGCTGATTAAAAAGCCTTATCTAGTAAGTCTAATGTCAGGACCTCCCCAGGAACAGTTATTATTGAATGTTTTTTCTCCTTTGTATGTGGTATACTTTCTTTGTTTGTTTGTTTTAAATAAATAAACAAATTTATTTATTTATTTCTGGCTGCATTGGGTCTTCATTGCTGCGTGCGGGCTTTCTCTAGTTGCGGCCAGCGGGGGCTACTCTTCGTTGCAGTGTGCGGGCTTCTCATTGCAGTGGCTTCTCTTGTTGTGGAGCACGGGCTCTAGGCGCCCGGGCTTCAGTAGTTTTGGCACAGGGGCTTCAGTAGTTGTGACTCGCAGGCTCTAGAGTGCTGGCTCCGTAGTTGTGGCGCATGGGCTTAGTTGCTGTGCAGCATGTGGGATCTTTCCGGCCCAGGGTTTGAACCCGTGTCCACTGCATTAGCAGGTAGATGCCTAACCACTGCATCACCAGGGAAGCCTGTATGTGCTATACTTTCTGATTTCCTTGCATGACTTGTAAATTTTTGTTGAAAATTGGACGTTTTAAATAATAATTGGACATTTAAAAGAATCATGTGGCAGCTCTAGAAATGAGTTCCTCCACTTC
Organism: Lipotes vexillifer; assembly: GCF_000442215.2. Classification (NCBI taxonomy): domain Eukaryota; kingdom Metazoa; phylum Chordata; class Mammalia; order Artiodactyla; family Lipotidae; genus Lipotes; species Lipotes vexillifer. Next base: position 305,329 of record NW_006795663.1, read on the forward strand.
CAGGCTTTGTGATTGTTACTTTTGTTCCTTCTGTTTGTTTTGTGGATTTTCTGAGCTAATTTGAAGTCTTTGAAAAGTATTCTTTTTCAAGTGTATTTATTGAAGTATCTGCTTGGTTAGATTTAATGATTGAGCAGAGTGTTCCTTAAATGGTTGGAAACAGTAAGTCTCCCAGACTTTGCCTCAGGGCTCTCTATGTGTATTGGGCCATGACGTTTAACACCTAGGTAGGCATTTTGTAATTCTGCCTTAGCCTTTACTTCCTCCTTGTGCAGACCTTCCGGGTTAGTGATAGGTGAAAGGTTAGTATCTCCTCTTGTCTTTGCTGAGTGGACATGCAACCCTGGGCATAGGCACAGCCTATGCATGCATATGGCCTTTTAGATTCCCAGGAACGTATTGGGGCTTTTCAAAGCCTCTGTGGATGTCTCATTCCCCACCTTTTCCCTTTAAGTTTTTTGGTTAGCCTACTGTGTGCCCCAACATTTGTTCATCGCTGCAGGAGGCTGATATGTTCAAAAATTGCCTATAATTGTTTCCTACAAATGTCTCTGGGGCAAAGATTTTCGTACTGGGCTAACTCTGAGTCAGGTCAAATAAGGATAGTTTTGAAAATGGTTCCTTCCAAGGAACTACCAGACAGATCAGATAATCATATTTCTCAGGGAATGAGACTCTGAATGAGCCCCAACCCCATTCTGCCCTCTTTTGGAGGCTGCCAGGCTTTGGGTGTCCACCTCAGTTGTAAGCTGTTGATATTGAAAGCTACCATGGATCTGGTAAGCAGGAGGTGGAATAGGGCAAGTTAAAAGACCATCAAGCTTCTGTTTTTACTGAGATTCAGCTGTTTTTCTTGTGTAAACACTCTCTGGATTGCTGTTTTCTTTTGGTTAATTTCTAGAGTTGATTCTGACAAATTTGCCAGTTTTCTAATTGGTTCTGTGGAGAGAATTTTTAGAGGCCTCAAGTTTACTGTATTGCTGCCTTCACCTTTCTCTTTCGTTTTCAGCATACAAAACATTATTTTATTTTGTGGTACTTATTTTTTATTTGGGCCACACTATGCGGCTTGCTGCATCTTAGTTCCCCGACCAGGGATTGAACCTGGGCCACAGCAGTGAAAGCTCTGAGTCCTAGCCACTTGACTGCCACTTGAATTCCCCTGTAGTACTTAAATATTGAATTTATCACCTTTGTATTAAAAAAATGAAGCAAAGCTGAAACAGTTACTAATTAATGTTTTCTTTTTCTTTTTTTTTCTTGTTGAATAATAACTATTAGACCATGTTCATTATAAAGCCATATTTCTTTGTTTCCAACAGGAACTATCATGTATTTTATTACCTCCTGGCAGGAGCAAGTGAAGAAGAGAGATTAGCATTCCATCTTAAACAACCGGAAGAATATCATTATCTCAATCAGGTAGGAGTTCATGAAAAGCATTTTGAAATGTAGGGCATTATTAAATTTTAGCTCTTGAGGAAAGTTTTATTTCCTAGTACTTTGTTTCTGAAACCTGGTTGCTAGCGGATATTAACTAGCATTTTCATGTATGCAATCTAAAAATCTATGTGATGCAGTTCTTAAATTTAAAAATTATTATTATTCTTATGTGAATTGGAAAAGATTAGTTATATGTGTACCTTTTGCTTTTTGTGAGACTCTTTAAGAGAATAATAAACTGTTTATAGATACTTCCAGTTTAGAAAAATGCTTTACTCTTTCCAAAGTGATTTACCTTTTACAGACCACAGCATATTAAATGTTACCAATGATTCATGCTTGCCCTTGTCAAAGGATTACTGAAACTTTATTTGCATGTTTGAAGTCTAATACATATACCTCTTTGCATGATATTATGATACTGACTTAGAGTATGATTATTTTTATAACTCAGTGATTATCCTATTAAACATTCAGTATGAAAATTCACTAAAGGAAATGACTTAGAGAATTTATAACTTACCTTGTAACTCAAAATTCACCCCTAAACTTCCATAATAAGTAGTAATTCTCACAACTTTTCATTGAATTGGTTTCTCCAATTTTATTCCTCATGTTAACAAAAATTCTAGAACTGGTAATAATGGAATTGGTCTGACAGTAGATCATTTAAATAATAGATTATTTCCCCTCATTTTTTTGTTTGAGGCAAGATGTAATGTCTATGGAAAGAAATTCCTTTTGGGTAATTTAAAAAATTCTTATGAGTGTTTTGTAAGGAAATTGACACTTTGATGTGGCTCGGAGATTGTAGTATGTATTTAGGGTTATGAAAGTAACATCTCAGACTTTTTGCAAGGTATAGAGCATGCTGTATAACTGATATTTCCTAATTTTGAAACTACATATTTATATAAGCTAATATAACTCTGTATTACTATATTGAGAATTTCAAAATTATGTTATATATCACTTCCCAGTATGATACTAGGCATTTTTACCATATTGAATTTAAGTATATTAAAAAAAAATCATTGATTTAGCTTCTGAGTATTTTCCTTTCCTTTCCTGTTTAAACTATTTGCCTTATATATGGGTGATTAAATATTTTCCTTTTTAAAAAGTAGTAATTGCCCATAAATGAGGTGATAGTTGTTAGTATTAGAGAAATCCAGAGTTTATTGCATCTCTTCCAGATATTTTTTGTAATCAGTGTCCGTACCATACATATTCTTGTCATAAGGTCAGTATTCAGAGACTATGGGACTCAGCAGTTACTATATTTCAGAGTAACTGAATAATAGCAAGTATGGATTGGTTATGATAATATATGATCTCCCAGAATCTGAATGTTTACTTAGTTGTTTCTTGTTTTGTGCTGGTATACAAAATAACTTTCTTTGATAACAGCTGTGCTATGTGAGCACTACATCTAAGAGGTGATTAGAGAAGTGTAATAATCATTACTTCTACCTAACTAATCTGCCTTACTTTCAGATAACTAAGAAGCCCCTCAGACAGAGCTGGGATGATTATTGCTATGACACTGAGCCGGTCAGTACAAGTGCCTAAATATTGTGTGTTCCTGTTAAAGGACCCTCACCTTGCTCATTTGCATCTGTCTTGTGACTTAGGAAGAAAATCAGCTAAAATACAAACAAAGAATCTAAGAAAGAAGATAAATCAATGTTTAATTTATTTGAATTGATTTATTTGTATGTGTATGGTTTATTGATTAAAAACCAGTTAATTTACCATTTTTGGATTGTTTTTGCTCTTTAGACTGTATTCAATATTTATTTTGACCAATAATAAATAGATTTCATTCCTGACTTCAGCATTGTTATGGATCCTTATGAACTATAGGATTTTTTCCCTTGAGATTTGTTTGTTTCAATTCTTTTTCAGTAGTTTAGTTACCCACATATTATGAGTAAAATTTATTGTTTATTTTAAGAAGTTACATCCTTCCTGTTTTATATGTCAGGTAACAGTCTTTTCACATAATGAATGCATACTTTTTTTTTTAATAGCAAGAGAGGCTATAGCCTGTATGTAGTTTTCCAAAAATTAAGAATTGAAATTCCTATAAATAAGATTATTTTATGTTTTAAATTGAGAATGATTTAAGGGCATATATGATGTAATGTAAAATGAGTAGGTAAAATTAGCTTTATTTGCTATATTTTGTAAGAACAAGTTTGTAATTGTAAAAAGAACACAAGAAGCCTTTTTCCTTTACTTCAGTTTGCAGTTAGGTCAGATGTGAGAGGCTGAAAACATGCACTCATCTATATTCATTAACTAATGAGCTAATTTATTAACCATTCCTCCTGGAAACATAATATGTCTTGCTTTAAATAACCATCACTTTAATTCTTACTGCATGTGATTACAAACTCCTCTAATTGCAAAACTATCAAGAGTTGAGAAGGATTAGTAATTATGACATTAATTTTTTCCTTCAGTTTAATTGCATTACCATTTCATAATAAATCAAGTAATTTGCAGTTTCAGATTTAATATTTTGGAAAATAAATTTTAGACACTTAAATTTATAGATACTGATAACTTTTAATGGAAAAATTTTATGCTGTTTTGTCACTCTTGAGAAGCTTCCATCTTTCGCCTAGTACACCAAGTGACTGTGTGTCCCTCATTGGGAAGAAGGTAGGAGACTGGGAAACTCATATGGTGAATATAAGACTTGACTGCCTTTACAGAGCTTATAGTGAAATTGTGAACTGGTCTGCTATTGTTTAGACAGTGTAAGTAATGCTTAAGAATTTTTGGGCTCTGAAGTAGATAGACCTGACTTGAATACTGGCTCCATCTACTTACTAGTTTTGAGAACCCAAGCAGGTCACTTATTCTTTTGTTTCCATCACCTATTTAAGGAATAATAATGGTCTTTAACTTTCATGAGTATTAAATTAGTGCATCTAAAGAGTTTGATAGATTGCTTAATACTGTGTAAGCACACAGTAAATGTTTCCCCCATCACTGCCACCACTGAAAACATCACTTTCCATCTTTTCCTCTTAGAAGAACTTTGTAACCGTACTATCCTACTCCCTTAATATTACTTTCATCACTACCCTCCCATTTATTACGTTTTCAAATCTATTATAGTTAGAACTTAGATTAATTTCTGTTGCTTTTTTTCGCAAGGTAATTAATGCAAACAAGCAGTCTATTTGAGGATCTTTTGTTTAATTCTTTCCTCTTAGCTCCTCCTTATAGTATATTTGGGGGCAAACTAAACTTGTTTCACTCTAAGTTATTAGAACTTATGTGACTAGCATTATAGGAAGAGAGATTATTAAGGAGGGTTCTGCAGTTTGTGTTGTATTTTTTAACATACATTATTTGGAATTGTATAAATGATCTCAAGAGGAGCTATGGTGAGAAAATTGCTTTTGACAAGGGACCTGTTGTTGCCCATTGTATGGTGATTTAATTCGTTTTAAGGGTTATCCTATTAATACAAGCTCAAGCAGCTAGTGTTTCATGGGAGATAGCAGAGGATTTAGAACTGGATAGATTTTGGTTTGGCCACCCCTGTTATTTAGGTGACTTATTTAACCTCTGAGCCTATTTTCTTCCCTATAAATGTACGTACAATTAAATATACATATGCATAATTAACTCCTTGTGTTTTGAGGATTTAGAGATTATAAATGGTAAGTGACTCTCATAATGACTGATATGTAGAAGATATTTAGTAAATGCTAATTTCCCTTCTTTAAATGGTAATAATCTATTCAAACAGTTTTATCTTAAAGCCAGTTCTGAATAACTTCAATGTAAACAGTGTCACCTAATTTAAAAATTTTTCTGAACTAAGCTTTGAATGATTTTAGGGTCCAACTATCAGGTGAGTTTAGTGAGAATTGCCAGAATAGGTCTCAGGATATTGACATTCCACCATGCTGCAGAGGATTAGAACTCATATCTCAGTGAGGCCATGCTTCCATCCTGGTCATTACTGCCTTTATAGGAACCCAACCATTTGTATAGTACCTGGCCTCCCATTTTTCCATGAGGTAGACCTTCTACAGGAATCCTGATGCAACTTGGGCAGGAATCTTTGAATTCATAATGTTTCCATTCTCCCTATTTTAAGTATTTCTACAACATAGCACTGCTATTCATTGTCTAACAGTTTATACATTTGTGGTCACTCCATTAAATACTGCCTTTTTGGCTTTATGCCAGTCCAATATGAAGGTCTCTGCATGCTGCACAACTTCCTTTGCATGTATTTTTTCATTTAAAAACCACTTTAACATCCATATTATGTTTGATCATTATAAAACCCCTGGTTGTAGTTAGTATGATTACCTTTCACACCAGAAGCAACAGTGGCTCAGAATTTAAGTGACTTCCCCACGGTGATGAAGCAAGTTAATAGTGTAATTGGGATTCAAATCAGGCTATGTTCTTTATATTCTTTTTTCTTAAATGATCTTCAGCATCTTTACTAATTCTCAAAGTCAATTATTCCTATTTATGTCCTATATTATCAACTGGTAGCTATAAAAAAGTATGATTTTTATAAACACCATTCTAAGAAATATATACAGCGTAGGAGAAAAATGTGTAATTTGACTCTGCTCTTCACTTTCTCTCCCTCATAAACGTTTACTATATGCCAGGCTTATTGTAGGTGCTTATAAATGAGAAAGCAGTCTCATCATCTCATACAAAGGGAAAAAAGGCTGATAGCATGAAAGAACATTTTGGTGTGTTTGTGGGGAGTGTGCAGTGGCGTGTTATCAAGTAAGACTAGAGCCTGAGCTAAGTTTGACAAGAGGAATCAACTATTTTCTTTCAGTGGAAAGGGTCCTAACAGTTGTTGGTTAGTTCCCTGTCTTATTCTTTGACCCTTACCGTTTCACTGTTTTCTAAATGACCTCCAACAGCCAGTATTTGTATCTTGGTGCTTGAAGGCTTTTCTCAGAACCCTTGTGCTCTTGCATGACCCTCTAGAAGTTCCTAGGAGTTAACAGCTTATCTCTAGAAGTCCTCAACCAATAACTCATGGGGGGTGGTATATAAGTGTTCCTGTTCCTTCACCTGTCTATTTTTTTTTTTTTTTTTTTCGCGGCATGTGGGATCTTCCCAGACCAGGGCACGAGCCCATGTCCCCTACATCAGCAGGCGGACGACTCTCAACCACTGCGCCACCAGGGAAGCCCCACCTGTCTACTTTTTATACTGTTTCCCAGAGATTACTTTGGGATTAAAGTCCAGTTACCCACTGTGGTAGCTACGTTAATATTGTACCCTATTTAGGCTACATTGCCTTCCCTACATTCCACTAGTACTTGTACTGAATCTTTGTCTCAAGGTCTGCTTCCATAGGAACTCAGATTAAGATAAAGATATTTCTGGTCTGGTAGGTTAGTCCATCCTTAGTTTTTCTAATACCATTGTCATCAGGGAAATACACATTAAGTACAAGCATTTAAAAGTTAATTATGATTTTGGTCTTCCCTGAGACCATTTTGTATTTCCGAAGAACAATTTGATTATAGATAACAGCAAGTATAAATGTATTTATATTTTAGTTCTTTATTCAGTTTATGTTCTCAATATTTTATACACATTGTTTTATTCATTCTTGGGGTAGGTAAGAACGACCGTCAGTTATGAGAATCATTACTGTATCATTGAGTTTACACAAGTGGAAGCATAGTTCTCTTTTTCCCCACTGATTTATTATAGAAAACTTTTTACTAAATCATAAAATGAGTGAGCTATTTGTGGTTTTGGGGGGAAGAAAAGCAGGAGCTTTTAAAAAGCTTTACTATAGGTAAAAGAAAAATGTGTTAACTTAAAATTTTTTAGTAGGTAGGATGTTGGCATGTCTGTAGAAGTATGTCTTAAAATTGCTTACCAAAATTTTATAGTCAGAAAATTAAGTACATGGGTTCTCAGAAAGAACGTTTCTTGAAGTGAATTTAAAAATTTAAACTATCCATATATACCTTTCCATAGAGAATAAAAATATTTTTAATAGCATTCTAAGACTTAATATTTAAATAAAAATTTTATTATTTACATATATATTCATTAACTCATTCTTACAGTGCCTAAAGCAAGTTGTACATGGTAGATACTTGATAAATACTTTTTAAAAAATAAATGGGCACTTTGTTTACTTCTCAAAAAAGAATATCTCATTCAGTCAAATAAATCATTCATTGTATATCTACTTTAATAATTTCCCACTTTCTTCTTGGCACTGACTTGATACTGGAGAACTGCAGTAAATGAGACAAGTAATAGTTCATGTGTTCATTGAGTATTTAATACAATATTTCATAGGAAGATAAGTATTAAAAAAGTAAATACATGTGAGGAGGTTTTTGAAAATGTTAAGTGTAAGGGACTGTGAGAACATAGTAAAGGGATTTAAAGACTTATTTATTGTTTTAAAGATTTAGATTATGTGTACAGTGTTACCGTTTGACTTTTGGGGGAAGTGAAATGCAAGAGTTGCTCTAGAAGAGTAGTATTTTTTTATTTGGTAGAGTCCATAACTATTTTACTGACTCATATCATGTGTGTTCTTTGCAGGTTTTTATACTTTCACATATACTTTTTTATTTTGTTGACTGATTACCATTATTAGGAATATAATATGTTATTTCTAATATTGATATAATATAAACCTCTTTGTATTATAAAAGTCTAGTCTCCACTTCTCAACTAAATTGTTGCCTGTTCTAAAATTTATTTTTGTGTCCCAGGATCTAGTTCACCTGGCATATGGGTAGACACTTATTAAATATTTGTTGAATAAATAACATTTTTTTGTGGAATTGAGCTCTCTTAAATGCTTTGGATCTCCAAGACTCTTCAGAACCACTCAGAATCAAACTTTGTATCAGAACATTTTATACATATTGCTAGCTCTTAAGTTACTTTTGAGATCCTTGCTTGGGTGATTGTAAAAGAGGGAGAAAAGATTACCTACTGGTATTTTTTTTAGGTGTGTGTTTAGTGTGCATACTTGTAGTAAGATAAGAGAACTAATGAATTTGGCAATGTCTAAATATTTCACCAGCTCTAATTTTTATAATAGGTATATTTATCTAAAATTACTATATTTCCACGTGGCTTAGATTACTTTTCAATAGGTAGTCTTGATTTTTCTCCCCCTTTTTTCTTAAAAAAACAGGATTGCTTCACAGTGGAGGGGGAAGATTTGAGGCATGACTTTGAACGCTTACAACTAGCCATGGAAATGGTAGGATTTCTTCCCAAGACACGAAGACAGTGAGTTTATTTATTGTATTCTTATAGCCTTGATAGAGAATAAATCATGATGTGTGTTTCAAAAATTCCTCTTCTTTGATCCTTTGAAACAGTTTTCTGATATTCCTGATCCAGTGCCTGATCCAGTTCCATCTTAAACGTTACTTAGAATTAGAAAATTTATTTTTCTAAAAGACTTGTTTTGAATTTCTTTCTTTTGTCATAAATCTTTGAGAGTCTGTTGAAAGTTGGAGTTCTTCTTCCTGTAAAATGTAACACATAAACATTTGCATATTATTGCAAGGGCTCATGGTGCCCCCCAAACCTCTCCATGTACCTTACCTAAAAACTGTTGCTTTGTAACACTATTTTATAACTCCTTGTTTTCTATATCATTGATCTTTAATCTTATTAAGACATGCATACATTTCAGTATAACATAATTTTTATGTATTTCAACTGTAAATTTATGTCTGTAGCATTGTGCTAAGTGTATATTTTTCATTGTAAATATAAAAAAGTAGAACTGTAAAAAGGTTGAGGTAAGGATGGAGTAAACTATGCTTAAAGAAGTAAATTATGTTTAAAATAAAACAAACTACTTTAAAGATGCAAATAACCTTAACCTTATAAGCTTTTTGAGAGCAGGGATTCTTAATTCATATTTATAAATCTTTTAATATTGAATTATAATATATTCAATTGTTTATAAGACATTTATTATTGCTGGAGACTATGCATCACATTTTTGTGTGTGAGAAACATTATTGTGCCGATTATTGAATCCAAAATTCTGAAATAGTGTAATGTGCAACTATATAAACTACTACTAAAAATAGTTTTTTTAAAAATGGCTCATTAAGTTTGGTTTTTTTATGTTTTTGGCTTTCAGTAGTTTTTATATTTCAGTTGATACTGAGTTTCCTCTCTAGCCCAGAATGTTTTTGTGAAATATTCCTTTAGAATTGACTTATATTTTGTTTGAGTCGTGTTAATGACTCAATCATTTAAAAATTTTAAATTATTTGAAAAATTACACCTATGAATTAGATGTTGCTTCGGACCTCCGAAAGTACAGCTATTAGGTTCCTAACGCAATATCTTTGTTTTATTTAAAATGCTTCCTAATTTTAGGAAAACACAGTTAAAATTTCTTAAGTAGAACAGATTTATTCTGAGGAAATAACTGGAGAAGGCACAAAGATGTGTGCATATATAGATTTCTAGGAAGGGCTTTTAGATGGAGTATTCAACTGTGTTAAACGCCTTTGAGATATCATGTAAGTTAAGGACATAATATATTTTTCTAAGTTACATGGAGGTTCTTGGTAACTTCTATGAGACATTTTACTGGGAGGCAGATGCCAGAATGTGTTAGCAAATAGGGAATGACAAAGTGAAGGCAAGGAGTGTAAGTTAACATTTCAATAAGCTTGTTTATGAAGTGAAGAAGATGTAGGATCTAGGATGGGTTGTTTAAAGTAAAAGAGAAGTGAGATTATTTTGATAGAAAGTTCTTGTCATGTTCAGGGTAGAGATAGAAAATTGGTATAATAATGTTCCAGAGTAAACTGAGTTCATGAGATGTATAGCACAAGCGTAGGGATTAGTTGTTGGCTGGAGGAGGGTCATGTGTTCTTCTGAGACAGGAGGGAAGGACAGTCCAGATGGAGATGTTTCTCATTAAGGCCTGATATTAGATAATATATCCCAGTGGCCTCATACTGTTTTTTAAAAAGCATTTATAATATGATGGGCAGTATAATATGATGTAGGAAAGCATTTTAAAAATATAACTACAAATAAAAAATCACCTAGGTTACTTTGTTAAAATACAGATTCTAAGACCTTTCTTTTAAAGATTCTGATGCAGTAGATCTGAAATAGTGTAGGGAAAGGACATTCCAGGCAGGCGTTTAGAAAGTCCATGGACTTTTGAAACACTACGGCAGGTTCAGACAATAGTAAGAAGTCCCCTTCAAATAGCTATATTTGACAGGTGATATAATTCTGAAAGGGTTATGTAAAGCGCTTTGCACAGTGCCTGACATAGTGAACACTCAATAAATTTTAGTTATTTTAGTTATTATTATCCTATTTCTTATTTTTCTGAAGACTAAATGCTTTGTACTGGTTAATTTGCTTGATTAGAATTCTGGAATGAAATAAGCTTAGAGAATGCACATAAGCAAGCTGTAATTTATGGTTTTATTTTCACAGGATTTTCTCTCTTCTCTCAGCAATACTACATTTGGGTAATATCTGTTATAAAAAGAAGACATACCGGGATGACTCCATAGATATATGTAATCCTGAAGTTCTGCCTGTTGTCTCAGAATTATTAGAAGTAAGTGATTACATTCTCAGTTGTCATTTCAAATACTGGGTAACTTTTCAGTTTTTATTTTGTGTAACTATTTTGTAGATATAAATGGGTTAATACTTTTTATTAATAGTGTTACTCCAAAAGTTGAAATTTCTGCTATTGTGTGTGCCAGAATCTTTAGAAGATTTGGATTTTCTCCCCTGCCTCCCTTTGCCCCAGATATCCATGATTCCTCAATTTGCTGAATAGGATGAGTGTTTTACTCTATACTGTATCATGTTCTAGGCCTTTGTAATTTTTCTCTTTCTATATTTGAGATTTCCTCTCATAGTAGGATGTTGGTTAGATTATTTTATTTGAAGATGGGTATCTGGATGGGTGGAGAAAAGGGTACTACTTTTTCTTTCTTCATGGCTGAATGGGAGCCAAAGGTCTTCATCTCCTATGACGTTTCTTCCCACATCAGGGTCCTTATTATTACCTTATTCTTTCTTCCTGGAGTGATGATTTCTCATGTATTCTGAGCTATCTACTCATCTTAAAAGGGATATGATTTTTGTAGGCCCTCTCCTCTGACAGGAAGTATATGTGTGTATACTCCCCTGAGTATATTCACATATCTACAAATATTTTTATGTAACCATCTATATCTATATAAAGATAAACATGATCTGCACAGCAAGGGAAACCATAAACAAAGTGAAAAGACAACCTACAGAATGGGAGAAAATATTTCCAAACAATGTAATTGATGAGGGATTAATTTCCAGAATATGCAAACTGTTCATACAGCTCAATATCAAAAAAACAAAACAACGCAGTCAAAAAATGGGCAGAAGACCTAAATAGATATTTCTCCAGAGAAGACATACAGATGGCCAACAGGCACATGAAAAGATGCTCAACGTTGCTAATTATTAGAGAAATGCAAATCAAAACCACAATGACGTATCATCTCATATCGGTCAGAATGGCTGTCATCAAAAAGTCTGCAAATAGTAAATGCTGGAGAGGGTGTGGAGAAAAGGGAACCCTCTTGCACTGTTGGTGGGAATGTAAATTGGTGCAGCTGCGATGGAGAACAGTATGGAGGTTTCTTAAAAAACTAAAATAAAAATAGAGCTATAATATGATCCAGCAATCCCACTGCTGGGCATGTATCCAGTGAAAACTCTAACTCAAAAAGACACATGCACCCCAATGTTCATAGCAGCACTATTTACAATAGCCAAGACATGGAAGCAATGTAAATGTCCATTGACAGTTGAATGGGTAAAGATGTGGTGTGTACACACACACACACACACACACACAATGGGATACTACTCAGCCATAACAAAGAATGAAATAATGCCATTTGCAGCAACATGGATGTGCCTTGAGATTATCATACTTAGTGAAGTAAGTCAAACAGAGAAAGACAAATACTGTATGATATCACTTATATGTGGAATCTAAAAATACAATACAAATGAACTTATTTACAAACAGAAATAGACTCACAGACATAGAAAACAAATTTATGGTTACCAAAAGGGAAAGTGGGAGGGAGGGATAAATTAGGAATTTTGGATTAACCGATACATACTGCTATATATAAAATAGATAAACAACAAGGACCTACTGCATAGCACAGGGAACTGTATACAGTATCTTATAATAACCTGCAATGGAAAAGAATCTGAAAAAGAATACATATTTATATAGTGTATATATATAAATAAAACTGAATCACTTTGCTGTACACCTGAAACATTGTAAGTCAACTATACTTCAGTAAAAAAATAAAAATTAAAAAATAGATAAACATGAGATTAAGTATATTTTATGTAATAATATATAAGTATAATTAAGTATAATAAACATGAGATTACGTTGTTTATAATTAATCCATTAGCACATGTATCATTCTAGCCTTCTCTCCTTGCTTATCTGTAAACTCATACTCTAACAGTGAGGAAGCTGTCTCCCATCAATCTGCCATTCATTTAGGTATTGAATTCTAGTATACCTGTAAAGCAATATTAGAATTTTTAACCCATATCCCTGTGGGAAATGACTTTATGGAGTCATGTTACCCCTAGTTTTACAGACTCCATTTATTTCCAGAATTACTTAGGTCAGCACCTTTTCCTCCCACCCCCTTTACTGAGGTTGTTCCATATATTTGTCCTACATTTTTCATGTCATGGTCTGTATTCTTTTCCTAAGATTCCCACAGCATCTTAAGTAATTTTCTAAAAATTTGTATACATTAAGATTCACTCTTTTTGCTATTTGGGTTGTGACAGATGCATAATGTTGTGTATCCTCAACTACATTATCATACAAAATAGTTTCACAGCCCCCAAAATTCCCTGTGTTTCACCTATTCAATCCATCACAGCAAACTGCTGATCTTTTTACTAGCTCTGTAGGTTTGCCTTTTCCAGAATATAACATAATTAGAGTCATATAGTATGTAGCCTTTTCAGACTGATTTGTTTCACTTAGCAATATACATTTAAGATTCATCTGTGGCTTTTCCTGGCTTGATAGCTTATTTCTCATTATTGCTGGGTAATATTCCATGGTGTGGATGTGGTTTATCCATTCATCTGTTGAAGAGCATGTTGATCATTTCCAGTTTTTTGCAATTATGAATAACCTTTTTTTCTGTTAAAATATCACTTACCTTTCAAATCTTTGTTCATATACTGCTTCATGGGACTTAACCATATTAAAGGGTCTAAACTGACTCTATCAGCATAGAACATTTGCTTCTCCTTAGCGTAGTTCAGTACTGCCTTGTAGCATAGAGTTTACCAGTTTGTGTCCATTATAAGGTGGTGGCAATGTTCTTTGAGAGCAACGGATGCCTCTTACTGATCTAACCTTACAGTGTTTATTATTTTGTACATGCCTTGCTGTTGCTTATTAACTTTAATGGAATGAGTTAGCCTGGAAGAAGGGTCAGGAGGGAGTACCTTGAATTGGAACTAGATTCACTCACTGGAAAGAAGTTCCAGGGTGTGGAGTGTGGTATCTGAAAGCTGTAATTTTGAAGGTCATGAGGGTCAGAAAACAGATGTATTTCAGGCAGGCATTTCAGGTGATATTTTAGTCAAACATTTGGTATTGTGGCTAGTGGTCTTTCTTATAAGTTCAGGCATTCAGCAAGTACCAAGACTTCTGGTCCTAGTGCAGTATTACTTTTTTTGGTGAGAGACTAGTAAGAGGAATTCAGGCAATTTAAAGAGGTATTGGTAAAAAAAGGAGAAATCCAATTCTGAGAATTGGACTCACCAGTGTCAAAGTTAGAGTAACAACTAAATGTGATTTGATAGCAAATCTCACTTTTGAACTCAAGCTTCTCAAATTCCTTCTTGTTATATATAGTTTGGACTGGTTCTAGGAATGGAGGTTTATTAAGTAGAAAGAAGATAATCTTCAAAGTCAACGAGCTAGAGAAGGTCTGAGAAGACCTACCAGGGTATCCTGCCTATGGTTAGATCTTATTTTTATTTATTATTATTATTTATTTAAAATTTTTTTTGGCCGCGCGGCTTGTGGGATATGAGTTCCCCAACTGGGGATCGAACCTGGGCCCTCGGCAGTGAGAGCGCAGAGTCCTAACCACTGGGATGCCGGGGAATTCCCATAGTTAGATCTTATTTTTAACTATGATTTTCTCTGATTGATTAACATTGATAATGATAATTGGAACCTTAAGGCTTTCATTGAAATAAGATTGAAAGATAGGCACAATAACTGGTTTAATTAAAATGTAAACTCTTTAGTAAAGGTTTAATTTAATTTCCCTCCTTCCCAAAGTGATTCAATTCAATAATAAATATAGATTTAGCTTTTAAGAACAAATAATGGTTTAATTTTATTTATTTTTCCAATTATTTTTTGTAGTTACCTCAGGCAGTAGTGAATGGTTTGCATCTTCTGTGTACTAAATCCTATGTGGGGTAGATGCTTGTGAAATTATTAAAAGCAAACAAGCTCAATAGATTAGTTGTATTTAATTGTGGAGCATGTTTTTGTTGTGAAATATTAGAACCATCATCACTACCATAAATTATTCAATTTTTAGTACATTTATGTGTTTTGAGTATATTTAACATCTATTGAAACAATATTAAAGAATGAATTTTTAATATACGTATCAGTTTCTCAATTAGGTGAATATGAGAAACATTGTAGATTGGATATTGAGCCCATTGCTAATTATTAATATTTTGTATTAATAAAGTTTATTTATTTATTGGCCTCAACACGTACCTTGCAGGATCTTAGTCCCCGACCAGGGATCATATCTTGGCCCCGGCAGTGAAAGTGCCGAGTCCTAACCACTGGGCTGCCAGGGAATTCCCTCAATAAAGTTTATTTAAAAAATTTAAAGTCATATATGCATGATTGACTATTCAGAAAATTATAGAGGTAGCTGATTGAAATATGAATTCAGTAATTTTTTTTAGGATGTTTATCAAAATACAAGCAAGATTAGTGTGTTTTGTGTGATTGTGTATATGTGTGTAGATCTGTGTATGACCATTGTCAGGTTTTAGTGTCAGCATTAAATCAGCTCCTTAAAATGAATTGGGTGGTTTTTCATTCTTTAAATTTTTTTTTCTGCATTTAAAAGAGGAATCATGGGCTTCCTTGGTGGCGCAGTGGTTGAGAGTCCGCCTGCCGATGCAGGGGACACGGGTTTGTGCCCCAGTCTGGGAGGATCTCACATGCCGCGGAGCGGCTGTGCCCATGGGCCATGGCCCCCGGGCCTGCGCGTCTGGAGCCTGTGCTCCGCGACGGGAGAGGCCACAGCAGTGAGAGGCCTGTGTACCACACAAAAAAAAAAAGCGGTAAAAAAAAAAAAAAAAGAGGAATCATTAGCAGAGAATAATATGTTCCTTAAAGATTTGAACAGTATCAACCCTGTGACCAATTGTATCTGATGTTCTTCCAGTTAGTTTTGTGTTGACTGATTTCTCAGAATTTTCAAATCTGGCTTGAATTGATTTTGATAATTTATGTTGTTCTAGGAAATAATTTGTTGATTAAATGTTTAAAACTTATTACTTTTGCATTCTTTGTAAATATTTTGTTGATGTTTAAAAATTTTTTTCTATGGTATTAGCTTTCAGCTTTCTATTTGTGTTTCTTAATTTTTTCTTTAGATATGTGAGATTTGTCTTATTTACTTATTATGTAATGATTTCTATTTTAATATGTTTTCTTCTTTTTTTCTGTTAAATTATGAAATGTTTTCAGCATACAATATATGTGGAAAACAGCATGATAAATACCTGTGTACTTGAAACCTCATCCAAGTAATAAAATATTGCGTGTATTTGAAGTCCACTGTGTACTCTGCCCCCAGCAGAAGTAAACACTACTGTGAATTTAGTTTTTTTCCAGTTTTTATTAATTGAAATTTTAAATGCAGTCGAAAGCCGAGACAACCCCAAGTACCCCTCATATAATGAACATAACCCAAGTACCCATTGTTAAGCTTCATCACTTATTAATGTGGCCTCTCTCTTTTCATCTGTATCTTCACCTCTGTTCCTTCCCAATTCTTTTAAAACAAATTCCAAAACAAAATCCCAAATATCTAAAAGATAATTTAGATGTTTTAAAAATATTCACAATAGTTAAGAACCTACTGTATAGCACAGGGAACCCTACTCAATACTGTGTAATGACCTGTATGGGAAGAGAATCTAAAAAAAGAGTGGATATATGTATATGATTAACTGATTCACCTTGCCGCACACTTGAAACTAACACAACACTGCAAATCAACTATACTCTAACAAAAATAAAAAAAAACTTCACAATATTATTAAAACACCTAAAAATAATTAACAGTTGTTTTTTAGTCTCAGACATACAGTCAGTGTTCAGATTTTCTTTTTCGTTTATGATTTCTCTACAGTTTCTTATTTTTCATTGAGTTATAATTGACATACAGCATTAGTTTCAAGTATAAAGCATAACATTTCAATATTTGTATATATTTCAAAATGTTCACAGTAAGTCTGGTCGACATCTTTCAGCATAGATAATTACAAAAAATTTATTTTCCTGTGATTAGGACTTTTAAGATCAACTCTCTTAGCAGGTTTCAAATATGGATTACAGTTTTTATTAACTGTTGTCATCATGCTGTACATTGCATCCCCATGACATGTGGCATTTATTTTATAACTGGAAGTTTGTACCATTTTGACTTGAATTTAGTTTTTGTCATTCCTATTCTTGTTTTTACACTTTCAGAATAGGTAGATGTTTCTTTCCATAAAGAATATTTAGTTTTGTTGTTCTGCATGTTTTCAGACTTTATATAAACGTTATACTATATGTATCATTCTAAAACTTGACTTTTTCACTTCATATTTTGTTTTTGAGATTTTTCAGTGCTGGTTTATATAGTCTAGATTCTTATTTTTAGCTGTTGTATAAAATTCTATTATATGAATAAAACATAATTTATCTTTTTTAGTGGGGAGTGAAGTTGTTTGTAATTTTCCATTTATAGATAGTACTATGACAGGCATTCTTGTACATGTCTCCTTGTTAACATGTGTGAGAATTATTCTAAGGTATAGTCCAAGGAGTAGAATTCTTGGGTTATGGTATATACACATATTGAGCTTTACTGATACAAATTACTCTCTACATGGTTGTACCAATTTATACAAGTGTATGGAAGTAACCTATGCTCCACGTTGTTGCCAGCTTACATTTGTTTGTTCTTTAAAAAAATTTCTTGAGTCTACTACATAGGTCATTTATGTTAAAATATTTTAATAATAAATGCTTACATGAACAAATATACCTCACAATAATACTACAGTGGTTTTTAAAAAAAATTATTTATTTAATTTACTTATTTTTGGCTGCATTGGGTCTTCATTGCTGTGTGTGGGCTTTCTCTAGTTGTGGCGAGCGGGGGCTACTCTTTGTTGTGGTGCGCTGGCTTCTCATTGCAGTGGCTTCTCTTGTTGTGGAGAGCAGGCTCTAGGCACATGGGCTCCAGTAGTTGTGGCACGTGGGCTCAGTAGTTGTGGCTCGCGGGCTCTAGAGCGCAGGCTCAGTAGTTGTGGCTCGCGGGCTCTAGAGCGCAGGCTCAGTAGTTGTGGTGTGCAGGCTTAGTTGCTCCATGGCATGTGGGATCTTCCCAGACCAGGGCTCGAACCCATGTCCCCTGCGTTGGCAGGTGGATTCTTAACCACTACAGCACCAGGGAAGCCCCTACAGTGGTTTTTATCACATATGTTTTTTCTTTGTCTTCTTAGTTTTCTCATTTTGTGTAATCTGGTACTAATATTTTTTTGTTGTTGTTCCTTGAAATATTTTAAATATATCTGAAAGGTTGAGGTTTTACATTTAAACTTTGGCCGTTCATTTTGTGAAGTTAATGTGCCTCAAATTGTTTCTATCTTTTGGAATTTGAAGATTGAGCAATGGATGCTCCAGAAGAAGGTGTATTTTCTTTGTTGTGTAATCATATTTTAAAAATGGTCAACCTGTCATGAATTTGCTGGTGACAGGGTAATGCCTCATTCTCTTGTTTTATAACTCAGTTTCTCCTTGTACTCTAGTCTTTTTGCTTGATATATTTTATTTCATATTGTTTACATAAAATTTTATGAATGTCAAAGCTTTATTATGTATGGATGCTTTTATAAAATGGTCTTGTTTACCATTTCATGCCCATCAGCATGGCAAAAACCAAAAGTCTGATGATACCAAGTATAGTCAAGGTTTGAAGAAGTAAGAACTCTCAGTGCTTCTGCTAGAGAGAGCAAATGGGTAAAACCCATATACAGGAGTTTGGCAATATCCTGTAAAGCTGAAAATAGGTACACTACGACCTGGTAATTCCACATTCAGGTATGTACTTCAGAGAAACTCTTGAACTCACATGCAAGAGTATTCACTGCAGTTTATTTTCTGATGGTGCAAAATTGTGAATAGCATAAGTGTCTACAAGTAGGAGAATGGATTGTGCATGGTGGTAATTTATATAGTGAGATGCTATATAGCAGTTAAAACGAATAAGCTTGATCTAAATTATCAACATAGATCTCAAAAACGTTTGTAATATAAAAACATGAACTGAAATTATACATATATATGTATGCGTGTGTGTGTGTGTGTGTGTGTGTGTATAAAAACATGAACTGAAATGATATATGTGAAATTCATAATTGTATTGGCCTCTAGAGAGAAAGAACAAAGGAAGCATCAACTTTATCTTAAACATCTATAAGTGAAAATAAACATCTGAAACATCAATAAGTATCCATTATAATATCCCTGGAATTCAAAAAGTATTGTCACTTTTTAGTCCTTGTCTCCAGGTTGTGGGATTATGGTTGATTGTCTTAAAATATTTTTTGTGCCATTCTGTATTTTTCATATTCTGCACGATGAAACATGTTTCTTTATTATGATCAGAAAGAAAACTTTAATTAAAAAAGACCCATCTTGGGCTTCCCTGGTGGCGCAGTGGTTGAGAGTCTGCCTGCCGATGCAGGGGACATGGGTTCGTGTCCCGGTCCGGGAAGATCCCACATGCCGCGGAGCGGCTAGGCCTGTGAGCCATGGCCGCTGAGCCTGCACGTCCGGAGCCTGTGCTCTGCAATGGGAGAGACCACAACAGTGAGAGGCCCGCATACTGCAAAAAAAAAAATAATAATAAAAATAAAAAGACCCATCTGTCTTATTTACCCTTTGTGTCTTTTTTATGGTGAAGTATGGTGAGTGGGACACTTAAATTCCACTTTGGCCAATATTTAAATTGCCCAGTGTATTGTCTTTTTGTTTTTTCTCTGTTGCATATTTACTAATCTCAGTAATTTTTTTTCTCTATTTGACTTTTCAATAAATAATTCAACCATAGTCATAAATCTTTTATATTGAATTTACTTTTCCGCTGTATAGGTTAAAGAAGAGATGCTATTTGAAGCACTAGTTACAAGGAAGACCGTGACAGTGGGAGAAAAGCTTATTTTACCATACAAACTGGCAGAGGTATGAATAGATTTTCTTTGAAATCAAGGAACTCTGAACATTTTTAGAAGTTTAGGTTTATATTTATCGTGAACTTTCTGTCAACTTGGAAACTTAAAGTTGAATGTAATTTTAAGCAATACACTTACATTTTTCTCCAGTGATCTCAATCTGATCACCGTTTTTAAGTTTCATAGTATTACTGTGGGATAAGTAGATGGTAGGTAGAATTATAAATGAGCAGTCCTTAACCCAAATGATTATTCCCTGTTGAGCACATCATATCTTCCAGCACATCTTACTCTTTTGCTTTACTTTTTCATTGTTGGCCACTCCTTTGCAGTTCTTTTTGTTTGTTTTTTCTTTTCTTCCTGACTTCTTAAAGATTGGGTGCCCTAGGACAGTCTTTGTCTTTTCTTCTCTATACTCTTTATCTAGATTTTCTCACTTAGTCCCATGGCTTTAAATATCATCCGTATCGTAAGGCTTCCAGGTAAGTTTTATTGCTATAGTGTGCCAATATTACTATTATACCACTCAGGTATAGGAGTAGGAAAGTTATTGAAAAACCTACTATTTTATGGTGAAATTTTATGAAAGTGTTGAGAAATCAAACTGACAATTATAAAGATAGGACAGGAATATGAGATTGGAAGTCAGAGAGGTGGGGAAACAGTGATTTAACTGTAGAGAATGTCTTCTAGGCAGACATTGATTAATTTATGCCATTGATCCATTTATCCCATTTTTGGGGTCTCTCTTAATTGTACCTACAGGTCCACATTTCTTCATTATGTCAGGTATCTTATATCGTATTTTATAGTTGCCAGCTTTGAGAGCTCCTTTCTAGACAAGAGAAAAAGCCAAACCGTTTTAAGAGTTTTGTTCATCTTTTACATAAAAGTTCAATGCTTTTACATTTTCTTTCTCAACTTTTTTCATTATTAAATATTTCTTTATGTTTATTTACGTGTTTAACATTTTGAGATGATTTTTGTAGCCCCTGCTTTATTTTTGTTTATGTTTGTTCGGTATATTTATTTGTTTAGTAAATATTTGAAAACACTTTTTGTGCCTGGAATTGTGCTAGGCATTATGAGTAAAATGAAGAGCAGTCCTTAAGGATTTTAGTATTTTGTCTGAAGAGCAATGGAAAGAAATGTTTCAAGCAAAAAAGTTGCCTTAGATATTTTTTTAAGGACAATCTGGCAGCAGTGTGAAAAAATCAGTTGGAGGAGAGCGTGTTAGTTTTCTATAGCTGTGTAACAAACTTAGTGACTTACTATAATACAGATTTGTTATCTGACAGTTTCCATGAATCATCAGTCTGGGCACAGGTTAGCTGGGTCCTCTGCTCAGGGTTTCACCAGGCTGAAGTCAAGATATTCATGATGGCTGTGATCTTATCTGAGACTCAACATCCTCTTCTAAGTTCATAGGTTGTTGACAGGATTCACTTCCTTGCAGTTGTAGGACTGAGATCCATAATTTCTTGTTGGCTGTTAGGGGCCATTCTCAGCACCTAGAGTCTACTTGCCATTTCCTGCCATGTGGTCCTGTACACAATATGGCAGTTTGCTTCTTCAAGGCCAGCAGGAGAATCTCTGATGGATGGGCTCAGTCCCTAGTAAGTCAGCTCTACCCAAGACAGTATCTCTTGGGTTAACTAAAAAATTCAGCTGATTTTGGGCCACAATTATGTCTTTAAAATCCCTTCACCCTTGTCATATAACATAAGATAGTTATGGGAGTGAAATCCATCATTTACAGTCCTGTTCACACTTACTGGGAGAGGATATAGAGAACATGCACACCTGGCGATGGGAATCATTCTAACCCGGAGGGCAAGAGTGAATGTGGAAAGATGAGTTTGGAGGCTATAGTAGTTAGTACTCCTGAGGAGAAAGATGCTTGCTGCTATGTCTAGAATGGTGACCTACTGATAGGGAGAAATGGATGTATTTAAAAAGAAAGAAATTTAGATGGTAAAATCAACAAGATTGGGCAATGATTTGCTTAGTGGGAAGTAGGGAAGAAGAAGGAGATGTCAAGGATGAATCCTGATTTTCTGGTACACACAACTGTAGAATATTGGTACCATTCAGTGAGATAGGAAACACTGAACGAGATCTTGTTTGAGTGAGAAAATAATTAATTGGTATTTGGGCTTATTGAGGTTAAGCTGTGATAGGCAGGACTGCATTTCAGAGAAAAGAGGCTAAAAGTATAATATTGGGAGTTATGGTGTAAATAGGCATTATATTTGTATATTTGGTATATTTGGATTCTTTATAAATCTTTTAATTTGATATGGAGGTTTGTCTTTTAACTACAAAATTCAACTCATTTATATTCATTGTGATAACGAACATGTTTTCTTACTGTGTGTTGTAAAATATTTTGCTTTTGCTGAATTTAATCAGATCGTCTTTATTCTTTTTCCCCTCCTCTGGGGAAAATAGAATGGTTATTCTCTCTATATATTCTACTATTGATTTTCTTTTTATTTTAAAGATACTTGGTTATAACTTGCCTAAGAATAGAATTTAAGGGCCACATCCTTTTTTCTCTCAGAACTTCTAAAACGTTTTCCAATTATTTTCAAGTATCTAGTGTTGAAGATAGAGAATTTAATACCTGTCTTCTCTTTCCTATGTAGGTGATAGTTTAGGTAGGTAGTTTTTGTTCTGGAAACTTGAGGGGTTTTTTTCCCACTGAAATTCAGAAATTCATTCATCATCTATGTGTGGTCGGTTATAGTATTGTCTCCATTTTACAAATGTAAAAAAAGCTGTAGCCTAAGAGTTTAAGTAACTTGACCAAGGTCAAATAGTTGGAATAAGTAGAGAAACCGGGACTGGAAGATAGTCTAGCTCTTAATCAACACTCTCTACTTCCTTTAAAATTAAGAACATAGATATAAATATGTACCTGAATATACAAGCTTCAAAATAAGTCCCTAGATGAGAAGTACATAAATAAGGATTTGTATTCTTTTAAGTTCTAGGACTCAGCTGTCTAAGATACGTGCCCCACAGCCCTCTTTTTAGGCTGTGGTACTTTCTAAATGTTGGATTTTCTTTAAGTAATAGACTTCATTTTTTAGACTAATTTCAGATTTACACAAAAATTAAGCAGATAGTACAGAGAGTTTCCATAAACTGGGGAAAGCTTGAGGTGAGGGGAAAAAGTAAATCACATAACTCCATAATGAAAGAATTGTTACTGTTTGGGGATGGAGAAATTCTAGAGGTTACTGTGGATGACAAGCTGAAGACAGCCAGGAGTGTAACTGTGGTGGTATGACTAGGATTCCACAGATAACTGATGCCTTTTTGATAATTGATTCCTATGTCTGGAATACTCTTCCCCACTTTAGCTGGCAAAGTTCATTTATTTATAAAGTTCCTATTCTACCTTCTTTACTAGGTGAACTATATACCCCAGTTTTCAGTAAAAGTGTTTTGAAATGTGTGGACTCATGTTTTGTTTCCTTTATCTTTCATGGCAGTTTTAGCCTGGATTCCCTGAGTTGGATTAAATTAATGAGTATATATAAAAAACTTCAATTATAGGTTATTTATATTGAAAGAAAAATTAATTTCTAATTCAGGATAATAATCTTTCTTTCTTGAATGAGAGCAAAACACTTTGTTATAGTATCTTAGTCAGATTGTTGACAATTTCACTTAGACTCCTAACTTTTTTTTTTTCCAGGCTGTGACAGTGAGGAACTCCATGGCTAAGTCTTTATATAGTGCCCTGTTTGACTGGATAGTTTTTCGGATTAATCATGCACTTATGAATAGTAAAGATTTGGAGCAAAATACCAAGGTAGACATATATTGGTTTATAATATATTTTTCCTGAAAAACTGTTTTAATAAAATGGGTAATGCATAAAATTTAAAAACATAGAATTATATAGAGTAATAAGTATCACCTTTTATCTGTATTCCCTGCTATTTCTCTCCTTATTTCTGCTTCTATGACCCTATTCAGCGAAACTATTCTGTGTGTCTTTCCAGAGCTTTTTTCCTATGTACTTACATTCCTATAGATGTACATGTACAGAGTTGCTTTTAAACATAAAGATAGGATCATGCTATCTGTATTGTTTCTAATTTGTATTTTTTTTTACCTGGTTATGTCTTGAAATATATCTAGACCTCATTATTTTTAATATTTAAATGTAAAACGTAAATATTTAAATGTAAAATTGTTCTTACATGACCTTTTCATGCTTTAAGTGAGCCCATAGGTAGAAAGTTGATTTTAATTCTAATCTAATATACCAGGTTGACTTATTTTTTTTAATTAATTAATTAATTTTATTTTTGGCTGCGTTGGGTCTTCACTGCGGTGCACGGGCTTCTCATTGCAGTGGCTTCTCTTGTTGTGGAGCACGGGCTCTAGGTGTGTGGGCTTCAGTGGTTGTGGCACATGGGCTCAGTAGTTGTGGCTTGTGGGCTCTAGAGCACAGGCTCAGTAGTTATGGCACATGGGCTTAGTTGCTCTGTGGCATGTGGGATCTTCCCGGACCAGGGCTCGAACCCATGTCCCCTGCATTGGCAGGTGGATTCTTAACCACTGCACCACCAGGGAAGTCCCAAGTTGACTTATTTTTGAAGATCATTATTTTCACTGTTTTTTGTAAGGGCTTAGAATTAGTTAGCAGTATTAATCACACAAAATACTCTTAATGGAGACTTTTAAAAGTCTCTTACTATTTAACACTCATTACATCAGTTTGCCCAGTATCTCTCTTAGCACCAGTGGAGAAAAATTATTTTCATTTAATCAAAATTGTCATACAACTGTATTTTAAGAATAAGGTGGGGTGTGGTGAGAAGAATGGTGGTTTGGGATATTAGAACTGAATATTTATCATCCATAGTAAGAAGTTAGAAGGTAATTTCTGGAGGTAAAATATCAAGAAATAGAGGAATAAACATTTTTTACTATATTATACTATTCTTTACCAAACAACTAAAAAGATTTGAGCATTGACTTTACGGAGCAGAAATTGAGGGTGGTGAAGGGATTGTTGTTTTTGGTTGTAATCCTTTTAGAACTGTTTAATGTCATAAATCTTGTGTGTTTCTCTTTTTTTTTGATAAAAATTTTTAAAGTTTTAATGTCAAGAAACCACATATTCTGATATCCAGTTTCATTTCTAGCCTGTGTAAGACTAATTAAACATACCTGTTAGCTTGATTCTTAATGCAGAATTTTATTGGGATAGAGAAGTCAAACTAGGAAAAATTGCATGATCCTTTTGGCATAACCAGGCATAGCTAGGAGTAACCTAGCTTTACTTTAGTAACCTTCTGACTTTCCAATAGCCTGTTTTTCCCTTCGCTGTCTCTTGGGTTTTAGAGATTTGTGATATTGAGGTAACAGGTCATTAACTCTGCTTTGTACATTTCTGTAAAGTAATCAATGAATTGCATGTGTTAAAACTTTGGATCTATTTTTATAACTAAGATAAAAAGAAAAAGATGAAGAAAAAGAGAACTAACATGCTTTTCATTTGTAGTATATTTTGACTGAACACTGGCCCCCCAAGTTTTCCTCTCTACTGCTGTTGAAGAGCATTTTGTTACTTATATTGTGAATATTATTCATGAAATAAATTTGAACATCCTTTTTTAACCATAATTTTTTTTCCTGTTTCACAGACTTTGTCCATTGGTGTTCTTGATATTTTTGGGTTTGAAGATTATGAAAATAACAGCTTTGAACAGTTCTGTATTAATTTTGCTAATGAACGCTTACAACACTACTTTAATCAGCATATCTTTAAATTGGAGCAGGTGAGTACCTGAATGTGTGTACACTTGCCCCCTTCCTGCTCCCTAAACCCTAACCCCCACCTTCACATACACACATAAATTTTTGAGTCATAGTCGTGATAAGTATTTTAAGTGTTGTATTTCAGTACAGATATTATTGACTTCATATTAGTGTAAGCAAATGACAGAGCAGAGCAAAGTTTGGGGGCCTTATCACACAGGATTTTCTTTTTTGTTTAATAGGCCTCAAGTATTAGAATCAATAATATGTGCTTGTTTGACTGCACCTTTGAATGAAAAAATATGGGTTTGTTTTGAATTTTTGTTGATGTTTTTGATTTTTAATTGCCGCCATGGGCTTGGTCACTGTGTGTGTAATGTTAAGTGTGGTTGTTGGATTCCTTTGATCTCTTAGTTCGAGGATGGGATAGAGGAGCTTATTAACAGAATCTCACATCAGCTCAGAATGTGGATACAAAGAAATAGGACAGTGTAGAGAGACCAAAATGAGTAACTAGATATTTCTTGTGAGAAGTTCAAATTGACTGAATTAGTGTAGAAAGAGCAAGCCATCAGTTTCTATGAGAATTCTTAGGGTAAATGCAGAGTTGAAGGAAATGTGGGCTCTTTCTCCAAGTCAAGTTTGAATTCAGTATAACAAGTTGAGATTGTAGCCCAGAATTTCAGTTTGTATAAAAAGAAGCAGGGTTCACATTCAACTCAAAGGAAATAGTGAAGAAAATTAATGAACAGAAAACCACAACAGGTCTTTCCTGTCATTGAGGCTTGCCGTCCTCTGTCCTGGCTTTAAGCACTGCTGTTTTACTTAAAGAGTTATAAGGACTGATTAATATTTGCACAAACGGCATTAGTCTTGGCCATTTTGATGATTCCTTAAAGTTTTTAACACATGACCTTTTAGCTAGACTCTTTTATAGAGCTGTTAAAAGATAGTATTATTTGTTATAATATCACCTAACATATATGTAGTGCTTACTCTTAAGTGGGTACTCTTTTTATTCTGGTGTTGCAAATGATGCCTAAAGCCTGTATTCAAAACACTCTGGCTTCATAATTCTTGCTTTTAATCAAAAGTTGAGCTGGGATTGGTTTCTTTACTCAATCCAGTGTTCTTTTTACTAGATTATGCTAAATCAGTATTTTTATCTCCTCAAACGGCTGTGTGTGTTGGAGGGGTGGAGGAATGCATTTTGTTGACAGCGTTTTGTATTTTTCAAAGAAAAGCATCAATTGCTCCGTGGATCATTAAACAGAAGACTGGTTAAATTGCTTTTGAAGAAGAAAGGTGTTCTCTTATTGCGAACTGAAATTATTCTTACCTTATTTAGAAGTCTAGATTAGCCATGGAGGAGCCACGAGAAATGCCTTACCTAGAAACACGTATAAAAATAAAACCTTACAGTTGATGGAAAATGTATTCAAAACTACTTGGTGCGTGGGTGGTCCTCATTTATTTGCTACCCTGCATATCATAGTTGTGGGCAATGTGGTGGAATTACGGATCAAAAGACATAGATACTAAGGTATAGCTTTTTTTTTCTTTCTTTTAAGTCTCAGTATTTTCTTCTGTTATTTGTGATGTAATGGGTAAGCTTTTGATGTAATTTATGGAAAGCTTAGAGAAAATTTATACTTTTTGCCACCCCATCTTTTTTTTTTTTTTTTTTTTTTGCGGTACACGGGCCTCTCACTGTTGTGGCCTCTCCCGTTGCGGAGCACAGGCTCCAGACGCGCAGGCTCAGCGGCCATGACTCACGGGCCTAGCCGCTCCGCGGCATGTGGGATCTTCCCGGACCGGGGCACGAACCCGTGTCCCCTGCATCAGCAGGCGGACTCTCAACCACTGCGCCACCAAGGGAAGCCCGCACCCCATCTATTTTATTCTTCCTTTCTCTCCCTCCTCATGTTTTTCTACTTAAAATGGATTTTCTGGAAATAAGAGATTTAAGTCAGTTTAAATATTGAGTGTTTTACTTGTGTATCACTGGTCTGGTACCTGTTATGAGATGGGTACTCAGGGACTATTTGTTAAATTCAGTTGAATAGAGAATCAGAGAATTCAGTTGAGTAGATTAAATTTTTTGAAAAAATAAAACACAGAAATAAAGAAGTACCAAAGATGCTTTGGGAGGAAACATCTTGAAAATCTTGATTACTGAAGTTCACTTCTAAATTTTGCCCAAAATTAGTACATATGCACATAGGATGGGAGAGAGATGTAATAGGTGCCATGCAGGATGATAGGTATAAGGTAATCAGATATAAGGTAAAGTAGTGATATAAAGGATGAAATTGATTAGAAACTTACTGAAAGTCTGCAAAGATTTCCCAGGGGTGATTCTGGAATAGAGTTTTGAATAGAAAGTTGAGCTCACCAGACTGTCAGTGGGGAAAAGATATTTTAAACAAAGGTAGCAGTATCTTTAAAACTGTGAGGCATAGAATAGCACAGCAGTTTTGGTGAATTGGAAATGATTCAATATAGCTAAAATATAGGATATAAGGATGGAGGCAGGAAGGGAGATAAGTTTGATGAAATAGCCTGGGGTCAGAGAGTTGTGCAGAGAAGATTAGAATTTTTCTTTTAGAGAATGAGGAGCTATTTGAAGTATATTTAGCAGAGGATTTGAATTGGAACTGTGGAAGATGGATTGAAGAGAGGTGAACTGGAGAGAAGGACATAATCCATGAGCCAGTTGAAGTAGTATGGGAGAGTGATTCTGAGTCGTCAACCAAGGTATTTATAGAGATAATGTGGAATAAGAGACAGACGAAAAGAGGTTTCTGTGATTTGAAAATCTGTTTCCTGGTATCATTTGTAATACTGCTCTTTTCTTATTTCCTTTACTTGCTCAGAATTATTCCTTAGGTCATTGATTCCTCAGTAAATCCAATAACAATTATGTATCAGGCACTGTTAGGCATTGAAGATAGACATTTTAGAGTTCAGGGATCTTACTGTGGAGTTCATAATCTAGTGAGTTGTTCTTTTGTCTATCCCACTTCTGGGGATGTCAGACTAGGAAATTTTGACGAAATTTCCTTGCAGAACACCTAAAAAAAAACTGAACAAAATATATTTGAAAGCATTGGAGTACCTTCAAATAAGTGAAGTTTTATAGGGCTTAGATATGTAAGCACGAAACCCAGGGAGTTGAGCCCAGCATTCGGGGACTGCTTTGTTCCTAGAGACATTTCTGTTCTGGTAGAGGGCTGCCAGATTCTGAAAGAGTCAGGCTTGAGAATCTGAGAAGCCTAAATGGGTTTTCTCCAGATTAAAGAACAAGGAGGAACCCCCTGGCAACTCCCACAGGCTTTAGGTTGAAGACCCCAATGGGTTATATCTTAGAGTAAAGGTAAAGCAGAGATAGAGAAGGCATCATAGGGGCTGAAGCCCAGTTTAAAATAATCTCAGTTCTTGACTGGGTTAAAATAGTGTAGAATTTCCAGTGTTCTTAGCCACCTGCCAAGAGCAAATTCAGTCTCCAATGGAGGAAGAAATCATTCTAGTGCTAAAGTTATCTCTATACTTTTTCATATACAAGCATTCAGTTTTTTTTTTTTTTCTTGCGTTATGCGGGCCTCTCACTGTTGTGGCCTCTCCCATTTGCGGAGCACAGGCTCCGGACGCGCAGGCCCAGCGGCCAT
>NW_006795663.1:334932-367542 GCF_000442215.2 Lipotes vexillifer
CTCCCGCATCGGCAGGCGGACTCTCAAGCACTGCGCCACCAGGGAAGCCCACAAGCATTCAGTTTTTAACTGAGAAGTTTGTTTTTTAAGACATACAAGGAAGGAAACCAACATGAATAAGAACCAAGTGAGACAATAGACTATATACATAGGGGATCCAGATAATGAGTTTATCAGACATGAATTTTAAAGTAACAGTGGTTTCAAGAAATTTTTTGAAGTGATAATTTTATTAAAGAACTACAGATTTTTTTAAAAATCCTAAATTTAGGAAAATTTAAAATAATTTAGAACTAAAGGAAAATTTGAAAAATTTAGAACTAAAAAGTAGCATGAAATTAAAAACATTAGTTTTTCACAGTTCGTTAGATATAGCTTAAGAGAAAATTAGTGATGTGGAAGATTGGCCAGAAGAAATAACAGCCTGATGAATAAAGCTAAAAGAGGAAAATACAAATAGTGTAAGAGACATGGGGCATAGTAAAAAAGTCTAACATATGTGTAACAGGAATTCTGGAAAGATGTATGTGAAAGAGAGAGAATAGGATAGAAGCTGTATTTGAAAAAAGTGATGGCTGAGAATTTTCCAAAACTTAAAACATAAAACAAAAAAATTTCATCAAGCACACATTTGAGAAGCCCTAAGAATACAAAACATGATAAGAACAGAGACAGCCATACAGTAAGACAAAGACAGGGACTTCCCTGGTGGCACAGTGGTTAAGAATCCGCCTGCCAGTGCAGGGGACACGGGTTCGAGCCCTGGTCCGGGAAGATCCCACATACCATGGAGCAACTAATCCCGTGCGCCACAACTACTAAGCCTGCAATCTAGAGCCCGTGAGCCACAACTACTGAGCCCTTGTGCCACAACTACTGAAGCCCGCGTGCCTAGAGCCCGTGCTCCACAACAAGAGAAGCCACTGCAATGAGAAGCCCGCGCACGGTAACGAAGACCCAACGTGGCCAAAAAAAAAACCCCAATGAAAACAATATCAGAGAAGCAGCCAGAGATGGGGGAAACAGTACCTTTAAAGAAGCAACAATAAGGGCTTCCCTGCTGGCGCAGTGGTTGAGAGTCTGCCTGCTGATGCAGGGGACACGGGTTCGTGCCCCGGTCCGGGAAGATTCCCACATGCCGCGGAGCAGCTAGGCCCGTGAGTCATGGCCGCTGAGCCTGTGCGTCCGGAGCCTGTGCTCTGCAACAGGAGAGGCCACAACAGTGAGAGGCCCTCATACTGCAAAAAAAAAAAAAAAAAAAAAAATAGAAGCAACAATAAGATTGAAAGTCAGTCTTTCAGGGGAGACAGTGGATGCCAGAAGACAGTGGGGTATTTTCCTTAAAACTGAAGCATGTTATTTGGGCAGTAACTAAATTATTCCCATTGTCACTCAGAGTTGAAGGAATGAATGAAAAGCAATGAACAATGTAAAAAAGTGGGTGAATCTAAATGAATTTTAACAAAATTAGACAAAGATAAAAATATCTTTTGTGGTTTAATGTCTGTATAGAACTAAAACATGTGAGTACAATAGCATTTAATTCAGGAAGGGATACAGAATTTAAGGTATTGTAATATCTTTGTATTAAATGCCAAGTGATAGAAGATTTTTTTCTCTGTTAGACATTGATCAGTTAAGAATGTGTCTTTTGATTTTACAATAACCACCAAGTAATAAAAGAATATAATACTCTCAAGTTAATATAGGAAGCAAGTGAAGTAAAAACAACTCTAGTAACACAAAAGAAAGCAAGAAAGTGGTATAAAAGCAATAACAAGAAAGCAGGACAAATAACCAATGGTAAGATGGTGATTTAATCCCACAAATACCAGTGATTGCATTAAATATAAATGGACTAATTACTCCAACTAGAAGCCAAAGATTGTCAGGCTGAATATAAAATAAGACTAAATCGCTCCTTCTAAGAGAGGCTCTTTAAATATAAGCATACAGAAAGGTTAAAAGTAAAAGGATGGAAAAAGATTTAGCAAGCCTTAACAAAAACAAAAGAACTGATATAACTGTATTAGTATCACACTTTAAGCATTGCTAGAGATAAAAAAGGAGTATTTGATAATACTAAAAGGATCAGTTCATCAGAAAGTATACAGTTCCAGATTTATAGGTACCTCATAATATGGCCTCAAAGTATATAAAACAAGAAATTGATAAAACTAAAAACAAACATATATTTGCAATTTTAGTGGAATATTTTAACATACCTTGCTGAATAGCTGATAGAACAAGCAGACAAAAAATTGGTAAGGATACAGAAGATGTAAAGCACCCAGAGAATTGGGTGGGTGCGTTTTTTTGTTTGTTTGTTTGTTTTGCGGTATGCAGGCCTCTCACTGTTGTGGCCTCTCCCGTTGCGGAGCACAGCCTCCGGATGCACAGGCTCAGTGGCCATGGCCCACGGGCCCAGCTGCTCCACGGCATGTGGGATCTTCTTGGACCGGGGCACGAACCCATGTCCCCTGCATCGGCAGGCAGACTCTCAACCACTGCGCCACCGGGGAAGCCTGGGTGGCTGCTTTTGAGGGTACCTAGTTCTGCCTGCCCTTGATGTCAG
This sequence comes from Lipotes vexillifer, assembly GCF_000442215.2. Lineage (NCBI taxonomy): Eukaryota > Metazoa > Chordata > Mammalia > Artiodactyla > Lipotidae > Lipotes > Lipotes vexillifer. The sequence continues at coordinate 337,508 of NW_006795663.1, forward strand.
AATGCCAATTTCCCTGGGTCTGAGGCCTATATCAAATAAGGATATAGAAGATTTTTAAGGCAAATACTTATCTGACATATATAGATAACTGCAAATTTACAAAATTTGCTTATATACTGGACCGTAAAACAAGGGTCAAATTTCACAGTTTTGAAATCACACAGATCTCAGTACCATAATGAATTTATATCAGAAACCAACAACAAGAAGATAACTGGCAAATACTTTATGATTAAAAATTAAGTAATGAATTTCTAGATAGCCTAGAAGTTGAAAAAAATTAGAAAATATATTGAACTTAATATATTATATATTAAAACTTGTGACTAAAGGTGCACTTGAGTCACTAAAGAAGTGTGACTAATGATTTACTTAAAGGAAAATTTTATAGCTGTTAGAAGATTTTAAGGTTGAAGAGCAGCGATTAACAAATTGGAAAAAGATCAGCAAACTAAACCAAAGGAAAGTGGAAAGAGGGAAATAATAAAGAAAAAAAAAGATTAAATAAAAGTGAAAACAAATATATTATGGGAGAGGATCAACAGAGTGAAAAGTAATACTTTGAAATGACTAATAACATTGATATAACCCTTAAGAAATTGGTGAGAGAGACAGAGAGGGATATAAATAGCCAGAATTCCAATGATAAAGACCACATCATTGTGTATCCTGCACATGTTAAAAAGATAGTTGGATACACTAAACAACTTCATGTCTGTAAGCCTTATTAAATGATATGAGAAAAAACTTCAAAACTGACACAGATGAAATACAAAGTTTAACTCTGTAACTATTAAAGAAATTGAATATGTAATTAAAAACCTTTCCATAAAGAACATTGTATAAGCCAAAATGGCACCACTGATGAATTCTGCTTTGAAAGAATTATTTTCAGTTTGACATAAATTCTTATGCGGAATAGAAAAAAAGGGGACATTTCTCAACACATTTTGGGGGCCAGGATAACATTGCTTTCTAAATCTGTGAAGGATATTATTAGAAGTGGAAATTGTCAATTTCACTCATAAATGTAGATTTAAAAATCCTAAACAAATATATATCCAGCAAGATATATAAAAGGATAATACATCAGAACCAAATGGTGTTTTTCCTGTTGCATGTTACATCTAACCACCTATCAATTTAATTCATCTGTTAACAAAACGAAAGAAAAAATTCATGGTGCTCTCAATAGAAATGTAAAAAGCATTTGATAAATTTACATATTCATTCTTGTTAAAAACAAAACAAAACCCTCAGCAAACTAGGTACATATAGAAGGGAACTTCCTGATAAAGGGCATTTACAAAAAACCCAACAGTTAATGTCAAACTTAATGGAAATAGATGGAATGATTTCCTCCTAAGACTGAGAACAAGGCAAGGTTGTTTTCTAAGAATTTTTATCAGGAACACAGGCATGTGAGGACATCCAAATGGGAAGTAAACATAGGAAAAGATTTTTCATTTATTAGTCATTAGGGAAAATAAAATTAAAAACATAATTAAATATTCCTAAGCATTCACCAGAATGACTAAAATGGAAAAGCCTGATAATACAAGTATTAGAGAAATACTGTACACCAGAAAGTCCCATACTGGTGGTAGGTGCATAAATTGGTACAACCACTTTAGAAAGCTGTTTGGCAGTATCTTCTGAGGTTACACATGTGTAGTTTATAAGCCTGTGGTTTCACGCTCAAAATGTATATAAATGTTCAACAAGAATTTTATATAGAAATGTTCATAATGTCATTATTTTTAATGGCCAGAAATTGGAAATAAGTGTAATGTCTATTAATAGTATATAAATAGGTGAATACATTGTATATAAATACCCAACAGCATTGGTTCTCAAAGAGGAGTTGTTCTCCTACCCCTACTGGTACCATTGCCGTCACCTGGGCACTCCTTAGAAATACAAATATAGGATCCCACCCTATACCTACTTATTCGCAAATTCTGGGTTTGTGGCTTCTGTTTTTAACAAGCTCTCCACATGATTCTGTTGTATATTAAAGTTTGAGACTTAATCTCCGTAGCCGATTTTGGCATACTTTTTCTGTAAAGGGACCAGACAAATCAGTGTTTTAGGTTTGGGGGGCCGTATGGTCTCAACTCTGCTGTTACATTGAGAAAGCAGCCTGGACAATGCATAAATGAGCAAATGTTGTACTCCACAACCCCAGCCCTACAGCAATTAAAATGAATGAACTTTAGGTGCATCCTACAACATAATGTTGAGTAAAAGAAAAAAAGCCAGATGAAAAGAATATGTTTTACATGATTCTATTTACATTATATTTATAAACAGGTGAATCTTATCAATGGTATTAGAAATTAGGATAATAGTTAACTTTGGGCAAGAGGGTCTGAATCATCATTGGGAAAAGGGGATGAGAAGGGATTTTGGACTGCTAGTAATGTCGATAAAAATCCATATGCTCGTACTATTTAGTACGCTTTTTATCCATGCTCTGAAAAAGAATAGGGAAAAAACTTTCTTACCACTGCTTGGGGTTGACCTTTGTATAGCATTACTTACTCGTGAAATTGTTAATTACGAGGAAAGAATTAAGCATTTACCTTTCCCAATTAGAATGACTGTAGTTTATAGTAGGGTCCACTTTTTCTTTACAGGATAATGATAATATGGAAAGAATAATAAAATTACAAAATCACTATTTCACAAAACCACCATATTTGTAGAGAAGTATGCAAGTGTAATCAGTGAATACTAAAACCATCAGATGAACAGGATATTTATTTGGTGCCTAAATATCAGTGCAGTGTAGAAACGTAACTTCTTTGTGCTCAGCGGCATCTTTCTGACAGTTTAAAAGTTAAAGCATCACAGAGATGAATAAAAGAAGATTTCCTAGTATAGGAATTGAGGAAGGACCAATGGGGGCTTCATAAAAGATTTCTGAATAGTTGCTAGTATGTGAGCTTTGAGTTATTTAGTCTTGAAATTTGGGAAACTACCATGCCCCCACCTTTTGAAAGGTGTTGTAAGAGTTTTATTTTGCTGAAGTTCAGTGTGTATGAATTCCATATGGTTTATATCAGTGATCACTGGAGGTGATAGTTTTCCACTTTTCCCAGACATTGTTTCATTAAATTCATTGTTGATGATCCAGCACTTCTTTTTTTTGTTTGTTTTTTTGCGGTATGCGGGCCTCTCACTGTTGTGGCCTCTCCTGTTGCGGAGCACAGGCTCCGGACGCGCAGGCTCAGCGGCCATGGCTCACGGGCCCAGCCGCTCCGCGGCATGTGGGATCTTCCCGGACCGGGGCACGAACCCGTGTCCCCTGCATCGGCAGGTGGACTCTCAACCACTGCGCCACCAGGGAAGCCCCAGCAGTTCTTTTTGATGGCTTAGAGTCGTGTGGGAGAAATTAGGCTTTTTCATTTTATATTTTTCCTTAGTGCAGTCATCAGATAGTGTGGCTAAAACAAATCCAGCCCTAAATTCTCATCTGAGTGGAATCACAAATAGGATTCTAACCAGAAAATTTGGTTGCATGCACTTTTAAAAGAAAACAGACATACCGTATATTGAGGTTTTATACAAGTGAAATTTATACATTCTTCCATTGTGTGGATTAGTGATTTAAAAGAGAAAAGTTTAAACTATTCTTTTAATCCTGGTAAAAGCTTTTTAGTTCTTATTCTCACATTCCTGTTATTTTCTGCAAGATGAATATATTGTTAATATGTTATTTCCTAGGAGGAATATAGAGCTGAAGGTATCAGCTGGCACAATATAGATTATATTGATAATACCTGTTGCATAAATCTTATTAGCAAGAAACCAACAGGCCTGCTCCATCTTTTGGATGAAGAAAGCAAGTGAGTATGATTCTTTTGAGTTTTGTTATTGGCCATTTGGGCTTTTCATGTCTTCTTAAGCCCTACATTTTCTTCTTAACATTATTAAGTAAAGAGCCAAAGTTTCCCATGTATGGCTTTTTTGTGTGTGTTTGTGTGTTTCTAAAAAAGTTGGATGGACTTCACTATAGAACTCATTTTTTCCTTGAGTTTTTCCAGATTTCTTCTACAGAGTCACTTTGATGTTAGATTTGTTGGTTTATATTTATTTTTTTGTTTTTGTTTTGTGTTCCTGTCTTCTTGAATTAAGTTTGTGTATGTATGTTTTAAGAATGGGTTTATTTTAAATTTTTATTGGCGTCTAGTTGCCAGCTAGATGCCAATAAAAATTAACCTAAAATAAAAGGGTTTTTTTTCCCAGTTAAAGAAGGTCCTTTTTATTTGCAGTGTCATTCCATACAAAAGCAATAGAAAGATAACAGTCTTAACAAGAAGTTTACAGTTGAATATTTGAACAGAAAATATGTACACATTATCATTTACAGCAATTTTACGTGGTAAATTAACTGATTGTAAAAAAAAAAAAAGGTCTTTCTAAATCCTCCTGCTGTCTTAACTCTTGGAGAATTATAGATAGAAGGCCTACTTAGTGCTATTTACAAGTACCAAATTAAGACTGTATAACTTACATAAAGCCCATTAACTTACCAGCTCAATTTAATATCTTTGACTATTCAGTGCTCTTAAAAACAAAAGTTTTACATATGAGATGTGTTTGCAGTTTTCCTGTTTTGCAGAAGAGAAGATAATAATAGATTCATGATATCTGCCATGGCTGTGCAGGTTTTAAGTGGCAACATATGCTAGATATTTGCCATCCCTTGATAACACTGTTCAATATCCTAAACTTATATGTATGCTTCAGAAATAAAGCTTCCTATAGCATCCTCCAGAGTGTTCTCAGTGCTCTATAAAGTATTATTTATAGTTTAATTATCCTAAGAGATGGCAAATCTAGAATTGGAGAAACCAAAGTGGTGAAGTATGTGTTGGTTTTCTGTGACTCTTTAGTAAAATATTTAGAAATTGAATTAGTTCGCCTGATTCCTAGCTTAATATTACACTCATTAAACTACAATATAAAATATTAAGCATTTACTATCATAGGATGACTATATACCAGGTTTGTGTGGGACAATCTAAAGTTTATGCCTATTGTTCACTTTAGTTATTAACGGTGCCTACTTTTACTCTCAGAATATCCTGGTATGTATGGTAAGTTACATGTCACCCTGTTAATATGCCATGAACACAGAATTGCTACATAGAATTATAAAGTAATATAGCAGAATGCAAAATATATTGGAAAGGAGACTGCTAACAGTTACATCTACCCACTCTATCACCAGTCTATCACATTTATTTCCATTAATCTAAATGAAATAAAATGCAGCCAACACAAAAAATATTTTAATTTTATGTCCAAAGTCGTGAAAGTTTCTTGTATTGCTCTATATGTCCTGAAACATACACTGTCTCTTATAAAATTGTAAGGTTATTAGTTCTTAACTCAGCTTGAATACCTTACTTCTGGTGTATTTTATTTTAGAAAGCATCATAGGTGATTTTTGATATTTAGTGTTGAGACCCATTATGGTAGATATTGAAATGATAAGCAGTTCTTTTTGTTTGAGCTGTATTATGGTAAAAGAACAAGAAAGTTTAAGCAATCAAGAAAAAGATCATATATGTAGTAAATGATGGACTCAAGATTCAAACTCAAATATTCAAATTCAAATACCTGGACTCCAGGTATTTCTAACTAAGCTTTATTTATTTATTTTTTTAACCTGAGCTTTTGTTTTCCTTTTTTATTGAGGTAGCATTGGTTTATAACACTATATAAGTTTCATGTTTACAACATCATATTTCTACTTCTGTATACCCTACAGTGTGCTCACCACCAAAAATTTATTTTCTGTCACCATACAGTTGATCCCTTTTACCAATTTTGCCTTCCCCCATGCCCCTAATGAACAAACAAAAACAAAATAAATGAATAAACCAAACAAAAACAAACACGTAGATACAGAGAGCAGAGTAATAAGCATGTGCTTTGAAGTATTGTCCTGTATTGCTTCACCATAATACTTAGGCTGTAGGGTCAGAAGTTCAGGGTTGTATTCCAACTCCCCTTAGCAAATCTCTTAATAGCCTTGGTCCTCAGTTTTCTTGCATGCAGAAAGGAAATGATGATGATAAATTATAATGCTGTGTGCTGTATATCTTATGGTGGTTGTGAGCAGCAAATGAGCTAGTGGATATATAATTAAAACATGAATAGAGCAAAGGGGTTTTGTCTGGTCTGTTATTCTTTAAGCAAAATTTCATTGAGTGCACATCTTATTTTATAAAGACCACCTTTACCTGGTCAGTTGGTACCTCACATAAATGTAAGTATTACCCAATGAAGAGAATAGCACCTCTTTGCTGTTACTCAAAAGCTTCTGGGGTTAAGCCACATGGCCAGAAATTACAGGGAGACAGACTTTGGCTCAATATAAGGAAGAACTTTCTAATCATTAGAGCTGATTAGCAACTGCTTCATAAAGTAATAAAATTTCCCATTATAGTAATTACTTTGCATCATCTGTCGGTATTATTGTAGGAGATTGGACTGAATAATCTCTTAATTATCGCTTCAATTATGCTTTTATATTAGTTCTCCATAAAAATTTTTAATAAACCATAGTATTACTTTCCTTTCTTTATAAGTCAGTCAGTCAGTCCTATTATTACCTCCCCTTGTAAATGGACCAGCTTTGTCTCTATGCTTTAACACTCCAGAAGATGCAAAGACATGAAATATTTTCCCTCTGTCATGTACCTACAACGAGAGGTTGAAAATAAATTAGTCTCATTTAGGAAGAGCTGTTTTGGGAATCACTTTGAGTATTTTTCCTCTAAAAATATTTTGTTCTATAGGGAATACATTACATGAAATATATCCTTAGTGGTGTTCCTGCTTCATTCAGTGTGTTTGTAGTGCTTTAGATGCATGGGTTGGAAGTTAGAAGTCTTATTTAATCTTGTCTTTGATATCTACTGGCTGTTCACATTTTATAAACTAGATTCTAAAGGATGCAGTGTGGAATTTAGAAAGGAGGAATGGTGTAAGCAAAGAGTGTTATCAGTCTTTTCTATAGTACTTAGTGTGATCTGCTGACAGCAGCACTGGCTGCACCTTGAAGGTTGTTAGAAGTACAGAGTCTCTTACTTCCACCCCAGATTTCTTTTTCTTTTTTCTTTTTATGTCCGAACGGCATGCAGGATCTTAGTTCCCTGACCAGGGATCAAATCCGTGTCCCCTGCACTGGAAGTGCAGAGTGTTAACCACTGGACCTCCAGGGAAGTCCTACACCCCAGATTTCTTGAATCAGAATCTGCATTTTAACAAGCTGAAGTTAAGATCAGAGCATTCATTTAGGACAGCATTTTATCAATCTTGCCTGTTCATAAGAATTACCTGGGGAAACTTCTAAATAGTACTGATGTACTATTTAGTTACATTAGTTACATCAGTTACACTGGTCTAGCATCAGTTCAGTAGAATCACAGGAGATGGGGTACAGGCATTGGTATTTTTGAAAGCTCCCAGAGGTACTTCTTATATGCAAAGAAACACTACTCTAAGGCTGCCCCAGCAGGTAGCCTTTGGGGAACACTAGCTGAAGAGCTTTGAAATGCACAGTGTCTGCTCTGACTCTGTTCCAAGCCCTTTTGCTTGGTTATGTAGTATGTATCCACAAATGTTTGTTGAATGCAGGACATGTGGAGAGTTTTTCTTTCCATCTTTCCTTGTTTAGAATAAAATTGTTCTCATATCTGTCCTCCTTCCTTTCAAAATTTCTTTTCTCCATTCAAAAGTAAGAGAAAAGCAAATCATAAGCTTTTTGATTACTCAGAGGATTAGAAGGTAAATAAACCTTTACCTAGAGACAATGAGGTGAGCATCCTTCCTGAAAAGAAGCATTCTGCTGTGGAGTAGTGAGGGGTAAGTTTGCAGAGGTTGGGTTGGTCTAGGCTTAGGAGCTTGGATTCCAGTTTTCCAGAGTAAGAGAGGCACACAATTAACACTATTGTAGGAAAATTTATTTTGATAGTTCCATTTGGTGATATGAAACAAAGTAAAATTAGAATCGCTGAGGCTACTGTAGAGGCTGTTGCGGTACTCTGTGAAATTGTTTAAGAGTTGTAATCCATTCTAGAATGGCTGAGAGTTCTGGATAGGAGAGGAAGAGCCTAGATAGTTGAGATATTTTGAGGATGGGATAGTATTTGAATGCAAAAGCAGGCCTACTTGGCAACATAAAAAGTAGGTAACGTTTATGTCATCCCTATAGGATGTCAGCTAGTCTTAGGTGTTTTTAACTAGTGTTTAATTCTACTAGCACTGTGTTACCTCATTTTACTCATTTTATGTATTAACAAACCAGTTCTTAAAGAAGGTTGTACCTAGCTTGCCCAAGGTCACAGACAGAATTGGTAATCTAAGCAATGACTGTCTGATATCAAAGATCATTCTCAGGAGATGGAAACAACCTAAGTGTCCATCATCGGATGAATGGATAAAGAAGATGTGGCACATATATACAATGGGATATTACTCAGCCATAAAAAGAAACGAAACTGGGTCATTTGTAGTGAGGTGGATGGACCTAGAGTCTGTCATACAGAGTGAAGTAAGTCAGAAAGAGAAAGAACAAATACCGTATGCTAACACATATTTATGGAATCTAAGAAAAAAAAGGTCATGAGGAACCTAGGGGTAATATGGGAATAAAGACACAGACCTACTAGAGAATGGACTTGGGGATATGGGGAGGGGGCGGGGTGAGCTGTGACGGGGTGAGAGAGTGGCATGGACATGTATACACTACCAAACGTAAAATAGATAGCTAGTGGGAAGCAGCCGCATAGCACAGGGAGATCAGCTCAGTGCTTTGTGGGGAGGGTGGGAGGTAGGGAGATGCAAGAGGAAAGAGATATGGGAACATATGTATGTGTATAACTGATTCACTTTGTTATAAAGCAGAAACTAACACACCATTGTAAAGCAATTATACTCCAATAAAGATGTAAAAAAAAAAAGATCATTCTCCTTCCTGATTCCAATACGTACTATGTAATTAACCATTTTCGTTTTAACTTTAGAATCATTTTTACACATTAGATATCATATTCAGCATCTTTACAATCTCATGTCACATTATTTTTCATTATTTTAGCTACTGTTAAATAAAACTATTCTCTGAAAGATACTTGCCATGTCCTTTTTATTTGTCAGTGATTATTTTCTGTATTTGAAACTCCTACCCAACCTTTAACATCTAGCTCATAATTAATTGCCTCCTTTATCCTCTGTGAACCTTTCCATTGTTCCCAACTAGAGATTTCTTCCTCTTCTGAAGTTTTATATGCCTGTACTATTATGTAGTTACTTCTTAATATTATTTGAATGATTCCCAGATATGAAATGCTCATCAGTGAGTATAAACCCATTGATGTATATTTGAAATAATAATAGATATAATATAAAGCTATACAGTAACTGGTGTAGGTAAGAAAATTATTACTTAATTCATACATGAAGAAAAAACAAAAAATGACAGTGATTTAAAGGACCTGTCCAAATTTAGAGATCATTCCCTTACTGCAAGTTCTTGACCCCAAACAACATATGATTTAGTTTTTATTATTCTTTGGGTTTTATGGTACTGTAGCACACTGTGACCTAAGCTAAATATCCAAAGACCTGAGTTAATTTCTCACTTCTGCCACTTGCAAAGTGTGAGTTAGGCACATCACAACTTTTGAGCTCTCATCTGCAAAATAGGAATACCAATTCTTGTTTTACTCATTTTTCAGCTTGTTATGAGAATCTATTTAAGTGAAAACTCTCTGTGAGTTGCTAAATGTGTTAGATGGAAATGTAATTAAAATGTATTTTAAAAAACTACTGTATTGGGCTTCCCTGGTGGCCCAGTGCTTGAGAGTCTGCCTGCCGATGCAGGAGACGCGGGTTCGTGCCCCGTTTCGGGAAGATCCCACATGCCACGGAGCGGCTGGGCCCGTGAGCCATGGCCACTGAGCCTGCGCGTCCGGAGCCTGTGCTCCGCAAATGGGAGAGGCCACAACAGTGAGAGGCCCGCATAACGCAAGGAAAAAAAAAAAAAAAAAAAAAAAAAAACCTACTGTATTAGCTGCTGCATCTTTCTTTAGTGTTTTTGTTTTTATTTTTAATTTCAGCTTTCCACAGGCTACAAATCAAACACTGCTGGACAAATTTAAGCATCAACATGAAGAGAATTCTTACATTGAATTTCCAGCTGTGATGGAGCCTGCTTTTATCATAAAGCATTATGCCGGGAAAGTGAAATACGGGATAAAGGTGAGTAAATTTCTCACTGAATATGCCTTTAGGGCAGAGGAGTGTTCTTAACTATATCACCATCCCTGTCACACTACCCTCTTTGTAGTTGGTCAGTAACAGTGGGAGATAGTTTAAGGATACTACTAAAATTCATACTCTACAGTATTCTACTGTCATTAGAAGGTGGTTTTGTTTGTTTCCTCCTGCAGCTAAAGTTGATGTCAGCCCATTCTGTATGTAATAGTCTATTTATTTATATTCTATTTTTTATTTTCTAATTTTTTTATATTTAATTTTAAATTTAAATTTAATTTCTATTTTATACTGGGGTATAGTTGACTTACAATGTTATGTTAGTTTCAGTTGTACAGCAGGTGTACAGCAAAATGGTTCCCATATAGGTTATTACATAATTGTAATAGCCTTTTTAGATCTGAAAGAATAGTTACCTATTAGTAAGTCTTAAATCCACTAGTTTATCTATGTAGTTGCTTGAATTTTTCTCTTCTCTACATCCATTAGGCCTGACAGACTTCATGTCATCATGTACCATTGGGTATTTGTGAGCTTGTACTCCTAATGAATATGTTGAAACTTTTTTTTTTTTATACAGCAGGTTCTTATTAGTCATCCATTTTATACACATCAGTGTATGCATGTCAAACCCAGTCGCCCAATTCATCACACCACCACCACCACCACCACCCCACGGCTTTCCCCACTTAGTGTCCACACGTTTGTTCTCTACATCTGTGTCTCAATTTCTGCCCTGAAAACCAGTTCATCTGTACCATTTTTCTAGGTTCCACATACGTGCGTTAATATACAATATTTGTTTTTCTCTTTCTGACTTACTTCACTCTGTATGACAGTCTCTAGATCCATCCACAACTCAACAAATTGACCCAGTTTCGTTCCTTTTTATGGCTGAGTAATATTCCATTGTATATATGTACCACATCTTCTTTATCCATTCGTCTTTTGATGGGTATTTCGGTTGCTTCTATGACCTGGCTATTGTAGATAGTGCTGCAGTGAACATTGGGGTCCATGTGTCTTTTATTTATTTTATTTTTTTATTTTTTGCGGTACGTGGGCCTCTCACCACTGTGGCCTCTCCCACTGCGGAGCAGAGGCTCCAGACGCGCAGGCTCAGCGGCCATGGCTAATGGGCCCAGCTGCTCCGCGGCATGTGGGATCCTCCCGGACAGGGGCACGACCCTGTGTCCCCTGCATCGGCAGGCGGACTCAACCACTGCGCCACCAGGGAAGCCCACATGTGTCTTTTTGAATTGTGTTTTTTTCCGGGTATATGCCCAGTAGTGCGATTGCTGGATCATATGGTAATTCTATTTTTAGTTTTTTAAGGAACCTCCATACTGTTTTCCATAGTGGCTGTATCAGTTTACATTCCCACCAACAGTGCAAGAGGGTTCCCTTTTCTCCACACCCCCTCTAGCATTTGTTTGCAGATTTTCTGATGATGCCCATTCTAACTGGTGTGAGGTGATACCTCATTGTAGTTTTGATTTGCATTTCTCTAATAATTAGAGATGTTGAGCAGCTTTTCATGTGCTTCTTGGCCATCTGTATGTCTTCTTTGGAGAAACGTCTATTTAGGCCTTCTGCCCATTTTTGGATTGGGTTGTTTGTTTTTTTAATATTGAGCTGCATGAGCTGCTTTTATATTTTGGAGATTAATCCTTTGTCCGTTCGTTTGCAAATATTTTCTCCCATTCTGAGGGTGGTCTTTTCGTCTTGTTTATGGTTTCCTTTGCAGTGCAAAAGCATTGAAGTTTCATTACGTCCCATTTGTTTATTTTTGTTTTTATTTCCATTACTCTAGGAGGTGGATCAAAAAAGATCTTGCTGTGATTTATGTCAAAGAGTGTTCTTCCTATGTTTTCCTCTAAGAGTTTTATAGTGTTCGGTCTTTCATTTAGGTCTCTAATCCATTTTGAGTTTATTTTTGTGCATGGTGTTAGGGAGTGTTCTAATTTCATTCTTCTACATGTCCAGTTTTCCCAGCACTACTTATTGAAGAGACTGTCTTTTCTCCATTGTATATCCTTGCCTCCTTTGTCATAGGTTACTTGACCATAGGTGCGTGGGTTTATCTCTGGGCTTTCTATCTTGTTCCATTGATCTATGTTTCTGTTTTTGTGCCAGTACAGTATTGTCTTGATTACTGTAGCTTTGTAGTATAGTCTGAAGTCAGGGAGTCTGATTCCTCCAGCTCCGTTTTTTTCCCTCAAGACTGCTTTGGCTATTTGGGGTCTTTTGTGTCACCGTACAAATTTTAAGATTTTTTGTTCTGGTTCCATAAAAAATGCCATTGGTAATTTGATAGGGATTGCATTGAATCTGTAGATTGCTTTGGGTAGTATAGTTATTTCCACAATATTGACTCTTCCAATCCAAGAACATGGTATATCTCTCCATCTGTTGGTATCATCTTTAATTTCTTTCATCAGTGTCTTATAGTTTTCTACATACAGGTCCTTTGTCTCCCTAGGTAGGTTTGTTCCTAGGTATTTTATTCTTTCTGTTGCAGTGGTAAATGGGAGTGTTTTCTTAATTTCTCTTTCAGATTTTTCATCATTAGTGTATAGGAATGCAAGAGATTTCTGTGCATTAATTTTGTATCCTGCAACTTTACCAAATTCATTGATTGGCTGTAGCAGTTTTCTGGTGGCATCTTTAGGATTCTCTATGTATGGTATCATGTCACCTGCAAACAGTGACAGTTTTACTTCTTTTCCAATTTGAATTCCTTTTATTTCTGTTTCTTCTCTGATTGCTGTGGCTAGGACTTCCAAAACTATGTTGAATAATAGTGGTGAGAGTGGGCGTCCTTGTCTTGTTCCTAATCTTAGAGGAAATGCTTTCAGTTGTCACCGTTGAGAATGATGTTCGCTGTGGGTTTGTCATATATGGCCTTTATTATGTTGAGGTAGTTTCCCTCTATGCCCACTTTCTGGAGAGTTTTTATCATAAATGGGTGTTGCATTTTGTCAGAAGCTTTTTCTGCATCTATTGAGATGATCATATGGTTTTTATTCTTCAGTTTGTTAATATGGTGTGTCACATTGATTGATTTGAGTATATTGAAAAATCCTTGCATCCCTGGGATAAATCCCACTTGATCACGTTGTATGATCCTTTTAATGTGTTGTTGGATTCTGTTTGCAAGTATTTTGTTGAGGATTTTTGCATCTATATTCATCAGTGATATTGGTCTGTAATTTTCTTTTTTTGTAGTATCTTTGTCTGGTTTTGGTATCAGGGTGATGGTGGCCTCATAGAATGAGTTTGCAATTTTTTGCAAATTCCTCTGCAATTTTTTGGAAGAGTTTGAGGAGGATGGGTGTTAGCTCTTCTGTAAATGTTTGATAGAATTCACCTGTGAAGACATCTGGCCCTGGACTTTTGTTTGTTGGAAGATTTTTAATCACAATTTCAATTTCATTACTTGTGATTGGTCTGTTCATATTTTCCATTTCTTCCTAGTTCAGTCTTGGAAGGTTATATCTTTCTAAGAATTTGTCCATTTCTTCCAGGTTGTCCATTTTATTGGCATAGAGTGGCTTGTAGTAGTCTCTTAGGGTGCTTTGTATTTCTGCGGTGTCTGTTGTAGCTTCTCCTTTTTCATTTCTAATTTTTTTTTTTTTTTTTGCGGTACACGAACCTCTCACTGTTGTGGCCTCTCCCGTTGCGGAGCACAGGCTCCGGACGCACAGGCTCAGCAGCCATGGCTCACGGGCTCAGCCGCTCCGCGGCATGTGGGATCTTCCTGGACCGGGGCACAAACCTGTGTCCCCTGCATCAGCAGGCAGACTCTCAACCACTGCGCCACCGGGGAAGCCCTACTCACCAAGTTTTAATCCTTACATCTGGGTGTGGTTATAGTCAAATGCCTAGACTACGCGTATCAGTCTTAGACCTTCTTCCAGGAGTGTTAAGCTTCTTGCCCTCCCTATCTTTCTGTGGGTATTTAAACCCATTTTCTTCTGTTCTGTCATCGCCAACCCCCATCGACAGGTGGTTTTAACTGCCTATTTACAGTCCTTAGTTAATCTTTTCCAGCCTTAAAAATCTGTATGCTGGTGATATCCAAATGCATTTTCTGAAATCTCTGTAGGAATCTAGACAAATATATCCGTCTGCCTACTTGATGTCTGTATGCAGGCATAGTATACTTGTTATAAGTGGCTGAGTTTGAACCTCTGTTCTTCCAGTTACTGTGTGAGAGGAGCCAAGATAGTTAACCTTTCTATGACTCACTTTCCTCATCTATAAAATAGGAATAATAATATCATCTACCTCAAGGAGTTGTTAAGGTGATGAAATGAACTTATCAATGAGACAACACATGTAAAATGCTTAGAAGTGTGCCATACACTTAGAAACCTCTCAATAAATGTTACTTGCTATTATCATTATTCTCAGCATCTCAAGCTTCACTTGGACAAAACTTACCTCCTAATCCTCATTTTCTATCCTTATACCTTCTCTTTTCTCTAGTCGTCTCCATATCAGTATATGGTACCTCTATCCACTTTGTTGCTCAAACCCAAAATATAGTTGTTAACCTAATTTCCTCATTCACTCACCATGCCCTAATCCACCAGCAAGTCCTTTGTCCTTACCTCTAAAACATATCCCAAATATGATAACTATTTTCCCTTTCCACTAGTACCATCAATGTAGTTCAAGTCACTTTCAGTTCTTCTGGAATACTGCAATAGCTGGCCTACCTTTTCCATCTTTGTACAGTTCATTCCCTCTGCAGCAGCCAGTGATGTTTATAAAACACCAGTTAGCTCAAGTCATTATCCTTTCAGTGGCTTTTCTTTACACTTGAATAAAACCCAAACTCCTGGTTCAGGCTTACATAGCCTACATAGCCTATTTATTTGCTTATTCTTCTACCACTCTCACCCTTGCCAAGAATGCTCCAGCCCCTGGTCTTACTGGTTTTCTCCTAACTTGTTCAACTCATTGCCACCTATAGGTAGTAGGTGTTCCCTTTGAAATGCTGTTCCTGGTCTTCTCATTTCTGGCTCCTTTTTGTTATTCAACTCTCTTGTCATTTTATGTGATAGTCCTGTAGAGAGTCTCTCCCTGACCAGTGTTTAACAAGCTGCAATAAGATTGTGGGATGCTTATTCTAATTTAAATTAATTATTGAATTAAATAGTTTTAGGATCAGATGGGACTTTGTAGAGGATAACTATCTGGTCCATTTAGCTGCCTAAAACAGAAGTCACTTCTATAGCCTTATTCAACCACTGTTCATTTATGTCACCCATTATCTTCTTGGTTTAATAATTTCTTCAAAAGTAACACTGGTACTTTTTTCATGTAGGATTTCCGGGAAAAAAATACAGATCATATGCGCCCTGACATTGTAGCTCTTCTGCGAAGTAGCAAGAATGCATTTATCTCTGGGATGATTGGAATTGATCCAGTAGCTGTTTTCCGTTGGGCAGTTCTCCGAGCTTTTTTCAGAGCTGTTATTGCTTTCAGGGAAGCTGGGAAAAGACACATTCAGAGAAAAACTGGTAAGCAGTAGACATCAGTATTCTACCATGCTTCTGTTTGTTTTCTTACCATGCCCTAACATCATGTTTCAGATCTAATGAGTTCTGGTGAGTGTATGTGTGTGTATATATATGTTGGTACATTATTAATAATAAATACTGATAGGAATAATGAGTGTAAACACCTGGTATTTATTAGGCATTCAGACATTGGTATGATTTTTAAACAAAAAGTGAAATTATTATTTAATTATATAGAATTTAATATTGATATTTTTCTGTTTTCTTCTTAAGTCATAGTTTTTACTACAAATGAAACATAATGTGGAAGCATAAGTCGGGAGGCAGAAAAATTAGGTTGGAGGTAACATAGTATAGTGGGGTAACCCAACTTCAGTACTCAGTTGTCATCTCTTCTCTTGACTGATTTTGTGACTATTAGCTGTTTTCCTTGGAGTGTAATACTACCTTCAATATTATGAGGGTAAAATCAGATAATACATGTAAAGTATCTGTTTATGAGGTGTTAATTTTCTTTTCCTCTTACACTTAAGTCAGTTAGCTGGATTTTACTTTAAAAGTTAGGAATGGATAAAACAGGATACTTTGTGTGTCTTCTTAAATCATAAAATAGTCTCATTTTACATTCTGTGGGAGGAGCATCTGTAAAGCACTTGCTACCTACTTGAAATGACACTGTTGCTTGCTGTAGCTCTAGCCTTAGGTAGACCATTGCTGCATAGTGAGGATATTCTAATACATATGTAATTATTTAAAATAATTTTTTTTGCCACGAAGCTTCAGCAGAAGTGCAGGAGGACACACTTTGTGCTTTCAGAACTCCTAGACTTACTCATAGGGCTTTTGGGCATGTGCACTAGGAGTAAAACTTTAAATTCAGCTTTTATGTATTTTAACTGAATAAAATATTTGAGAGATTGTATTTCTAAAATGAGAGGCAAAACTAATTGAATTTCATTTCTGTACTTCAGATTATAATGTGTGCAAACTGGCCTTTGCGGAGAGAACTATAGTTTTTTTTAAAAAATAAAAGGAGTATCTTAACACTGCTTTGCCTTTGCCAAAATTATTTCTAAGAGGCTGTCTTTGCAAAAAGCTTGAAAAAATTTTAAATTGAGGTATAATGGACATATAACATTATATTAGTTTCAGGTATATAACATAATGATTCAATATTTGTGTGTACTGCAAAATGGTACCATCCATTACTATACAAAGTTACAAAACTTTTTTTCTTGTGATGAGAACTTACAATTTAATCTCTTGGCAACTTTCAAATATGTACAGTACTGCAATATTATTGTCTACAGTTACCAGCAAAAAGCTTTAAGGAAAAGTTTTTTCTTTTAAGATGCATTCTTATTTATTACAGTGGTCTTATCAATTATGAAAATTTTGAAAATTGATACATATCCTGCTAAGACGTAACTGACTAAGATAAGAAACTTTTCTTATATTTACTATTGAATACATTGCATTCTGTAAAAGTTATTCACATTGAATGTTACTTTGGCATTTAAAATATTATTTGTGAAAGCTGGTTCTATGTATATTAGTATTAATTAGTACAAAGACATGCAGTGCTACTAATAATCAACAACTGAAATTATCTTTGATAATTTCTAGATTCTTCTTGTTTTCTAATGTAGTTTTGCTTTCTGGCCAGCATAGAGCTTCCAAATAATAAACTCTTTTTGAAAACTCTTTTATACTGGGATATAACATGTATACAGAAAAGTGCACAGAACAAAACATATAGCTCAGTGAATTATCACAAAGTGAAAACACCCCTGGAACTATCTTCTAGGTTAGGAAAGAGAATATTACCAACATGCTAGAAGTCCCCCTTGCATAAACTTTTAAAATTTCACTTTTTATCAAGAAAAAGGATAGTTCATTTGCATTTTGAGGCAGTGACTGAGCAGGTTTGTTACAGAGAATAATTGTATTACAGCATATTAGTGTCAGTGACAAAATTTAGCATTTTTCCTCCCTCTGCACCACTTACCACCTGCTGTTTTCTGGTGGGTTTAGGATAAACGGATATTATAAAATTAGAACATTGTAGTATTGCAAAACAAAAACTAACAGAGTAACTGTGAAAATGAACTAAGTAGTAGATGCAGAACTCTTATAATGACCATAAGTAGTATGCAAACATACTAACGTGAAACAGAGATTGGAGATTATTTAAGCAGAAGTAGAATATATGAAAGGCAGAAGGTAACCCAGTTCAGATCTTGAATGAGAGTAAGAAGAGGTCAAAGATAATATTTCTAATGAAGAAATAAGATGTAGACTGCAGAAGTGCAATATATTTTCACTTCCTTTAAGAAATAACATATTTCACTGGACTCTTAGCTGATTGTCAACAAATACCTTGATGGTGAACCAAAAAAATCTTTTTCTTCATCAAGCCAACTGAGCACAAATGAGAATATCAAATTTAAATCTACTTTTGACTGTTATTTTTTCTTTTTTATAGACTTTAAAATTAGAGGGCACAGTGCCATTTTAAGGTCTTTAAATAAAAATTAATTCAACTTATTCCTTTTAAGAATAAATTTGTTATAGTTGTGGTATGTTATAGCTGGGGCAGGTTATCAGGAAACCATAAAATGTTCTTAGTAGAGTCATATAAATAGGCAGTCTGAGTCAAGGTACATGTTGGCCCTGCTGGGAGGTGGAATTAAAAATGGTAATGATTTTTCTGGTCAGCAGTGAGGTATTGGAGTACAGGTATTCCAGTGGTAGCGTCCACCTTGCCTCTGATTTACTCCTCCTGAATAAGAAAGAGCCTGGACTAGAAAGTACAGGGGAGATCATAACTTGATCATGAATTATACAGTGTGCAGATGTGAGTGCAGTGATGCTTATTTTGTTCTTTTGGAGTTACATAAAAGTATAGCCAAAGAGGAATTTTAATCCATCTAAAAAGACTAGGCAGTGACAGCGAATTCAGCTGTGGCATTGGCATAAGAGGCAAGAACGAGGGGCTTCCCTGGTGGTGCAGTGGTTAAGAATCCACCTGCCAATGCAGGGGACACGGGTTCGATCCCTGGTCCGGGAAGATCCCACATACTGCAGAGCAGCTAAGCCCATGCACCACAACTACTGAGCCTGCGAGCCGCAACTACTGAACCCCACGTGCCTAGAGCCCGTGATCTGCAACAAGAGAAGCCACTGCAATGAGAAGCCTGTGCACCACAGTGAAGAGTAGCCCCCGCTCACCACAACTAGAGAAAGCTGCGCGAAGCAACGAAGACCCAACGCAGTCAAAAATAAATAAATAAATAAATAAATAATTTTAAAAAAAGGCAAGAACGGGAGTCCAAAGTGTCATTCGGTTCCTTAATCTACAGGGAGAAAAGCTGAAGCCATTCATATAGTGTCTGCAGATAGAGAACTTTAATGGTTCCCACATAAACTTTTCCTCTTCCCCATCCCACACAATGGACTCTGTAACTCTAATGTGCTCCCATTTGTTTTTGCAAGTGGGAGAAGGATTCCAGTGACCATCTATTTCCAGAAATGACCAGGTACTAAAACTAATTTAGATATCACCTAAACAGGGTCTATGATCTCTTTGCAGTACTCTATCCATAATTCTACCTAGTACTTAAGACAATTAAGAGCATTTTTGTTAACAAACAAAACCCTGACCATTATTTATAAATCAATTCTGTATCAGGCACTATGGTGTGGTGATTAAGAGTAAGGGTTTTAGATTAAATGTCAATGAAACAGTAGAGTAAGGACCTCTGAAATTTCTCTCTTCCATAAAAGCAACAAGAACACTTGCAAAAATTGTCAGAATAACTTTACTGGAGCTCCGTGAATTCATCGAAGGCCTTCAGTAATCTGGGAAGTATATATACAAGAAAAAAGGCTGAATATTGATAGACAGTGCACTTTGTAGTGTTTTAACTTGCACTTCTCACCTCCCTCCCTCCCAAGCTCTACGGTAGCCTTGAAAATCAGTAGCCTGGAAGCACAATGAAAATCAACAGTGTGACAACCCCTGGAGGGAATAGAGGGGGGCTGGCACTCCTTCAAAGCCCCATTCCCAGAGAATATTCAACTTATTTGGTAGTTCCCTGGAAGACCCCACTTACAAGGCTATCTTTTAACCTGACTTGGAGCTTGCCCAGTATGAATAACCTTTTACCTAGGGGTTTTGTCCAAAACAATCAGAAGCAGTTGTTGAACATTGCAACTCTCTGATGCAGTAGATAACAGCTGGGGCAAAAACTAACCAAAACATTTGAAAGGAAAAGCTGGAGAATGAGGTTTCCATAACGGCTCTGAAAAGTTCCCATATATTCATGGGAATCTAGATAGCTATGCACATGCATAGGACTGTATACGTGCCCAGGGCTATGCATACGCTCAGTAAAGACCTGAGGATATCCTGATTTCTTACCTCAGGATAACCTTCAGATTCTGTGCAAGCAGGGCAAGGCTAAGTTATAAACTTCCTAGCTGAGTGTTGAAGGTATGCACCAACATACACACTCAGTGACCCTTGACAAAAGCTGGAAGAATTAGTGGTTTCAGGCATGTAAAGATATCTGCTTTCAGTCAATAGCTGACATTTAAGTTTACTGAGCAGAGATTTCCATGGTCACCTGTGACAAACTTTACAGAATTAGTTCAGGAAAGTCCTAAACAAATAGTAGCAACTGTAAGAAACAGCAACAACAGCAAATCCTGGGAAGAGAATTTTCAGAGTTGCCATGTTATATAACTACCACTGAAAAAATCCAGACATTGATATTACTAGACAAAGTCTTTAAACTATTTTAAATATATTTAAAGACTTAAAGGTAACTATATCTGAAGAACAAAAGGAAAGTATGAGAACAATGTCTCACCAAATGGAGAATATCAATTTGATACATACACACACATACACACATCAGTTTTGAAGTGGAAAAAAATGTGCAATAACTGAAATGAGAAATTCAGTAGAAGAGTTCAGCAGCAGGTTTGAATAAGCAGAAGCCAGAATAGGGTGAACATGAAGATAGATCAGTTGAGATGATCTGGCTAAGGAACAGGAATAATAAAGAATGAAGAAAAATAAACAGAACTTCTAGACTTATGGGACACCATGAGGCATATAAACTTCTGAGAGTCCAGAAGGAAAGGAGGGAAAGGGAAAGAAAGAATATTTCAAGAAATAATGGCCAACACCTCCTCAAATTTGATGAGAAAATTAATATATACATCTAGCAAGCTCAACAAACTACAAGGTGGGTGAATTCAAAGAGATTCAAACTTAGGTATATCATAATTAAACTCCCTAGAGGTAAAGAGAGAATATTGAAAGCAGGAAGAGAAAAATGATTCATCATGCACCAAGTATCCTCAGTAAGATTAAAAGTTGATTCATCATTAGAAAGCATTGAGGCTAGAGGACAGCAACTTGGCATATTCAAAGTGCTGAAAGAAAAAAACACGGTCAATCAAGAATTGTGTATTCACTAAAACTATCCTTCAAGATGAAATTATGACATTCCCAGATAAACAGATCCTGAGTGACTGTTACTAGCTGCCCCACAAGAAATATTAAAGGGAGTTCTTCTGGCTGAAATGAAAGGACACTAGACAGTAGCTCGAAAGCACATGAAATAATAAAGAGCACCATTAAAGGCAGCTATAGAGTTAAATATAAAAGATAGTAAAAATGTATTTTTTACATTTTGTAACTTTTTTTTCCTCCAATCTGATTTAAAAGACAACTGTGAAAAAGCAATAATTATAAATCTCTCTTGGAGGGCATGCCATTTTAAAGATGTAATTTGCATGACAATAACAGCATAAAGAAGGAGGAAGGGAATGAAGCTATATAGGAGGAAAGTTTTTATATACTATTGAAATTAAGTAGCTTTTAATCTAGATTAGATTGTTGTAAGTTAAGATGCTAATTTTAATTCCCTTGGCACCTGTTAAGAAAATAACTAAAAAATAATATAGTAAAAGAAATGACCAAAATATTAAAATAGTATACTAGAAAACATCTATTCAACACAAAAGAAGAGAGTAATGAAAGAAAAGAGGAACAAAAATAATATGTCTTACGGTATATGTGGAAACTAAATAACACACTTCTTAATAACCAATGGGACAAAGAAGAAATCACAAGGGAAATTAGGAAATAATTTGAAATGAATAGAAGAAAATATACACCCATATTTTATGGGATACAGCTAAAACAGTGCTTAGAGGGAAATTTATTTCTCCTTTAGAGAAATTTATCTCTATTAAAAAAGAAAGAATATCTCAGATCAATAACTTAATGCTCCACCTTAAGATTCTAGGGAAAAAGGGAAAACTAAACCCAAAGCAAGCAGTAGGAAGGACATAATAAAGAGTGCGTCTGAAATAAATAAAATAGAGTAGAAAACAATAAAGAAAACAAATAAAACTGAAAGGTACTTCTTTAAAAAGGTAAATGAAATTGACAAACCTTGAGGTAGACAGACCAAGAAGAGGAGAGAGGAGACTCAAATTACTAATTTGGGGAAAGAAAGGGGGGTGTTGCTGTTGAACTGATGGAGATAAAAAGGATTATAATACTATTAACAGTTGTATGTCAACAAATTAGAACCTAGTGGAAATGGAAAAATTCCTAGAAATATGCTAACAAGCCTATACTGACTCCAGAAGAAATAGAAAGTCTGAAAAGACCTGCTACAAGAAAAGAGATTGAATTAGTTATGAAAAAAAATCTTCCCACAAACCAAGGAACAGTGAATTCACTGATAAATTTTATCAAGTACTTAATGAAGAATTAACACCAATCCTTTATAAACTCTTCCAAAAACATAGACAATAAGGGAATACTTTCATTCTCAATCTGTGAGGCCAGTATTACCAGCATACCAGATAAGACATCACAAAAATGAAAACCACAAACCAATATCCCTCAACAAAAATCCTCAACGAAATCCTTGCAGACTGAGTCCAGCAATATGTAAAAAGTATTTTACACCATTATCTAGTGGAATATACCCAGGAATGCAAGGTTGGTTCACCTTAGAAAACTCAAATCAATGTAATACACCACATTGATAGACTAAAGAGCAAAAATCAGATCATCACCTCAATAGACACAGAAGAGGCACTTGACAGACACGAATACCTTTTCATATTTTTCATCATAAAATTGCTGAACAAATTAGCAATAGAAGGGGACTTCCTCAGTCTGATAAGGGGACCTGTGAAAAACCCAAAGGTTATGTCATTCTTGATGGTGAACGACTGAATACTTTTCCCTTAAGATCAGAAACAAGACAGGATATCTGTTTTCACCTCTTCTATTTAACATTGTCCTGGAAATCCTGGTAAGAGTAATCAGGCAAGAAAAAGAAATAAAAGACATCCAGATTGGAAAGGAAGAAACCATTTTGTTTGTAGATGACATATTTTATGTAAAATTTCCTAAGGAATCTACAAAAAAATCTAGAGATAAAAAATGAGCTCAAGTTGCAAGACACAACGTCAACATGCAAAATTGGTTGTATTTCTAGACATTAACAGTAAACAACGTGAAAACAAAATTAAGTTGGTGCTTCAGTTACAAGAGCACCAACAAGTATAAAATTCTTACTAATAAATTTTACAAAAGAACTGCAAGACTTGTTCACTGAAACTACAAAATATTATTGAAAAAGCTTAAAGAATACTGCAGTAAATGGGAAGATATTCTATGTTTATGCATTGGAAGGCATAGTTAAGATGGCAATACTGGATCTACAGATTCAGCATAGTCCTGTCAAAACCACAGCTACCTTTATGCAGATATTGACAAGCTAATCCTAAAATTGATATGTAAAGGAATCCAGAAATGCAAGAAGGACAAAAATTGGAGGATTCACATTTCCCAGTTTGGATTAGGCAGTGGATTTTTAGGTATGACAGGATTAGGTATAAAGCACAAGCAACCAAAGGAAAAAATGGATAAATTAGACTTCATCAAAATTAAAAACTTTTGTGCCTCAAAGGATACTATTATTTTTAATTATTTTTGGCTGCACTGGGTCTTCGTTGCTGTGCGTGGGCTTTCTCTAGTTGCGGCGAGTGGGGGCTACTCTTTGTTGCAGTGAGCGGGCCTCTCAATGCGGTGGCTTCTCTTGTTGCAGAGCATGGGCTCTAGGGCTCACGGGCTTCAGTAGTTGCGGTGCAAGGGCTCAGTAGTTGTGGCTTGTGGGCTCCAGAGCGCAGGCTCAGTAGTTGTAGTGCACGGGCCCAGTTGCTCCACGGCATGTGGGATCTTCCCAGACCAGGGCTCGAACCCGTGTCCCCTGCACCGGCAGGTGGATTCCCAACCACTGCGCCACCAGGGAAGCCCTCAAAGGATACTATTAAGAGAGTGAAGGGACTTCCCTGGTGGCGCAGTGGATAAGACTCCACGCTCCCAATGCAGGGGGCCAGGGTTTGATCCCTGTTCAGGGAACTAGATCCCACATGCATGCCACAACTAAAGAGCTGGAGAGCCGCAACTAAGGAGCCTGTGAGCCGCAACTGAGGAGCCCATGTGCTGCAACTAAGGAGCTGGCAAGCCGCAACTAAGGAGCCCACAAGCTGCAACTAAGGAGGCTGCCTGCTGCAACTAAGACCCGGTGCAACCAAATAAATAAATATTAAAAAAAAAAAAAGTGAAATGACAGCTCACAGAATGATAGAAAATATTTATAAATCACGTATATAATAAGGAACTGGTATCTAGAATATACACAATTCTTGCAATTCAGTAGTAAAAAACCAATAACCCAATTAAAAAATGGGCAAAGAATGTGAAAAGACATTTCTCCAAAGAAGATATGCAAATGGTCAATAAAAAACATGAAAAGATGGTCAATATAATTTGTCATTAGGGAATTGCAAATTGAAACCACAGTAAGATACAACTTCACATCTACTAGGATGGCTACAATAAAATAGACAGGTAATAACAAATGTTGGTAATAAGGATGTGGAGAAATTGGAAGCCTCACATGCTGCTGGTGAAAATTTAAAATGGTGCAGCCACTTTGTAAAACAGCCTGGTAGTTACATTTTACCCAGCAGTTCCACTCTTAGGTAGATACTTAAAAGAATTGAAAGCAGGTGTTCAAACAAAAACTTGTACTTGATGTTCTTAGCAACATATTCATAATAGCCAAAAGGTAGAAACGACTCAAATGTTCATCAACAGATGACTGGATAAACAAAATGTGGTATATCCATACAATGGAATACTATTCTGTCATGTAAATGAATGAGGTACTAGTACATGCTATAACATGGGTGAACCTTGGAAGCATTTTGTGAAGTGAAAGCATAAGACACAAAAGGCCACATACTGTATGATTTCATTTATATGAATTTTCTAGAATAGGCAAATCTGTCGAGAAAGAATGTAGATTAGTGTTTGCTCAAGGCAGACAGGGAGATAACAAGGGGCATGATAGTTTAAAAGTACAGAGTTTCTCCCTAAGGACTCCACACAAAAACTACTAGATCTAATGAATTCAGCAAAGTAGCAGGATACAAGAGCAACATTCAGAAATCAGTTGTATTTCTTTTTTTTTTAAATAAATTTATTTATTTATTTATTTATGGCTGTGTTGGGTCTTCGTTTCTGTGCAAGGGCTTTTTTTTCTCTAGTTGCAGCGAGCGGGGGCCACTCTTCATTGTGGTGCGCGGGCCTCTCACTGTCGTGGCCTCTCTTGTTGTGGAGCACAGGCTCCAGACGCGCAGGCTCAGCAGTTGTGGCTCACGGGCCCAGTTGCTCCGTGGCATGTGGGATCTTCCCAGACCAGGGATCAAACCCGTGTCCCCTGCATTGGCAGGCAGATTCTCAACCACTGCACCACCAGGGAAGCCCCATCAGTTGTATTTCTTTACACTAACTATGAAATATCAGAAAGGGAATGTAAAAAAAACCAAAAAACTGGAACTTCCCTGGTGGTGCAGTGGTTAAGAATCCGCCTGCCATTGCAGGGGACATGGGTTTAAGCCCTGGTCTGGGGAGATCCCACATGCCACAGAGCAACTAAGGCCGTGTGCCACAACTACTGAGCCTGTGCTCTAGTGCCCGTGAGCCACAACTACTGAGCCCTTGTGCCACAACTACTGAAGCCCACACACCTAGAGCCCGTGCTCCACAGCAAGAGAAGCCACCGCAATGAGAAGCCTGCACACCAAAACAAAGAGTAGCTCCCCTCTCCACAACTGGCCCCGGTCCGGGAAGATCCCACATGCCGCGGAGCAGCTAGGCCCATGAGCCATGGCCGCTGAGCCTGCACGTCCGGAGCCTGTGCTCTGCAACGGGAGAGGACAAGGGCTTAATCTCCAAGATATACAAACAGCTCATAAAACTCAACAACAGAAAAACAACCCAATTGAAAAATGGGCCGAAGACCTTAATAGACATTTCTCCAAAGAAGACATACAGACAGCCAGTAGGCACATGAAAAGATGTTCAACATCACTAATTATTAGAAAAATGCAAATCAAAACTACAATGAGGTACCACCTCACACTAGTCCGAATGGTCATCATTAAAATGTCTACAAATAACAGTGCTGGAGAGAGTGTGGAGAAAAGGGAACCCTCCTACACTGTTGGTGGGGATGTAAGTTGTTAACAGCCACTATGGAAAACAATATGGAGGTTCCTCAGAAAACTAAAAATAGAATTACCATGTGATCCAGCAGTTTCACTCCTGGGATCATTACTTGATTGACTTTGGGAGGGGTAGGGGTGGTATTTACCGGAAGGGAATGAAATAACTTGCTGAGGTGATGGAAATGTCCTGTATCTTGATTGAGGATTATATGATATAACTATTTGTTTAAGTTCATCAAACTGTATACTTGAGATTAGTGGAGTTTACTGTATGTGAAATATACCTTTAAAAAAATGGCCCTAAGGCCTGGGAGCTGGCATTATAGAAACTATTATAGGATCAGAGACATGGCTTCAGGTTTGAATGATGCAGTGGAGCTGGGATTGAACCCCTGTTTTATATGGTGTAGGAGCTTCAAAGAGCTTGAACTCTTCTGTCACTGAAAAGATAATTGTAAAACTGTTGGCCTTGCCTAGAAGAACAAGAAGAATCATATCAGTATGTGTTAGACCTTAGATAAAATTTGAAAAAAAAGTTGCCTAAAAAAATTAGTGCCCCATATCTTCTTCACCATGCAAGAGAATTTATACTGTTTGTTTGGTGCATAATCTCAAACTAAGAAATTATCAAAACTAGGCTAGGAACTTAGCATAAGCGAACACTAAATAAACCTCTTTTAAGAGTTTGAGACTCCACTGAAAACGTACTTACAAAACCATCCTAGGAAACCAAACCACCTTGACAGGGAGTTAGTACACACAACAGAGAGGAGTATCACTTTAAGGTTTGGAAATAGTATTATAGTCCATAAAGCAGTGTTTAAAATTGTTAAAGGGTTAAAAGAAGGCATAGAAAGCAGAATGAAAGAATGGAAGTTAAAAAAAAAGAAACCGTAAGTTGTAGGTATGATGATGAGACACAAAACAGTCGGTGAGACACAAAACAGTCACAGATATAAAATTACCCATATCCAAATGGCATTGCCACAATTTATTTAGGTAAAATAGAAAATTGAGTACAGAGGCTGTAGTCAAGTTGAGCAAGTTTTAATTTAAGATTACGTAATAATTTACTATATTTAATATTCTGAACTCTTATATAAAACACTTTAATACTGTAATCTTCTTAAGTTATTAGCTATTGAAGGGCCTGAAAGTCTGTTGATAACTTTCAAAAATTACAATTTGGATGGAGTATGAGTAGAACTCACCAGGTGGTTTTTTCCTCAAATGGTCCCCCTCAACTGATGGTTTACCCTAACCCCTAGCCCCCCACCCTGTTACTAACCAAGTGCAGCCTCATCTGAGCCTATGCATTCCTTCCCCCACCGAAGAGTCTTATGAAGGAGGGGATTATTGAGAATAGAATATTTTTATTGAGGTATCTTTTGACTAAGAAATGATGGTAACTTGGTAATACTTGTCTCTTCTTGAAACATTGAACATGTACAGTTAGGGACTCTGTTCTGGATAAATGAGATAGTGTTTTATTAGCTTACTTTTTAATTATAGGATACGAACTGTTTTTTTTAATTTTACAAAAGCCTGATATATCTATATTTATATCAGATATCTGTTTCTATATCTATCTATCTATAGTCTGATGTTACAGTATCATGAGATTCTGTCTCTTTAACTAAAACGTGGATGCCTATTCTCTGGATGTAGATACTCAGTTTAAGGAATTATAGTTTGGTTAAACCATGCAAACCTCCTTGAATTACTCTGCTTCTGTTTAACTTCTAAAATGATTCTGCCTTGAGAACTATTCATAGATAGTATCTTATTCCTAATTATACAGTAAATATGTACTAATGGAACTTTAGTTCATAATTATGTGTTGCTTAATTTGCCTCCATCTATTGTTAAACTATTCACTTTTATTTATTTTATTTTATTTTTTTATTATTATTTTTTTTGTGGTACGCGGCCCTCTCACTTTTGTGGCCTCTCCTGTTGCGGAGCACAGGCTCCGGACGCGCAGGCTCAGCGGCCATAGCTCACGGGCCCAGCCGCTCCGCGGCATGTGGGATCTTCCCAGACCGGGGCACGAACCCGTGTCCCCTGCATCGGCAGGCGTACTCTCAACGACTGCACCACCAGGGAAGCCCTCACTTTTATTTTTTAAAGGCAAACCTACATACATTTGAACTTCATGTCCTAACTCTAGACATGTTCTTGTGTAAATGATACTGACTCCTCCCAAACCTGGAAAACCTGAATTCTCTTTTAAATCCATTTATTCCCAATATTTATGGTACAATCTTCCTTCCCTCTTTACTGCTCGAGTGTCTCACTGTTTCAGTAGCACTAATCTGGGGCTTTGGTCCTTACTTGAATGTGCTCTCGTTCCTTTCCTCCCAATAGTTGATTCTGACAGATTTTCCAGCTTTGTTTTCATATTTATAAGTACAGAAGTGCTGCTGGGTTTTCCTGCTCTATAGTGCTTTTCTTCCTACTCTTTCAGCATTGACACACTTGGAATTCCTACACGTGTGGTTAATTGTGAGATTTGTGAACATTTAACTTTTGGTAAATTGTTTTGGGTATATTTCTCTTTGGGGTTCCATCAGAAACAATGTTTCTTGCATTGTTGCCAACTCTATGTTAATTATATTTCAGACCTGATAAAAAAGACACCATACAACTGTTTTTGAAATTTCCCTGGTATTTTAAATTAAAAAATTTTAGTATGATGTTAACTCACAACACTTTGAGTACTGAAAAAGGATACTTTTGAATACCTGAACAGGACCTTTATTTTTTCCTATTGTTTTTGTATAATTTCCTCAAATTAATTGGAAAAATTATTCACATTTAACCCCAATTATTTGATACATTTTTATTTACTCTTAAGATAGTTGGCAGCATTGTCCTTGATTGTCCTTGATTCTCTATTGGTTTGGGCTTATATAATGTCTTTTTCTTTTCTCCATTTTTTGTTTTTCTTTTGCTTCCTAAGGACATGATGAAACAGCGCCATGTGCAGTTTTGAAAAGTATGGACAGTATTAGCTTTCTCCAACACCCAGTCCACCAGAGGAGCTTAGAGATTCTGCAGAGGTGCAAGGAAGAGAAGTACAGTAAGGCTGCAAATCCTGATAAATAAACTCCATGTCATCATATCCATTTGGAAATGGAAACCAGGAGCATTCTACACCTGGGTGGGACATAAATAGCTTAGGCAATATGACTTCTATAATCCTTTGACCAGTGAGTCTCAGGATACTTCCATTGAGACTTTCATTCTTTTTTTTTGAAAAAGTTGATATACCTGTTGTTTTAACTTGGATGACTTTTAACTTGGATGACTATTTGTGATCCTTGAGTTGTTAATTATACTTGGTTACAGACTTTGAATTGGTTTCTGCTTTTGACTTTAAAGTATCCAAGTGATGAGTAAAAATGAATAATGATTTTTTCCTGTTGGTTTTTTTTTTTAACTTTATTGAAATCTAATTGAGGCAGTGTAAACTGCATGCCAAAGCATACAGTTTGGTAAGTTTTGACATATATATGAACTCATCACAATCAAGATAATTAACATATCTAACACTGCCAACAGTTTCCTCTGTCTCTTGAGAATTCCTGC
>NW_006795663.1:367564-405870 GCF_000442215.2 Lipotes vexillifer
CCTGCTGATTTTTATGCTAATTTATACACTTGAATTTTAACATCAGCAATATTGTTTTCATTGGCAAATTCACTTAGTTTGACTATGTTCTCCTATCAGATTTTATCATGTCTGATTTAGAGCAAAGTCACCACTTAATGTTTTGTCTAAGGAAGAATGACAGAATCATAGAGGGTGTTCTCTTGTTTTTTTTGTTGTTGTTGTTTGTTTTTTTATAAAATTGGTGTAAAAAGATGCCCTTGGTCTCCGTTTTCTCCTTTTCTATTTGTTGTACTCATTCTGCATGAAAATGGTTCTTTTGCTTGTTGTGGGATAACAGTTGTTTGGCTACTGCTATTGCTATAGTGAGAATAAAGGGATCCTTCAGAATATTCAAAGCCTAACTCAGCAATTTGCATATAATGGACTAAATTACTTATGTAGTCTGTTCTGAGCTTTTTACAAATCACAGATTTACTTTGCTAACTTCACAGTTCTGTGATTGAAATTCCATGGAATATTAGTATTTAATTATCAGTGAAAGGAGAATATAAGTAGAATTCCTAAGAGCAAATGTTGTGGGTTCTTTCTTCAGTTCTTACTTATGCTGTCTTGGTATAAGAAAATGTGTAATGCATTTTGAAAAATGTTGTTAAAATATTTTCTCATTTTAGAAGAACGAAGGTAAGTATTTCATTTAAAAAAGACATCTTCAAATGTTGCTCTTAATTATTGCTGTTGTTTCTGAAAGGTATACAAGTACTTATTCCAAATACCCATCTTCCTTTTCTTAATCTTTTAATCCATGGGACATGTTTGAAAACAGTCTACAAATGTTTTGGAGGGAACTTGAATTAATTCTTTTTAACTTTTAAATAATTGCAAGTAGTTTATTTGCATCATTGATTTTCATGACTCTCAGCCTGACAACCCCAGGCCTAATTGTATTCCAGTTAGGTATATATGGGTGTAGAATAGGAAGGCATCAATTTCAGCAGCAGCTGCATGAGGATATTGTACATTGTACACATGCACATTTATTTCTACATTTGTGGAAGCTGGGATTTTCCATTACTTTAGGTAGTTTATTTTCCATTATAGTACTACCAATAATTAAAATTTTATAATATAAAATGATAAATTCAAGTTTTGGAGATTGTTTTTAAAAAACCGGGGGACTACTAGCCTTAGGTTATAGTAGTGGTGAATGGATGAGACAGACAGGTTTTCAGAGACAGAAAACCACAACCATACTGGCTTGAAGTGTCAGAGGATAAAGTTGAGGAGTAGCAAAGAAGCTTAAATTTAGGAGGAAAATCCTGGAATGGAGAGAGCTGCCAAAGGCTAAAACTCAAAGTTAGAGTACGAATTCTGCCATCCATACCTGGCTGACTGTTGTGAGTATTCAGGGGAGACCATAGGAGCTCTGTCAAAGAGCAATGCAAACCAAATAGGAGATAACCTTGGAAAGACACAACTGCAGTAGGTGAGATTTGCAAGTTTACTGTTTTTTTTTTTAACTGAGGGCTTTTTGTATCTCTGCATAGCTCCTCTTGGGGGATAGCTGAATTCTTACTGCCTTTAGTTGGAATCCCATAGGTAGAGGTGAGAGAGAAAGAAGCAGAAAAATATTGGAAGAAATAGTGGCTTGAAAACTTCTCATGTTTGAGAAAAACTAGCTTGGAGATTCAAGACAAGCTGTGACCTTCACCTAGAATCAATACAAAAGAAAACCACAACTAGACACATTATAGGCAAATTGCTAAATGCCAAAGATAGAAAGGAAATCTTGAAAGCAGCCCAGAGAAAATATGGTACATTAAATACAGGGGAATACAGGCATACCTCAGAGCAATTTCAGAGTCAGTTCCAGATCACTGCAATAAAGCAAATATCACAATAAAGGGAGTCACATGAATTTTTTTGGTTTCCTGGTACATATAAAAGTTATGTTTACACTATACTGTAGTCTGTTAAGTATGCAGTAGGATTATGTCGAAAAAAACAATGTACATACCTTAATTAAAAAATACTTTATTGCTGGGCTTCCCTGGTGGCACAGTGGTTGAGAGTCCGCCTGCCGATGCAGGGAACACGGGTTCGTGCCCCGGTCCGGGAAGTTCCCACATGCTGCGGAGCGGCTAGGCCCGTGAGCCATGGCCTCTGAGCCTGCGCGTCCGGAGCCTATGCTCCGCAACAGGAGAGGCCGCAACAGTGAGAGGCCCACATACCGCAAAAACAAAACAAAACAAAACAAAACAAAACTTTATTGCTAAAAAATGCTAACCATAGTCCGAGCCTTCAGGGACTAGTAGTTACATCAAAGATCACTGATCACAGATCACCATAACAAATATTATAATAATGAAAACTTTGAAATACTGCAGGCATTATCTAAATGTGACACAGAGACACTATGTGAGCAAATGCTGTTGGAAAAATGGTGCGGATAGACGTGCTCAACATAGGGTTGCCAAAAATCTTCAATTTGTAAAAAATGCAATATCTGCAAAGCACAATAAAGTGAAGTACAATAAAATGAGGTTTGCCTATAATGATATGGTTAACACTTGTCTTCTCATTAAAAGCAATGGAGGCTGAAAGATATCCAAAAATCATAATTAAAATCCAACAAAACAATTCAAGACCCCCAAACAAAAGCAGTGTTCAGGCAGTTGCTTAATTTATAGTTTGGGTCCAGACAAGTTAATTGTCTGTTAGAAGAAAAATCAAGACTGCAGGAAAACATAGCAATTCATTGTTGTTACAGTGTATTATCCACAATGTCCAATCATCAGTTAGGAAAAGTATCTTTCAAAAATGAAGCTGGAATAAAGATATTTTCAGATAAACAGATAATCTGAGGGAATTTGTCACCGTAATGTGTTCTATGAAAAATGATAATGGAAATTCTTGAGGTTAAAAGCAAATGACACCAGATGGTAATTTGGATGTATAGTAGAGGCTGATAAACCTTTTCTGCAAAGGATCAGATGGTAAATATTTTAGGCTTTGTGGGTCATATGGTCTGTTGAAACAACTCAGTTCTGCTGTGAAAGGAGCTGTGTAGACAATACATAAATAAATGAGCATGGCCACATTCCAGTAAATTTTATTATAGACCCTGAAATTTAAATTCCATATAATTTTCACATGTCACAAAAATATTCTTCCATTGATTTTTTTCCTTAACCATTAAAAAAATGTAAAACCATTCTTGGCTCTCAGGCCATGCAAAAATAGGCAGTGGGTTTGATTTGGCCCATGGACTCTAGTTCGCTGATCCATGAGTTATAGGAAGGAATAAAGAAACTAGAGGTAATACATATGTATAAAAATAAATGACTATACATATTTTCTTTCTCTCTCTTAGTTCTTTTAAAAGATATATGATTATTTAGGGTAAAAATTATGACATTGTTCTGGTGGTTTAAAATATGTCCACAAATTTTTTGATACTCCTCCCTTCAAAAGGCATGTGTTGTACTTAGTGATTTGCTTCTAAAGTGTAATGTGGCAGAACTGACAATGTGTGACCTTCGAGATTAAGACATCAAAGGTATTGTGGCTTTTCCTCCTCCATTTCATTTTTGGTGCTGCCACCTTCTCTCTATAGTGATTATTCTCTGAGATTTGCAGGGAGGAAATTAAAAGAGTGGGGAGAAATTAGGGTTCTTGGGAGCATGAGCTGAAGCCCCACTTCCACAAAGGTCAGGAGCCCTGGAAGAGGGAAGGAATAAGATGCTGGGGGAAGAGAGAGAGAGAGGGTGGAATAGTAGAATGTCACTTGAATTTAAACCCATACTTTTGACCTTCTTGGGACAATGGAGACTGTGATGTTCCTGAACAAGATGAAGGACAAGCAATTGTCAGAGAAGGGCTTGTCACTGTCCTGATGTGCCTGCCTTAATGTCCATGACCTCAGGCATCAGTATGGTCACACAAATGATTGAAAATTTAAAGTATGTTGTCTGACCAAAATGGAATTAAAATAGAAATCAGTAACAGAAAGACATCTGAGAAATCCTCACATATTTGGAAAATAACATATATAAGTAACTTAAAGAAAAATTTTAAGGGCAACTTGAAAATATTTTGGTTTGAATGATAATGGAAACACAGCATATTACAGGTTGTGGAATGCAGCTAAAGAAGTGCTTAGAAGAAAACCGGTAGCTTTAAACCCTTATATAAGAAAAGAAATGAGGTAAAAAATCAATGATGTGAGCTTTTACTTTATGAAACTACAAGAAGAAGGGCCTATTAGAGCTAAAATTACTGAATAGGAAGCTGACCAACAGTAGAGAAAATCAGTGGAAACCAAAAGCTGGTATTTTGGGTTTTTTAGTTTTTTCTTTTCTTTATTTATTTTAATACAGCAGGCTCTTATTAGTCATCAGTTTTATACACATCAGTGTATACATGTCAATCCCAATGGCCCAATTCATCACCCGCCGACCCCCACCCCCCCGCCGCTTTCCCCCATTGGTGTGCATACGTTTGTTCTCTACATCTGTGTCTCAATTTCTGCCCTGCAGACCAGTTCATCTGTACCATTTTTCTAGGTTCCACATATATGCATTAATATACGATATTTGTTTTTCTCTTTCTGACTTAACTTCACTCTGTATGACAGTCTCTGGATCCATCCACATCTCAACAAATGACCCAATTTCGTCCCTTTTTATGGCTGAGTAATATTCCATTGTATATATGTACCACATCTTCTTTATCCATTCATCTGTTGATGGACATTTAGGTTGCTTCCATGACCTGGCTATTGTAAATAGTGCTGCAGTGAACATTGGGGTGCACGTGTCTTTTTGAATTATGGTTTTCTCTGGGTATATGCCCAGTAGTGGGCTTGCTGGATCATATGGTAATACTATTTCTAGCTTTTTAAGGAACCTCCATACTATTCTCCATAGTGGCTGTATCAGTTTACATTCCCACCAACAGGGCAAGAGGGTTCCCTTTTCTCACACCCACTCCAGCATTTGTTGTTTGTAGATTTTCTGATGATGCCCATTCTAACTGGTGTGAGGTGATACCTCATTGTAGTTTTGATTTGCATTTCTCTAATAATTAGTGATGTTGAGCAGCTTTTCATGTGCTTCTTAGCCATCTGTATGACTTCTTTGGAGAAATGTCTATTTAGGTCTTCTGCCCATTTTTGGATTGGGTTTTTTTTTTTTTTTAATATTGAGCTGCATGAGCTGCTTTTATATTTTGGAGATTAATCCTTTGTCAGTTGATTCATTTGCAAATATTTTCTCCCATCCTGAGGGTTGTCTTTTTGTTTTGTTTATGGTTTCCTTTGCTGTGCAAAAGCTTTGAAGTTTCATTAGGTCCCATTTGTTTATTTTTGTTTTTATTTCCATTACTCTAGGAGGTGGATCAAAAAAGATCTTGCTGTGATTTATGTCAAAGAGTATTCTTCCTATGTTTTCCTATAAGGGTTTTATAGTGTCCAGTCTTACATTTAGGTCTCTAATCCATTTTGAGTTTATTTTTGTGCATGGTGTTATGGAGTGTTCTAATTTCATTCTTTCACATGTAGCTGTCCAGTTTTCCCAGCACTACTTATTGAAGAGACTGTCTTTTCTCCATTATATATCCTTGCCTCCTTTGTCATAGATTACCTGACCATAGGTGCATGGGTTTATCTCTGGGCTTTCTATCTTGTTCCATTGATCTATATTTCTGTTCTTGTACCAGTACCATATTGCCTTGATTACTGTAGCTTTGTAGTATAGTCTGAAGTCAGGGAGTCTGATTCCTCCAGCTCCGCTTGTTTCCCTCAAGGCTGCTTTGGCTATTCGGGGTCTTTTGTGTCTCCATATAAATTTTAAGATTTTTTTTCCTGTTCTGTAAAAAATTACCAAATGTAATTTGGTAGGGATTGCATTGAAACTGTAGATTGCTTTCGGTAGTATAGTCATTTTCACAATATTGATTCTTCCAACCCAAGAACATGGTATATCTCTCCATCTGTTGGTATTAGCTTTAATTTCTTTCATCAGTGTCTTATAGTTTTCTGTATACAGGTCTTTTGTCTCCACAGGTAGGTTTATTCCTAGTTATTTTATTCTTTTTGTTACAGTGGTAAATGGCAGTGTTTCCTTAATATCTCTTTCAGATTTTTCATTCATATATAGGAATGCAAGAGATTTCTGTGCATTAATTTTGTATCCTGCAGCTTTACCAAACTTGTTGATTAGCTGTAGTAGTTTTCAGGTAGCATCTGTAGGATTCTCTATGTATAGTATCATGTCATCTACAAACAGTGACAGTTTTACTTCTTCTTTTCCAATTTGTATTCCCTTTATTTCTTTTTCTTCTCTGATTGCTGTGGCTAGGACTTCCAAAACTATGTTGAATAATAGTGGTGAGAGTGGACATCCTTGTCTTGTTCCTCATCTTAGAGGAAATGCTTTCAGTTTTTCACCATTGAGAATGATGTTCGCTGTGGGTTTGTCATATATGGCCTTTATTATGTTGAGGTAGGTTCCCTCTATGCCCACTTTCTGGAGAGTTTTTATCATAAATGGGTGTTGAATTTTGTCAGAAGATATTTTGCATCTATTGAGATGATCATATGGTTTTTCTTCTTCAGTTTGTTAATATGGTGTATCACACTGATTGATTTGTGTATACTGAAGAATCCTTGCATCCCTGGGGTAAATCCCACTTGATTGTGGTGTATGATCCTTTTAATGTGTTGTTGGATTCTGTTTGCTAGTATTTTGTTGAGGATTTTTACCTCTATATTCATCAGTGATATTGGTCTATAATTTTCTTTATTTGTAGTATCTTTGTCTGGTTTTGGTATCAGGGTGGTGGTGGCCTCATAGAATGAGTTTGGGAGTGTTCTTTCCTCTGCAATTTTTTGGAAGAGTTTGAGAAGGATGGGTGTTAGCTCTTCTCTAAATGTTTGATATAATTCACCTGTGAAGCCATGTGGTCCTGGACTTTTCTTTGTTGGAAGATTTTTAATCACAGTTTCAATTTCACTACTTGTGATTGGCCTGTTCATATTTTCTATTTCTTCCTGGTTCAGTCTCAGAAGGTTATACCTTTCTAAGAATTTGTCCATTTCCTCCAGGTTGTCCATTTTATTGGCATAGAGTAGCTTGTAGTAGTCTCTTAGGATGCTTTGTATTTCTGTGGTGTCTGTTGTAACTTCTCCTTTTTCATTTCTAATTTTATTGATTTGAGTCCTCTCCCTCTTTTTCTTGATGAGTCTGTCTAATGGTTTATCAATTTTGTTTATCTTCTCAAAGAACCAGCTTTTAGTTTTATTAATCTTTGCTATTGTTTTCTTTGTTTCTGTTTCATTTCTTTCTGCTCTGATTTTTATGATTTCTTTCCTTCTGCTAACTTTGGGTTTTGTTTGTTCTTTCTCAGTTCCTTTAGGTGTAAGGTTAGATTGTTTATTTGAGGTTTATCTTGTTTCTTGAAGTAGGCTTGTATAGCTATAAACTTGCCTCTTCGAACTGCTTTTGCCGTATCACATAGGTTTTGGATCATCGTTTTTTCATTGTCATTTGTCTCTAGGTATTCTTTGATTTCCTCTTTGATTTCTTCAGTGATGTCTCGGTTATTTAGTAACGTATTGTTTAGCCTCCGTGTGATTGTGTTTTTTACATTTTTTTCCCTGTAATTAATTGATTTCTGATCTCAAAGTGTTGTGGTCAGAAAAGATGCTTGATATGATTTCAATTTTCTTAAATTTACTGATTCCTGATTTGTGACCCAAGATGTGATCTATCCTGGAGAATGTTCCATGTGCACTTGAGAAGAAAGTGTAATCTGCTGTTTTTGGATGGAATGTCCTATAAATATCAATTAAATCTACCTGGTTTACTGTGTCATTTAAAGCTTCTGTTTCTTTATTTATTTTCATTTTGGATGATCTGTCTGTTGGTGTAAGTGAGGCGTTAAAGGCCCCCACTATTATTGTGTTACTGTCGATTTCCTCTTTTGTAGCTGTTAGCAGTTGCCTTATGTATTGAGGTGCTCCTATGTTGGGTGCATATATATTTATAATTGTTCTATCCTCTTCTTGGATTGATCCCTTGATCATTATGTAGTGTCCTTCCTTGTCTCTTGTAACATTCTTTATTTTAAAGTCTATTTAATCTGATATGAGTATTGCTACTTTAGCTTTCTTTTGATTTCCATTTGCATGGAATATCTTTTTCCATCCCCTCAATTCAATCTGTATGTGTCCCTAGGTCAGAAGTGGGTCTCTTGTAGACAGCATATATATGGGTCTTGTTTTGGTATCCATTCAGCAAGCCTGTGTCTTTTGGTTGGAGCATTTAATCCATTCACGTTTAAGGTAATTATCGACATGTATGTTCCTATGACCTTTTTCTTGTTTTGGGTTTATTTTTGTAGGTCCTTTTCTTCTCTTGTGTTTCCCACTTAGAGAAGTTCCTTTAGCATTTGTGGTAGAGCTGGTTTGGTGGTGCTGAATTCTCTTAGCTTTTGCTTGTCTGTAAAGCTTTTGATTTCTCCACTGAATCTGAATGAGATCCTTGCCGGGTAGAGTAATCTTGGTTGTAGGTTCTTCCCTTTCATCACTTTAAATATGTCACGCCACTCCCTTCTGGCTTGTAGAGTTTCTGCTGAGAACTCAGCTGTTAACCTTATGGGAGTTCCCTTGTATGTTATTTGTCGTTTTTCCCTTGTTACTTTCAATAATTTTTCTTTGTCCTTAATTTTTTTCAGTTTGATTACTATGTGTCTCGGCGTGTTTCTCCTTGGGTTTACCCTGCCTGGGACTCTCTGCGCTTCCTGGACTTGGGTGGCTATTTACTTTCTCATGTTAGGGAAGTTTTCCACTATAATCTCTTCAAATATTTTCTCGGGTCCTTTCCCTCTCTCTTCTCCTTCTGGGACCCCTATAATGTGAATGTTGTTGCGTTTGATGTTGTCCCAGAGGTCTCTTAGTCTGTCTTCATTTCTTTTCATTCTTTTTTCTTTATTCTGTTCTGTGGCAGTGAATTCCACCATTCTGTCTTCCAGGTCACTTATCTGTTCTTCTGCCTCAGTTATTCTTCTGCCTCAGTTATTCTGCTATTGATTCCTTCTAGTGTAGTTTTCATTTCGGTTATTGTATTGTTCATCTCTGTTTGTTTGTTCTTTAATTCTTCTAGATCTTTGTTAAACATGTCTTGCATCTTCTCAATCTTTGCCTCCATTTTTTTTCTGAGGTCCTGGATCATCTTTACTATCCTTATTCTGAATTCTTTTTCTGGAAGGTTGCCTATCTCCTCGTCATTTAGTTGTGTTTCTGGGGTTCTATCTTGTTCCTTTATCTGGTACATAGCCCTCTGCCTTTCCATCTTGTGTGTCTTTCTGTGAATGTGGGTTTTGTTCTGCAGGCTACACGATTGTAGTTCTTCTTGCTCCTGCTGTCTGCACTCTGCTGCTGTACAAAAGGCCAGTACCTCAGACTAGTCTTACATGTATTCCAGAATTTCTGCCTCAGGTTAAAAAATATGTCATCCCTTTCCTGGAGAATACTCATACCGAAGTAGAAGGCAGAAATGTACACCGGCCCACTGAGCGCCTGGTCGCACAGCACCTTGACCAGGATGGCGCACAGCGCACACCCTGGCAACAGATGTGCAGCCACACGTAGTTGAAGTTTGTGTGGAAGACCACCGCCACGGTGGCCACGTGCCGCGTCTGCCACCAGTCGGCAGGCCCGCCCTGCAGCGGCTGCTACAGCACGTCGCCAGCTGAGAAGAGCGCGGCGTCCAAAAGCTGGTATTTTGAAAAGAGCAATGAAGTTAATAAAGCTTTAGTCCAGCACCATTCAATAGAACTTTCTGTGAGGATGGAAATGTTCTCCAACTATGCTGTTCTAAACTGTAGCCATTAGCCATATGTGGTTGTTAAGCACCTGAAATTTTTTAAAAATTTTAAAACTGAAGTTTTAATTAAATCAGTTTAAATTTGAATGGCCATGTGTAGCTAGTGGCTGCTGTATTGGATAGTGCAGTTCTGGCCATTCTGATCAAGAAATATGAGAGAAGACACAAATACTGTTATCTGAAATGAACAGGTGGACACAGTTATATATGGCATAGACATCAAAAGGTTGAGGAAAGATTGTGAACATTTATGCCAATATATTCAACAACTTAGATGAAATGGACAGATTCCTTGAATGTCAACAGTTGTCAAAATTGACCCAAGGAAAAATAAAGCATCTCTTTATCTTTTTAGTCCTGTATCAATGATTGGATTCATAAGTAAAATCTTCCCACACATGAAAACAAAAAAGACCAGGCCCATATAGCTTCAGTAGTCAATTTTATTTAAGAAATGTTTTCTTTTTTTTTTTTTTATTTTTATTTTTGGCTGCGTTGGGTCTTCGTTGCTGTGTGCAGGCTTTCTCTAGTTTCGGTGAGGAGGGGCTACTCTTTATTATGGTGCACTGGCTTCTCATTGTGGTGGCTTATCTTGTTGCGGAGCCTGAGCTCTAGGCGCACAGGCTTCAGTCGCTATAGCACGCGGGCTCAGTAGTTGTGCCGCGTGGGCCCTAGAGTGCACGGGCTTCAGTAGCTGTGGTTTGTGGCCTCATTAGTTGTGGCTCATGGGCTCTAGAGCGCAGGCTCAGTAGTTGTGGCACATGGGCTTAGTTGCTCCATGGCATGTGGGATTTTCCCGGATCAGGTATTGAACCCATGTCCCCTGCATTGGCAGGCAGCTTCTTAACCACTGCACCACCAGGGAAGTCCTTAAGGAATGTTTAAGAAAGCAATTATACTGGTTCTCCTCAACTCTTTCAGAAAACAGAGGAGCTAGTAGTATACAAATCATATCATGAGACCAGTATTATTACTCTAAATCCAAAATTAGATAGCATTACAAGAAAATTACAGTCTAACGTTCCTCACAGTGAGAGGTGTAAAAATCCTTAACAAAATAAGAGCAGCCTGAATTCAGCAATATATTTAAAGAATAATACATGAAGACCAAGTGGAAATTCAGGAATGAAAGATTAGTTTGATATAGAAAATCAGTCAATATAATGTATTATATATATGTATATATAGTCATAATTTATAATATAGATATTAATCATCTAAAAAAGAAAAACCATATCATCTTAGTAGATGGATATAAATAATTTGTCATAATTCTATGCCCATTCCTATTTAAAAACTTTTAGCAGCCTAGGAATAGAAGGCAACTTCCTCAACTTCATAAAGAATACACATAAAAATTCTACAGCAGACTTCATATGTAATGGTGAAAGAATGAGTAATTCTTCCCTGACATTAAGAACAAGGGAAAGATAGCTGCTTTTGCCTCTCAGATTTAACATTGTACTAAAGGTCATTGTGCAACAAGGCAGCAAAAAGAAATAGGTACATAGATTGAAAAGGAAGATGTAGACAGCATGATCATCTACATAGAAAGTACTAATGGGTTTAAAAAATGCTTCTTTAATCTGAAAAGTGAATTTAACAGTCTCACAGTATACCAGCTAAATATAGAAAATTAAATTGTAATATTCTAGCCATGATCACTTGGAAAATGAAATTTATAAATTTCATTTATATATCTGTGACAGCCAGCTACAGTAGTTATTCCCCATTTATCCCCATCTCCTAGTGTTTGCAACTGTGTGCAGTCTCCTCCCACATTTTACCAGTGTTGGTCTATGTGACCTATAGAACATAGCAGAAGTAATAGTACATCACTTCTAAAATTGTTAAAAAAGACTATAGGGCTTCCCTGGTGGCGCAGTGGTTGAGAGTCCGCCTGCCGATGCAGGGGACACGGGTTCGTGCCCCGGTCTGGGAGGATCCCACATGCC
This sequence comes from Lipotes vexillifer, assembly GCF_000442215.2. Lineage (NCBI taxonomy): Eukaryota > Metazoa > Chordata > Mammalia > Artiodactyla > Lipotidae > Lipotes > Lipotes vexillifer. Next base: position 379,386 of record NW_006795663.1, read on the forward strand.
GCAGAGCGGCTGGGCCCGTGAGCCATGGCCGCTGAGCCTGCGCGTCCGGAGCCTGTGCTCCGCAGCGGAAGAGGCCACAACAGTGAGAGGCCCGCGTACCGCAAAAAAAATAAAATAAAAAAGACTACAGTTTCCATCTTAGGTACTTTCTCACTTGCTAGCTCTCTCTCGGATCACTGTCTCTTGGAGGATCAAGCTGCTGTTGTGAGTAGCCCTACTGAGAATCCCACTGAAGCCTCTAGTCAACGGCAGTGGAGAACTTTGAGGCTTGCCTCTAAGGTCACATGAGTGACCTTAGACACAGGTCCTTTAGTTCCATTCTAGTTTTGAAATGACCACAGCCTTGGCTGACAGCTTGAATACGACTCATGAGAGACCCTGTCAGAACCACCCAGCTAAGCAGCTCTTGAAACGTGTTCCTCTACAAAGTCTGTGATATTACGTGTTAGTTTCAAGTGCTAGGTTTTGAAGGGATTTGATATGCAATGGATTATAATATAGCATACCAAAACATGAAATATTTACGGATAAATTTACCAAATACTGTTAGACCAGTATATAACTGAGAGAAATTGAAAAATACCTAAATAAATGAAGAGAGATACATATTTTTGTATTTCTGAGATGTCAGTTCTCCCCCAGATGGATCTGTGGATTGAATGAAGTCCCAGTGAATATCAAAGCAGATTTTGGGGTAGCAATTCATATGCTGATAACTAAAATTCATATAGAAATGTAGAATATCTATAGAATGACCAAAACAATTGTGAAGAAGAATAATGATGCTGGAGATCTTACACTATATGATTTTAAGATTAAAATAATCATGACATTGTTCTCTTAGTGTAAGCAAGAGAGCAATAGAAACCTACTGTATAGCACAGGGAACTGTACTCAATGCTCTGTGGTGACCTAAATGGGAAGGAAATCCAAAAAAGAGGGGAAGTATGTATATGTATAGCTGCTTCACTTTGCTGCACAGAAGAAGGTAACACAACATTGTAAAGCTACTATACTCCAATAAAAAATTTTTAATAATTTTAGAAAAATTGAATAAAATCCTTTTCTATAGAAAAAAAAAAAACAGAGTCCAGGAAAAGATCTATACATGTATTGTCCATTGATTTTCCCCAAAGGCCCTCAGATAATTCAGTGGGGGTATATATAGTCTTTAAAAAAATAAACAGCACTGGAACAACCTGGATATCCATATGTTCAAGAGAACTTTGACCCTTACCTTATATTATACATAAAAATTAACTTGAAATGGGTCATACAGCTCTTTGCAAAGAACAAAACTATCAAACTGATAGAAGAAAACCTGAGAGAAAATCTTTGCAGTCTTGGGATGAAATTTATTAGATGGGACATAAGAGCATGAAGTATAAAAGGAAAAAATTGAGAAATTAGAGTTCACCAAAATTGAAAACTTCTACTTTAAAAAAGATATTGTTAAAAAAAACATAAAGCATATCACAGCCTGGGAAACAATATTCATAATAATTTATAATACATAACCGATAATGGGCTTCAAAATATTAAAAAAAAAAACCTCCTGCAATAATAAGAGAAACAGTTCAGTTAAAAATGGTCAAGAGGGGACTTCCCTGGCAGTCCAGTGGTTAAGACTCTGTGCTTCCACTGCGGGGGGTGCAGGTTTGATCCCTGTTTGGGGAAGATTCCCACATGCCACGTGGTGCAGCCAAAAAAAATAAAAGTTACTTTCTGATTAAAAAGAAAAAAATGGTCAAGAGGTTTAAGCATACACTTAGAAAAGAAGATATATGAATCATCTATAGGTGCATTAAAGATTACCAGCTTTATAAGTCATTAGGGAATGCAAATTTTAATCACAGTGAAGTCACATTAACACCCTGTGTCATGGCTAAAGTTTAAGAAGTTGACAGTACTGATGATGAGTGTGTGGAGCAGCTGGAATGCTTATTCACTCTGCTGGCAATGTAAAATATAGTACAGTTATTTTGGAAAACAGTGTCAGTTTTTTATAAAGGTAAGCATATGCTTTCCATATGTTCTCTCCATGTAAGAAATGAACACATATGTTCACATGAAGACTTTTTATAGATCCAACTCTAAAATGTAATGTTGAGTGAAACCTTACACAAAAGAGAACATACTGTTTTATTCCACTTATATCAAATTCCAGAAAATGCAAACCAGTCGATATGGACAGCAAGTTAGTGGTTGCCTTGGTCCAGGAGGATGTGTGGTGGATTGTCAAAGAAAGGGCTTGAGGGAACTTTGGGAGATGATGGAAATTTTTCTTTTCTTTTTTTGGCCATGCCACATGGCATGCTGGATCTCAGTTCCCCCACCAGGGATCGAACCCATGTCCTCTGCAGTGGACGTGCAGAGTCTTAACCACTGGACCTCCAGGGAAGTCCCCGGAAATATTCTATATCTTCTTTTGGTGACAGTTTTGTCAAAACTTAACTAACTATATGCTTATAATGAGTATGTTCTACAATATATAAATTTTACCACAATTTTAAAAATTAATTGCATATCATGAAGCCTGACATAAGTCATAGATAGATATCTAGGAGAGACTATTTTTCATGGAATTAAGCATACCAAAAATAAAAATACGTTATGGGAGCCCCAGGAAGTGTCCACACCTTACTCATCAGGGCCTCCTCGGGACCAGAGTGGGAACTAGCCAGCTTGCCTGATCTTGGGGAAGGCTTCAGTGCTGGGAAGACCTGACCATCTTTTGCTTTTTGCCAGGGCTGTGGCAGGGCACAAAGATTCTGACGTAGGGACCTCCACGTTACTCTCCAAAGAGTGAGGAGAAACAGCCTGGCATTTGGAGTCAGGCAGTGCCACGTACAAATTCTGGCTCTGCTACTTAGCCCCTGTATTCCTGTGTGTGGAAGATGTTGTTTCTCAGAGCCTCAGTTTCCTTCTCTGAAAGGTAGTCCCCACTGCACAGGCGCAACGCGAGGCTCAAATGTGATAATGAGTGCTAAAGCCCTTGTCTGCTATCCACTGCAGAGATTTGCATTAAAATAATTTAAAATATTCTAAAAAAAAATGTTACGTGATCAGAATTCTTGTTTGAAAATGGTAGACGGAAACAAATACAGGATATGCCAATATGTATTTTGGGGAAGACTGCAGGAAAGTCAGGGAGCTATTTCTATTGAGTTGATAGAATAAGGCTATTTATCAAATTTAGGAAATCAATGTGGATAAACAAACATGAATGTCTGCCTTACAGACAACCACAATAACAAAAATTGATTCTTTTTTTTCTTTTGTCAGCTGCAAGTGGCTTGTGGGACTTTAGTTCCCCAACCAGGGATTGAACCCATGCGTTCGGCAGTGAAAGCACAGAGTTCTAACCACTAGATCACCAGGGAATTCCCTGAATCTCTGTCTTCCAGGGAATTCCCCGAATCTCTGTCTTCTAAAGTAGCGCGAGAAACCTTTATCTATCAAATGAAAACTAACAAGGGGGAATATGGATTTGAAGAGTGAAATAAAAGTGAAACAAAATACAAGAAACAAGTACTGTGATTTAAATTAATAAAAATAGATTAACATCACCAATTAAAATCTCAAAATGAATTTTTCAAAAAGTTTAATTAAATGATATCTAGATTCTTAAAATGATAAAAATAAAAGGATGGAGAAAGCTATGTCAGGCAAAGGTGAACAATAGCAGTAAATAAAACTAGATAGTAATTTGAGCAGATCTTCATCAATAGAATTTATAAAAAGATTTAGTTGAGAAAGACAGAAGCTGAACTCACTAGGAAGTTTTGAGAAACTTGTAAAATACAAGTTATTATTTTATAAAACTTAATGCCTAATTTGCTTGATTAATGGGAAGAAAATAAGGTGAAAATAAATACTGGGTAACAATAGCTGTGATAGGAAGGGGACGACTTGTATCAGAGATTTAAAGGTTCTCGTACTCTTTAGAAAAAGAGAATAGAGAATTAGTTTAGAATTCATGAATATGTTAAAAATTCAAGAATAATCAAAGGAGGAGAGTGTATATAACTTCCAAAACAAAACAAAGAAATCAGAATATAAAGGAAATAGTTCAGTAGAAGTCTGGGTAAAAGCATACAATAATTAGGGTAGATACAAAACATAAAATAAGGCAGAAAAAATTCCAGATATATCAGTAATACCAACAAATTAAAACAAACCCAACTAAACAGTTTAAAAAAAGATTATGCAATTAAAATAAAATTCAGCTGTAAGATGTTTATAAGAGACAAACCTAAAGCATATGAACACAGAAAGATATGACCACAAAAATATAAAATATTCGAATAAAGTTGTATCAGAAAGTTTATTCTTACTCTCTTGTACATTTTCGCACCCCCTTTAGACAACTCCTCTTAAGATGTCTGTTACTATAAATTAATTTTGCCTTTTCTAAAACAGAAATGGAAGCATACAGTATTCTTTCGTGTTCTGATTCTGTTATGTAACATAATTATATATGTATTCATTTATGTTGTTCCCTATATCAGTAATTTGTTGCTGAGTTGTATTCCATTGTATATGTATATTCAATTGTGTATACAACTTTGTGTTTATCATTTCTTTCTTTTTTTTTATCATTTATTTCTTGATGGATATAAGGTTTGTACTGTCTTGAGCTATTGTGAGGAACCCTGCTATAAACATTCTTGTTCAGTTCATTTTGTGTATATAAATTTTCATTCCTTGTGTAAAAGTTACGATGGAGTTTACTGTGTCATAAAGTAGACATATGTTTAACATCATTAGGAACTATCAAACTTTTGGCACTTTAAAGATGTTCCATTTTCTTTTGTCCTACATTATTTGCAATGTTAAACTCAGATGTCATTCTGTTGTCATTCTTTCATATCTAATATACCTTTTTTCATCTGGCTGCTTCAAGATTTTCTCTTTATGTTTTCATTTTCAGCAGTTTGACTGTGATGTCCCTAGATATCATTTATATTTATATTTGTGCTGTTTGGTATTAGCTATACCTTTTGGACCTGTGCTTCATTATTTTTCATCAAATTTAGGAAATTTTTGGTCAGTATTTTTTCAGAAATCTTTTTCTGCTGCAATTTCTCTTTTTCTTCTGAGACCCCAATTACGTGCTCTTAGAATATTTGATATTGTCTCAGATTCCTCATATTCTGTGGAGTTTTCTTCTTTGTTCTTCCTGTTCTTCATATTGGATAATTTTTATTTATTTGATATCAAGTTCATTATGCTGTTTCAAGTTGCCTTGTAAAACCATAGAATGAATTTTTCATTTCAGAAAATTTCTATTTATCTGATATCAAGTTCATTATGCTGTTTCAAGTCTCCTTGTAAAACCATAGAATGAAATTTTCATTTCAGAAAATTTCAGTTTTCAGTTCCAGAATATCCATTTGGATTCTTTTTACAGTTTCCATTTCTCTCCTGAGATTTTTCTGTTAGGTCATAAGACTGTCTTATACTTTAAGTCATTGAACATTATGATAGCAATTTTAAAGTCCTTTTATGCTAACTCCAACAAGTGGGCAATGTTGGGATCTGATGCTGTTGAAATGGGATCAAGAAGAAAGGTGCACAGGACTTCATTTTCTAATCTCAGTGGTCAGTTGCAAGTGTTCAGTATATTATTCCTTTAAAATAGTTAATAATTAATGTTTAAAAAATCATTACACAAAGGGGAATAACATGCATAAAAGAAACACCCTGTTGTGTTGGCAACACCAAAAACGAGAAGAAAATTCCTGGTGAGCACTTTACAGTTTAAGAAGAATTTAAGAACATGAATCCAATAAAGCAGTAGCACAAATTTAAGACTATGAAATATCAGAATGATGTTGAAATAGATTTTGAACTACTAAAACAAGTAGTGGCATAAATCAACACCTATATGATCTCAATAGAGGAAACATATCTGAAAATTGCATTACTGATATTAAGGAAAGACTTGAAGTGATTATATTTCAATATGCGGAAGAAAAGAATCATATGGTGAATAGAAAATGATAATTTGTCATAAGGATATTTGGTGTCCATGACTTAGGAACTGAATAAATGAAACAAAAACAATGCATTCAAATATGTAAGAAAATAAAGTTGTTCAAAGTTCTAACTGAATTTGTTGATCCCAAGACATATGTTTTCCAGTAACAGTTTTTATGTGGGTATAGATGTGTCTTCAGTTCTGTTGGGTATATACTTAGTAGTGGAATTTCTGGGTCATATGGTAACTCTGTTTAAGTTTTTGTTGAACTGCTAGACTTTCGCAAAGTGACTGTATCATTTCACATTCAGCAGTGTATGCAAGTTTCCAATTTTTACATGTCCTTGCCAACACTTACTATCTTCCTTTTTTATTATAGTCATGCTAGGGGGTGTGAAGTGCAATCTCATTGTAGTTTTATTTATTTTTTTTTGCGGTATGCGGGCCTCTCACTGCTGTGGCCTCTCCCGTTGCGGAGCACAGGCTCCGGACGCGCAGGCTCAGCGGCCATGGCTCACGGACCCAGCCGCTCCACGGCATGTGGGATCTTCCCGGACCGGGGCACGGACCCGTATCCCCTGCATCGGCAGGTGGACTCTCAACCACTGCGCCACCAGGGAAGCCCTCACTGTAGTTTTGATTTCATTTCTCTGATGACTAATGATGTTGAGCATCTTTTTATGTGCTTATTAGCCATTTGTGTGTTGTCTTTGGAAAAATATCTATTCATACTCTGTTCATTTTAAAATTGGGTTATCTTTTGTATTATTCAGTTGCAAAAGTTCTTTTTATACTCTGGATTCAAGCTTCTTATCAGATATTTGATGGGCCATTTTCTGTTGATACCATTTTGTGGGTTGTCTTTTCACTTTCTTGATATAGTGTCCTTTGAAGCACAAAAGTATTAGATTTTGGTTATGTCTAGTTTATCAGTCTTTCTCTCTGGTTGCTTGTGCTTTTGGTTTCATCTCTAAGTAACCATTGCCTAATCCAGTGTCAGGAATATTTACTCCCATGTTTTAAGAGTTTTATACTTTTGGCATTTGTATTTTGATCTTTTTTTTTTTTTTTTTTTTTTTTTTTTGTTCGTCGGGCCGCCCTCTCACTGATGCGGCCTCTCCTGTTGCGGAGCACAGGCTCCGAACGCACAGGCTCAGCGGCCATGGCTCACGGGCCCAGCCGCTCCGCGGCATGTGGGATCTTCCCGGACCGGGGCGAACCCGCGTCCCCACTGCATCGGCAGGCGGACTCAACCACTGCGCCACCAGGGAAGCCCTGTATTTTGATCTTTGATCCAACTTCATTCTTTTCCATGTGAACATATAGTTTTCCCAGTTTTTGTTGAAGAGATTATTCTTTTCCCATTGAATTGTCTTGGCACCTTTGTCAAAATTTAGTTGATCGTAAATGTATTTCTGTACTCTCACTTCCTTTCCGTTGATCTATTTGTCTATCTTTATGCTGGTGCCATACTGTCTCAGTTACTTTGTCTTTGTAGTAAGTTTTTAATTCAGGAAGTATGAGTCTTCCAACCATGTTCTCTTTTTTCAACATGGCTATTCTGGGTCCTTTGCATTTCCATATTAATTTTAGGATCAGCTTATTCATTTCAGTAAAAAAAAAAAAAAAGGCAGCTGGAATTTTAATAGAGATTGCATTGATCTGTAGATGAATTTGGGGAACACTGCCATCTTAACAATATTAAGTTTTCCAGTCCATGAGCGTGGATGGCTTTCCATTTATTTAGGTTTTCTTTAATTGCTTTTTATGATGCTTTGTAGTTTTTCAGTAGACAGTTTATATTTTTTGTTCAGTTTATTCCTTTTATATTATTTTATTGCTGCTATTAATGGAATTGTTTTCTTAATTTCATTTTCTAATTGTTTATTGCTAAGTTGATTTTTGAATATTGATCTTATATCTTGTAATTTTGCTAAACTTGTTTAATAGTCCTAATTTTTTTTGTGAATTACTTAGGATTTTCCACATACAAGTGTTATCTCAAAGATACTTTTACTATTTTAAATATAGTAGTGTCTATCTGTTAATCCCATACCCCTATTTTGTTCCTCCTTGCTTCCCTCTCCTCTTTGGTAACCACATGTTGGTTTTCTGTATCTGTGAGTCTGTTGCTGTTTTCCTAGTTTTTTTTTTTTTTTTTTTTTTTTTTTTTGCGGTACGCAGGCCTCTCACTGTTGTGGCCTCTCCTGTTGCAGAGCACAGGCTCTGGACGCGCAGGCTCAGCGGACATGGCTCATGGGCCCAGCCACTCCGCGGCATGTGGGATCTTCCCGGACCGGGGCACGAACCCGTGTCCCCTGCATCGGCAGGCGGACTCTCAACCACTGCACCACCAGGGAAGCCCGAGTCTGTTGCTGTTTTGCATATACATTCATTTGTTTTTTTTTTTAGATTCCACATATAAGTCATATAAAGTATTTGTCTTTCTCTGTCTGACTTACTTCACTACGCATAATATTCTCTAGGTCCTTCCACATTGCTGCAAATGGCAGTATTTCTTTTTTTTTTTTTTTTATGTCTGAGTAATATGCCATTGTATATATATACCACATCTTCTTAAGCCAAGTGTTGGCTGATGGGCATGTGGGTTGCTTCCATGTCTTAGCTGTTATAAACAGGGCTGCTATGAACATTGGAGTGCATGTATCTTTTCAAATTAGTGTTTTCATTTTTTCCAGATGTGTACCCAGGAGTGGAATTGCTGGATCATATGATAGTTCCATTTTTAGTTTTTTGAGAAACCTCTGTACTGTTTTCCACAGTGGCTGTACCAATTTATATTCCCACCAATAGTGTATGAGCACTCCCTTTTCTCCACATCCTCGCCAGAATTCATTATTTGTGTTTCTTGATGATAGCCATTCTGACTGGTGTGAGGTGATATCTCATTTTGGTTTTGATTTGCATTTCCCCAGTGATTAGTGATGTTGAGCATCTTTTTATGTGCCTGTTAGCCACCTGGGTGTCTCCTTTGGAAAAATGTCTATTCAAGTCTTCTGCCCATTTTTTAACTAGATTTTTTGTTTAAGAAATACTGGTAATTCTTGAGGAAGCAATTCGTCATCTTTGATTCTTAGTGTCTTTATATGTAAGATTAATTGATCTCTAAAATCTATAGTTTATAGGAGCAATATCCTATTGCTGAAAAATGGTGCAAAGGAATCATTAGGAATTTTTTGAATATTAAAATAAGAAATGAGTTTGTATACTTCTAGACATTCAGCCCAGTTACCCTTGTATTTCCTGATAATATTTAAGTGAGAGAAGAAATTAAAGAATTTATTATTAAATTCCAGAATTGGTTTCATTGTTGACTAAGTCAAATTTATAAGTAACAGTCATGGGACTTGGTTCATATTATTATTATTTAGATATTTCTGATATGTTTAGCAAATATTTACTATTGAAGTATATTAATTTCATTTGTTCCTAGAAAAATTATTTCATGTTTAGCTTATCTTAGCATTTATTGAAAGTTTTTGCTTTCTCTATGCTAGGTATAACTCGGAAAAATCCCAGAACACCTCTTTCTGATCTCCAGGGAATGAATACTCTAAATGAAAAAAACCAACAGTAAGTATGTTTGGCTTAAGTTTTCAAGGACGTAAAGAAGAAATAACTAGAATTCTTATTAATACTTCTGTGGCTTTAAAAGTATGCAGTAAATCGGGCCTTTTAATTTCTTAAAGCTTTTGTAAATGGTGTAATAAGTTAAAAAGGTTAGAGTTAACAGTACAGTAAATTATCTAAGATTGCCTCTAGTAAAGTGGTTGTACAATGTAAAAAAAGTTTCCCCAGGATAATTAAAAATGAGTGCATATGTTTTAATTTCTGAGACCCTTCTTGCGTTTTAAATGTCTTTTGCAAAAGTAATGGGTATTCTGCTTCTTTCCATGGAGAAATCTTATTGGTAAGTAATAATTGAGTAGTTTGATTTACAACTGTCCGTTACCTTTTCTTGATGAGTGTGATACCCAAAGTTTACCTTTTACCATTTTCAGTGAAGAATTCTTAAGTAAAATTTGAAAGTAACAAATATAAGTAATTTTTTGAGTTTGTAAATAAAGCTCCTTTTCCTTTACACCTACTGTTTTATAAAGATTGTACTTTAAATGAGCAAAAGAGCATTGTTTAGTGTCTAGAGTCTGCCGTGTACATTTTAAACATCAAGAGAATTGAGCTTCTTAGTGTCCTGGTAAGATACAAGATTAGGATGATCAGTTATTTAAAATTAAAGTATAACTTCATTGATCAGGTTTTCCATTTTGAGTTACTATGTCTTTCTAATATATATTGTCACTTCTCTGCCCCATAACTTTTTTTTTATAACTCTTTATTGCTTATTACAAGAAGTCTAGGTTCACTATTTTAACCTGTAAGAGCTGTCAGAGCCCAAGTATCCAACCTCAACTGTACTTACCTTTAACGCCAGCAAATTGAACTACTGGCTGTCTTTATAATAGTGCATGCATTTTGTTTTCTTAACAGTGACAGTTGGCTGACGATGAAAATCACCATTATATGTGCATGTTAGATTTTACCTAAGAACAAATTAGATCATTAATCTGGTGACCTGTGTACCTTTTTTATTTCAATCTATTGGCAGTATTCTCACCCTGGTCATTAGAGATCCCTAACTTAAGGAACTCATTTTCTTGATTTGGGTAAAAAAAGGAACTGTGACTTGTTGCATTTCCCGAAGCAATTTAATGGTTATAACTTTCCTAATTCCTAGTTTTTATTTTTGTTTTTTTCTTGGCCACTCGCGCAGCTTGCAGGCTCTTAGTTCCCCGACCAAGGATTGAACTTGGGCCACCGCAGTGAAAGTGCCATGTCCTACCCACTGGACTGCTAGGGAATTCCCAGTTGTGTTTCTTTGTACTGCTTTCAATTTTGGATGCCTGAAGTGATCTATATGGGCTTCTGTTTTTTTATATGTCAGTTGGAATAGTCTGATATATTGGTTTAAGATTGGTCTGGGCTCAAGCAGTTAATGTGATTTTAGGCACTCATAGAATGACAAACTAATTTTGTAAAGATGTGTGTATAAGCTCATTTTTGAGACCCTTCCTCACAGAGAAATTGATCACACCAGCTTGATTCTTTTCCTTTGCTTACAATAAAGATATGTGGCATTGAAGTAATGTTATCAGGAAAAGGCCAGCTAGCAATCTTAACAAGAGAGCTTCCCAGCTTGTGTTTGTTGTATTGGTGAGTTTATTTTAGACATATTTTAGAGAAAATTGGTGAGAAGATAGAGAGGATAGAACAATAGATACTCAGAAAATCAAATCAGTCATGAAATCATGAGCTTGTATCTACTAAGTGGAGTCTTTTGGACCTTCCCTATGGAACACTCCTAATAAGTGACTCTTAAATGAAAGAGTGGAACATCCAATTTGCTGGTGATCTAGGACTGAGAATTGATGTAGTCTGTATAAAAACAAGGAAACGCAAATATAAAACTATTTTTAGCCAGTGCAAATATTCCTCAAGTGAGAGATAAAACTTTCATCAATGTTGAGTGGGCAGTTGCTTTTTGGTAAGAAGGTATAAACTGGAAACAGATGTCTTTGTATCAAAATATGATTTGAAAAAAGTACAGAGCCTATAATTACATATCATGAAGCAGAGATGGTAAATAGAGGCTGCTGAAGTGACACTTAATGTGAATAACTAAAAAGACTGCCCTGGTTTCAAAGATACATTCGTTCCTAGATGGAAAAAGCTCTTCTGAATAGTTGTAGAGAAGATTGTGTGAAGAATAAAATGTACCACCCTATATTGGGAAAATATGCCTTTGGAAACTTGTTATTTAGGGGGCAAAAAGAGTACTATCAGAATTTATTGTAGACAAGTACATAATGAATTTGCACATTGTGGAAGTATATGGTATGTTTTATAATTAAATGGGGTCTGCTGTACTATCATGCTAATACCAGGGCATTAAGGAACTAGAATAAGTCTCATTAAAACTTGTGGGTTATGACACCATTTTTTAGGACTTTGGCTATATTGATAACCACATATTTGAGTACTGGGATAAACCTATCCTCTAAGAGTTGACTATGTAGCATGTGCGGATCCTGATTTCTGTTCTTAATGCAACTGAAAACTCACTGTCTAAAGTGTTATTTTTGTTTAAATTCAACTTTTCCTCTTGATCTGGGCAAATGACTGCTTACCATCTGAGACATTGTATTATGAAATGCAACAATGAGAACAAAAATAAATACTTTTTTTGAAGGATAAGTCAAATAATTTATTACTAGGGTTTTTTAAGTAATTATCATATTTAACATGATTTATAAAGGTGAATGGGTTTCAAGGTTCTCTTAGAACCAATATGACTTGATGTCACATAAAACAGCTTGGAGTAATTTCTCATATGTTACAGCCAGATAAATCTCATGGCATTTGATCATGTCTTAGAATGTATTTTGTTTACCCTAATGAAAAAATACAGAACTTGGTTATTAATGTAAGCAGTTATATGTGATTAGCAGTTCATATAATAATAGCAAATTAGTAGTATGAAATAATACTCATATTTTAGTATAAATTTAAAACATTAAGTATTATAGGGCTTCCCTGGTGGCGCAGTGGTTGAGAGTCCGCCTGCCGTTGCAGGGGATACGGGTTCGTGCCCCGGTCCGGGAAGATCCCACATGCTGCGGAGCGGCTGGGCCCATGAGCCATGGCCGCTGAGACTGCGCGTCCAGAGCCTGTGCTCCGCAACGGGAGAGGCCACAACAGTGAGAGGCCCCCGTACTGCAAAAAAAAAAAAAAAAAAAAAAAAAGTATTATATAGTTTCAAAAGTCTCTTCCAAATTTTTTCACTTTAATATATAGTATGTTGGTTATCCTAAATGATATTTGTGTGTTTTTACATAGTTTTGTTTGTCCTTTGTTTTAAAAATTAGTGGCTTTTTTACTGGAGCATTATTTGCATGTAACTCCATTCCTGAAGGTCAGATCGTTCTTGAGAGAAAAATAAAGGAATAAATTAAGACAGATACAGCTTCTCGTTCTGCCAGATCATTTGTTTATTTAACAAGTACTTCGTGCCGGGTCGTGTGGCAGAAACTGGAGATTCAATACTTTGTGAGATAGATGTGATAAGTGATATGATTGGAGAAATATAAGATACCATGGAAACATAGAGGAGGACTTTTAAATTTTTTATGCTAATACTGTATTTAAAGAATTGGATATGGGGCCAGATGCCTCAGAAATGTTTTTCAGAAAAAGAATCTTTTAAACTGTTATCTGAGTGAAGAGTAAGGGTGAGCCCTTTGAAGAGGAGGGTGATGTTTTACAGGCAGAGGAGCAACCTGTATGATGGTCCAGGAGCAAAAAGAGAGCTCTCTCTAGAGAGCATGGCACGAATAAAGAATTAAAAGAATGTGAGTAAGAAGAGAGAAATGATGAGAGTCGACTCTAGAAAGGCAAATAGACATAGGCTAGTTCATGTGGGGCTTTGTTAGCCTTATTGGAGAGGCTGGACTTCATCTTAAGGGTAATGAGAAGTTATTTAATGCTTTTAAGCAGGGGACTGACTGATATTTCAGAAGAATCTCTATGGTTGCCTTATGGAGTATGATTTGGAGAGGGACTGGATTGGATACAGGAAGACTAGCAGTTCTGGCAAGAGATGATGGCTTGCAGTAGGTGGTCGTGCGTACACATTGATGTGAACCTGTATTAAGGAGGAAAATTGAAAATCTATATGTCTCTCATCTGATTTTATGAGGATTCAGTGTTTATGAGAAGTCTGTATTGGATTTTCTATGCTTTGTGCAAATAATTTTTATATGTATGCAACAAATATATGACAGTGATCTAATGTATATATAAGGAGTGCACTGTATATAGAGAAAGACGTTGTGTATGCTATCAATCTTAATAGCAATGTACGAAGCTAAGGGAAGCCCCTAGAAAAACTGAGACAGATACCTACAAGTCATTTCACTGAAATAACCAACTGGCACACAGATTTTTAAGTACACATAGAGCTTTTTCTTTCTCCCCAGCATCCCATTGATTGTCCTCTCTTAAAAATAGGCACAGCCTATTTTTGCTTTCTTTCACTTCCAACCTTCTACTTCACCATTGAGCCTGCCATTCTAATTCTGGGACTCTTCCTGTTACTCAGTGTGTAAAATACCAGTAAAACCTTTTTGCTGTATTTTAAGCCTTTACATAACACATAGGAGAAAGAGCACGGGTTTGGGAGTCACCAGAAATTTGTTCTTGGCTCAGCTTATCTTCGTATTCTGAGGTTGTGGCTCTTGTAGCCTTCGTTTCCTGAAAAGAGAGGGTGGGGGGAATCTATGTCTTATATAAAAATTGTGGAATATATTGGGTGAGGAGACAGAGTAATTAAGGATGATTTCTAGATTTCTGGCTTAGTACTTAAGTAGGGAATATAAAAGAGGCAACAGTTTTGAAGAGGGAGTGATAGTTTCAGCTTGCACTTGTTACTTTGAGATTCCTGAGAGACCTTCATCTAGAGAGAGAGAATAAATCATTGGATGTACAGATGCACTCAGTTGATTCTTGGGCTAGAAGATGTATTTTGTTATTAACTGGGGATCTCGGTGTTTAGTTGGTGACTTCCAAATGTCTGCTATCTCTAGATTGTTTCTTTTGGGTCAGTCAGTTTTCCCTGCCTATAGCTTTTAAATCTGGCTACTGATGTTCTAGGTATGTAGCTGGGCTTCTCATGATTCCATACGCATACTTCCACTTAATTCCTCCTATTTTCAGTGTACCTCACCCACTCCTACCTTTAGCTATGCCTAATGTCTCTGACTTCTGAGATTCTGTGTTTCCAACTTTTCTATAAAGTAAAATCTTTGAACGGTTTGAGGAAGGGAATGTTACTTCACTATATAGGGTAAGAGTAAGGATCTAGCTCATTTTTAAAGACTTTCAAACTAACTTCCTATTTTTAGCCCCATTCGGCATCACCCTTGCAGTGGTACCAGTTATTTCTAATATCTGAACCTTTCCAGAGTTCTGAATGAGAACAACTTGCATTTTGTTGTTTTAGCCTCTCTCCCACTCCAAACCCCAGCCTCTACACATCTACACACACACACACACACACACACACACGAGCATATGTGTATTCTCAATCATGCCTACCCCTATAGACTCCCCTTTTCTATGATTCTGACGTACACATAAACTTAGGTTTTAATTTTTTCTAGTCTACTACATCTCTTATTACATGTCTGTCAACTTTAAACTTTTACTCTTCCTTGTCCCTTGCATAGTCTTCCTTCTCACTCTTTGTCCTTGTGAATTTATGACTTTGTCAAATTCGTGGTATTTCAGCTGGGGGCTGACATAAACAATTGCTATGGAGTATGCTATGGCAGCTTATTATGGGTTTCCCTTATGCAAACACCAAATAGTTTATTTACAAATGTAACTTATTTAAGAATGTTATCCTAGGGAGCAGGAGTGGGGATATGGGAATAAAAAAGGGAAGGATGGAGAATCCGTACAAGAATCAGTGAATGAGTTGGCCACTGGGTGTCTCCTTTGGGAAAATGTCTATTTTGGCCCTGTGGGACCAACTGAGAAGCTTAATGATTTGTGTCTCAGGACCATCTATTTGCCTTGAGGAAAAAAGAGGAGGGACTAATCCATTGCTCCAGGGGTTGCTAGCCTCACAGAGAGTTCTGCTTGTGTAAGTGCAGAGCAGAAGCCTACATCAGACAAGAGGCAAGTGTCTGGAGTCTGAAACTAAGTGCTGCCAGCAGCATCTGTTTGACGCTGGACAAAATTTGTGTGTATGACTAGTTACAGTACCATTTGCAATAGCAGCAGCTAGAATAAGAGGTAAGACTTACGGGATTTGAAATGGAACATAAGAAGTGTGCAGTATACATGTTTAATAGGAAGCTTTGATTCAGTCTTTATACATTAAGGTAGCATTTGATACAAGAGAATATACAAAACATACATGTACATTAGGAAGCATATCAGTAAAATGAATACCACCCAAGTTCAGAACCAGAAGATTATTAGTATTGCTGCAGCCACTTTTTTATCATATATTTTCTGATCATTCTCCCTCTCTCCCCACAGGTAACTGCTATCCAGAATTTTATGTATACCATTACTATGCTCTAAAAAATAGTTTTACACTAAACATACGTTTTTCTAAGCAGAGAGTCGTTTGGCTTAGCTAGTTTTTGAGTTTTAGAAATACTAATATATAGTATGTGGTTGCTGTGACTTTTCTCCTCAGTAATATCTATCTAAGATTCATCCATCTTGTGGCATGTAATTTGTTCTTTTTAGTTGCTATATAATATTATATAGTATTGGAGGGCATGGGGAGTTATTGTTGAATGGGTACAAAGTTTCAGTTTGGCTAAAAGTTCTGGAGATAGATAGTAGTGATGGTTGCACAACAATAAATGTACTTAGTGCCACTGTATTGTACACTTAAAGATTCCTCAGTCCAAAGTCATCTATTCAGCCAGATTTTCTTCTACACTTTGGTGGTGCTTATATCCATTTCAACCCTAAGCTTTTTTGACAATTGTTTTAATTTCCTCTGATCATGTACAGATGCATCTTGAATTAATTTCATCTTCTTGTAGAAATCTCTCCTGGCATTTTTTTGATCAGAAGCGTTTGTTCTCTAGACCTATCACATAGCTGTCACAGTGGTATCTTCTTTACCTTTGTATTGGTCATTCTTTATGTTATTCTTCTGTTTTGTATCAACAGTTTTTTCTACCATTATTTCCTTTTATAGATCTACTTTGTAAACTTTTACAGAGCATATTCTCTAGAAGCTCCATGAGAAAGTATATATAGGAGGAACATGTTTTTGATTTCTTGTATAACTAAGCATGCATTTATTCTGCCCTCACACTTGATCGGAAATTTGAGTGTGTATAGACTCTTGGTTGGAAATAACTTCTTTTAAGAATTTTGAAGACACTGCCACATTGCCTTTTAGTTCCAGCATTGCTGATTTCTGAGGCCTTGTTTTAAATAGCTTTATTGAGATATAATTTACATACCACAAAATTTCACCCACTTAAAGTATACAATTCATTTAAGAGTTGGCCAACTATTCCAAAATCTAATTTGGAACATTTTAGTCAGTTCAAAAAGAAGTTTCCTATTTACTAGAATGTTTCCTTTTCTCGTACTCTCACTCACTGTAGGTAAACATGATCTACTTTTTGTCTCTGTAGATTTGCCTATTCTGGAAGAAAAAATATATTTTTTGGAAATTTTATATAAATGGAATCTACAATATGTGGCCTTTTATGTGAGACTTCTTTCGTTTAGCATAATGTTTTCAATAATCTACGTTGTAACATGTACCAGTACTTCATTCATTTTTATGGCTGAGTAACATCTCATGTTATGGATATTTTGGTTACACATTTATCAGTTAATGAACACTTGGGTTCTACTTTTTGGCTATTATGAATAATGCTGCTGTGAACATTCATATACAAGTTTTCGTGTGGACGTGTTTTCAGTGCTTTTGAGTACATGCCTAGGAATGAAATTGCTGTGTTATATGGTTACTGTCTGTTTTGTTTAACATTTTGAGAGTTTGCCAAACTATCTTCCAGAGTGGCTCGGACCTTTTACATTCCCAGTAGTAATGGGTAAGGGTTCCAGTTTCTGCACATTCTTGTCATTTTGTTATTGCCTGTCTTAGAGGGAATGAAGTAGTATCTCATTGTAGTTTTGATTTGTATTTCCCTAAATAATGATGTTCAGTATCTTTTATGTGCTGATTAGTGATTTGTATATGTTTTTTGATGATTCATATATCTTCTTTGAATAAATGTCTATTTTGTTCATTAAAATTTTTTTGGTAAATATTCTTTCCATGTATATAAATATAATTGTCTTCAAACTGTATCGTGCAACAATATTTAGATTTGATAATATATGCAGACAGCTCTTTATGCTATTAAATACTGTTCTCCCACATGATTTTTTTTTAAACAACTTTATTGGAGTATAGTTGCTTTACATTGTTGTGTTAGTTTCTGCTGTATAGCAAAGTGAATCAGCTACATGTATACTTATATCCCCATATCGCCTCCCTCTTGTGTCTCCCTCCCACCCTCCCTATCCCACCCCTCTAGGTGGTCACAAAGCACCGAGCTGCCCTCCCTGTGCTATGTGGCTGCTTCCCACTAGCTCTCTAGTTTACATTTGGTAGTGTAAAATACCAAATGTAAAAACAGAGAGTCAATGCCACTCTCTCACTTCATCCCAGCTTGCCCTTCCCCCTCCCCGTGTGCTCAAGTCCATTCTCTACATCTGCCTTTATTCCTGTCCTGCCTCTAGGTTCTTCGGAGCCATTTTTTTTTTTTAGATTTCATATATATGTGTTAGCATATGGTATTTTTCTCTTTATGACAGATTCTAGATCCATCCACCTCACTACAAATAACTCAATTTCATTTCTTTTTATGGCTGAGTAATAATCCATTGTATACATGTGCCACATCTTCTTTATCCATTCATCTGTCGATGGCCACTTAGGTTGCTTCCATGTCCTGGCTATTGTAAATAGAGCTGCAGTGAACATTGTAGTACATGACTCTTTTTGAGTTATGGTTTTCTCAGGGTATATGCCCAGTAGTGGGATTGCTGGGTCGTATGGTAGTTCTATTTTTAGTTTTTAAAGGAACCTCCATACTGCTCTCCATAGTGTCTGTAACAGAAATCTTCTTAACTACAATTGTGTGTGTTTAGTGGACCAACCTTCATTGGACATCTACTATAAGCTAAGAACTGGAGGACAGTGATTAGTAGAATCTGTGTGATTCTTGATCTTATGGAGCTTACTCTCCAGCTCCCAGAGGGTTTATGTTTACTACAGGAGAGAAGGGGGACACAAAACAATAAGAAAATTGTACAAGACCATATAAATTTCCAAAAGCTATGGAATACACTGTGAGATCTCTGTGGGAAGACATGGGCTGTGGTCTGCTCTCAGGCAAGGGAAATGACATGTACAAGGGCTCATTGTTAGCTCAGAGGGGAGATGGGTTTAGGGGAGCAGTAGGAAACAAAGTTGAATAAATACAGTAGGGCCAGATTGTGAGGCCCTTGAAATCAGATATAGGAGTTTACATTAAACTGGTGTGTTAGGAAATAGTGAATCTATTAAATGAGTGTGTGTGTGTGTGTGTGTGACAGAGAGAGAGAGAGAAAGAGAGACAGAGAGATGGAGAGAGAGGAGAGAGAGCTAGTGAATGAGCAGAGGAATAAAGTCTATCAGGGTTGTTTTCTTTCTAAAAAATCCCTTCACTGGCTCCCTCTTGGGAAAGAGGATAGTCCCAGCTCTTAGCAGGGCACACCGTACCCCGCACAAGCAAACCTCACTTATGTCCTCAGCCTAGTTTTAAACATTCACCCCATGACTCCTCATTCTGGACACACTGAACTTCTTGCTCTTCCTTTCACATTGTGGTAGCTTGGAGCAGATATATTTACTCTACCCTGTAACCCTTTCCCTTCTTTCCTGGGCTGTTGAGACCGTATCCATCATTGCTGCTGAGAAGCTTCCCTCAGCCCACCGCAGCCAGAACTGGTTTACTTCACCTTCCTTTCTATCATATCACTTTGTACATGTCTCAATTACAGGATTTATCACACTTATTGTCACTGTTGATATATGACAGTCTCTGTCCCCTATTCTTCTAGTCTGTTCATCTCAGACTCATCTCTGTCCCCTACTAGCCTGTGAGTGGGACCACGGCTTAGTCTTCTTCATTCCCCCAGCACCAAACACAGAGGCCAGCACGTGCTAAGATGAGGATGCTGCATAAGGCCTCATGTCCCACTTAGGGCTGGAAGGAGCAGGGCAGAGGGGTGGCAGAGAGAGATTAAAGAAAAAAATGAAGGCGAGATTATGGAAATCATAGGGAGATCGAAGTAAGGGGATAAATGAGACAAGAGGGGCAGCATTTGTATGAAGCACTGGGATGGGTAATATGAAGACCTTGCTCAAAACAGGTGGGGTCAATTTAAAAAACCAACATTTCTTCAGTGTGTGGGTAACACTATGTTAGACACTGTGGGGATATAAAGTTAAACAAAACACATTTCCCTGTGATTTGGTTGGGAAGATAAGACAAAGACTGGCAACATTCATGCATACAAATACAAAGTTTTAAGGTTCTTAAAGTTCAGTATCATTTTCAACTTCAGGACATTTAATATGAAGCCCCTCAGCAGTCAATAAGATATTGTTTTAAGAAATATTAGTTATGGAAACTGACTTGCCTAGTTGAGATCTCAGCAAAGCTCAACAAGCCTAGACTTGAAACAATTTTCTTGGAAACTGGACTAAGACAAATTGACATGGAAATGTAAATTTTAATACCATTTAGGAGTATTTCTCATTTCTCTGTGTCTCAAACTGTATATTATGAGCCTTTTTTTTTTTTTTTTTTACCGTCCCTGAGTAATATTCCATTGTATATATGTGCCACATCTTCTTTATCCATTCATCTGATGATGGACACTTAGGTTGCTTCCATCTCCTGGCTATTGTAAATAGAGCTGCAGTGAACATTTTGGTACATCACTCTTTTTGAATTATGATTTTCTCAGGGTATATGCCCAGTAGTGGGATTGCTGGGTCATATGGTAGTTCTATTTGTAGTTTTATAAGGAACCTCCATACTGTTCTCCATAGTGGCTGTACCCATTCATATTCCCACCCGCAGTGCAAGAGTGTTCCCTTTTGTCCACACCCTCTCCAGCATTTATTGTTTCTAGATTTTTTGATGATGGCCATTCTGACCGGTGTGAGATGATATCTCATTGTAGTTTTGATTTGCATTTCTCTAATGATTAATGATGTTGAGCATTCTTTCATGTGTCTGTTGGCAGTCTGTATATCTTCTTTGGAGAAATGTCTATTTAGGTCTTCTGCCCATTTTTGGATTGGGTTGTTTGTTTTTTTGTTATTGAGCTGCATGAGCTGCTTGTAAATTTTGGAGATTAATCCTTTGTCAGTTTCTTCATTTGCCAATATTTTCTCCCATTCTGAGGGTTGTCTTTTGGTCTTGTTTATGGTTTCCTTTGCTGCTCCCACATGGTTTTTAAAGACCTTATAGACTTCCATGGGGGTGGTTACAATATAACTTCTTTCATTTATTTCCAATTTTTGGTTATTTAGGTTGTTTCTAATTTTCTTGATATTGATGAAAATTTTTGTAGATAAAGTTTTGCATGTTTGATTATTTTTTTATCTTCTGTTGTTCTTAGTAAGAAGCTTGACCAGAAGGACAGAACAAAGCTATTACAAGATTTTAAAGATATTGTCCTGGCTATCTAAAAAGTAGTATAGTTTAAATAAAGAACTAATTGGAAAATAAATATTTTAAGGTTATATTCCATTTTTCAAAAGCAGGAAGTTTCAAAAATAGTACAAAGGAAAAAAATAGTTCATAGAGTCCTATGTACCCTTCACTCAGTTTTCCTAAAATGACATCTTATATACTGGTAGTAAATTATCAAAACCAGGAAAGTTACATTGTTACGTTAATATTAACTAGACTACAGTTCTCACCATTTAAAAAAATCTGTGTGTGTGTGTGTGTGTGTGTGTGTGTGTGTGTGTGTGTATGGGTAGTTTTTTGCAGTTTTATCCCATGTATAGATTTGTGTAACCAACACCACAATCAAGATACCGAACTCTTTCATCATCATAAAAGAATTTATTCATGCTGCTTATTTGTATTATCCTTCTTCCATGTCCCTTTCCTGTCCTCTAGCAAACACTAATCTGTTCTTCATTTCTGTAGTTTTGTTATTTTGCGAATGTTATATAAATCAAATTATATAGTATGAAACTGTCAGGGAGAAAAAACTTTTCGTCTGCCTTCTTAGGTTCAGTGGCTGCGGGCCTGTAAGTTAAACTAATGAAAGACAATTAACAGGAGAAGAAGCATACAGTTTTTATTAATGTCTTACGTACATGAGTATTCTCCGAAAAGAAGTGAAACTCAAAGAAGTAGTTACACTCAGTGGCTAATATATCCTTCTTAAAAAGGAAAGAGGGTTTGGGCTTCAAACACAGACAAAAGCCATGACATTATATTTTAATACATTATATTATTTACTGCTTGTTAAGTGGTATATTTAAAGGTATTAGCTATATGATGTGCTCACCTTCATGCACATTTGAACGTGAATGTGCTAGAATCCATAGAAATTTTTTGTTCTGAAAGAGTAAAGAAATTTTTTGTTCTGAAAGAGTAAAAGATAAGCCAAATTAAGCCAAATTAATCAGTAATCTCTCTGATAAAACCATTTTCTGCTGGTTTAGCTTTTTTTCTAAATGTTAACTTTGGTGTTTAAAGTTTTATTTTACTTTTTTAAGAAATGTATAGAGTTTTAGGGATGTCTCAATTCACAAAGCAAATTGTACTCTATTTAATTTTTACAGTGAAACATTTGATTTTGCCTGGAATGGCAGAACTGGGATTCGCCAGAGCAGACTATCCAGTAACACCTCCTTGCTTGATAAAGATGGGATATTCGCTAATTCAGCTAGCAGCAAACTCTTGGAGAGAGCCCATGGAATTCTCACGTTAGTATTGATCAATAATGTGGATTGCTTTTTTATGACTGATTTAAAATTTCTGGCTAAAAAAGAAGAGAGGTGATCATGAAGCATTATTTTCATGAGTAGAATTTTGAGTGAACCAAGACTCAAAAGTAGTCAGAATTTAGAGCTGTGACAGTCTCCTGTATTATAAAGCTGGTGTTTGTTTTCATCTCACCAGGAGAATCAGACTGAATATACTTATTATGGAGATGACTCTTTATTGCTCTTTAACAGACCCTACATCCAGAGAGAGCAAAAACTGATAGTTCTTTTTAGGATTCCTAGTCTTTAACTGCAGTTGTCCTTTAATTCTGACAATCCTAACAAATTGGGCAGGAAAATCCCTTATGAAGTGGTGAATGGGGCCATATACAGTTTACCCCTCAACACTGCATGGGTTAGAGGTGCCAACCCTCTGTACAGTCAGAAATTTGTGTGTTTCCTGTAGTCAGCCCTCCATATCCACTGCTCCTCAGTATCTGTGATTCCACATCCACAGATTCAACCAACCGCAGATCAAGTACAGTAACTTGAAAGACAATTAACAAGAGAAGAAGCATACAGTTTTGAAAAAACTGTTGAAAAAAATTCCACTTATAAGTGGAACTGCACAGTCAAAACCTGTGTTGTTCAAGGGGCACCTGTATGGTGATGTATAACACTTAACCCAAGCCTGCCATTCCTCCTTACCTGATTTAGAACTGGTTTGAGGACATAGATATAACCATGCATGGTAGACAAGTAAAAAGTTCTTAGCTACCTATATCAACATATTTCAGACACTTCCAAAGCATATTTTTTGACCACTAGCTAGAAGTGTGACTGAATTGGATTCCTTAATCCCTAAATCATTGCTTAACAGTGTTAATAGGCTCAATTTGTATAAGTCTTGCTATACTCCAGAATTAGTAGGTGAAAGAGCTTAGATTCAAGCCCAGGTCTTCCTGACACCCCAGCCCATGTTCATAAGCATTGGGCTTTATTCCCTGTATGTAGCCATTAAAAAAAAAAGATTTGATATAAGTGTGATACTGAATTATGAATAAGGGAAAAAAGGGCAAAAGAGAATTTTTAATTTCTAAAAATGGAAGATCATGAGTCTTAGTGAAAGGTACATTTTAAAAATTCATGAAATTAGGCATCTATTTAAGCTTAAAATGACAGAAACAATGCCTCTGTAGGTTTAAGAATACAGAGCCCTATTAACATCCAAAAGAAAATGAAACTTCAGGTTTGAATGTACATTATGTTACTTATCATCGGGCTTAAATGTGTTTGTACCTGTATTACAGAGCAGGCATCTCTTTTCTTCTCTTATCCTTCCTTCCCAAAGGTGACTGCTTAGTTGAATTAGACAGTGTTTTCATTTAGGCGACCTATAACTTGGAAATGCGTATATAATCTGTTGTTTTAGTAGAGACCTTGAAATCATTCGTCTCTACCGTGGTTTTTTTTTTTTCCTAATGTATGATTTATCCCTATAGGAGAAACAAAAATTTCAAATCCAAGCCTGGCCTTCCAAAGGTGAGTATTACGAAAAAATTGTTTCTGTTAGTGCCCCATTTCATAATTATTTTTTTATTATTCATGCAAATGATCTTCATAAACAAAAAAAGAAATATCTTATTTGTACCCAAAATAGAGGTTAATTGTGTATATTCAGTTGAAACCATTTTAGAAATAATGCTGGATGTTATGAAATGGCCAAGTTTAATGGTTCAGGTAAATATTTGTGATATGTCCCATTTTCTAGTGTTTGAAGAGCTTCTGAATATAAATGTAAATTTTTGTTGCGTAATTGCATCTTTGCATAAGATCTTTTCATTTCTCCTTGAGTCAGGTTAAGATAAAATTCTGAATTTTATCTAATTTAAAAATAATTTCTAAGTAATGCTTACCTAACTCTCATCATCATTAGCGTTAGTTAGCCAGGTTTTTCTGTAAAGGTCCAGTTAGGCTTGCAGGCTTATCTCTTCTGGTCTGTGTTATAATTACTTAGCTCTGCTATCATAGCACAAGTGCAGCTGTAGACAATATGTAACTGAATGAGAGTGACTGTATTCCAATAAAACTTTATTTATGGACACTGAAATTTGAATTTCATTTAATTTTCACATGCCATCATATATTATTTAATTCTTTTTGCAACCATATAAATCTTATAAAAACAGTGGGCAGGATTTGACCCAGGGGTTGTAATTTGCCTACTCTAATCTACATTCCAAAATATTTATTAAATTTACTAAAGAAAGAAAAATCTTAACTGAGTTTTTCTTTCTCTTGTGCTCTCCCAAAGAAGGAGTCCTGTCGTTTGTAACTTTGTTAATGGGCATAATTTCAAAGTTCTAAAAGAACTGAAAAAGAGCTATTTATTGTCATGATTCTCTAGTTCAAGAAAGAAGAAAACAAATCTGTCTTTAATTTTTCCTTCTACTTAAGTCACCTTATATTTCCAAAGAAAATTTAATGTACTGCTGATGTGGTTTGTGGTAGTGGCAAATATGTTTTAAGTCACAAAGAAAATTAACCTAAGTGGTTTGTGATTATGGTCTTACATGAAACAATTTTATGTAGAAAGAAAGAGAGGAGACTACATTCATTGTCAAATATTCATTATCGTTCATTTGTCTTTCTTTTTTCCTTCACTGTCTCTCTAGCCTTTTAGTATTTTGAATGCCACCTCTGGGCCTAGTGTTTGTGCTGTTCTTTTCCCTTTCCTCAAATGGATAAATTATTTCTTTTTAATTGTAGTATAGTTGATTTACAACATTGTGTTAATTTCTGCTGTACAGCAAAGTGACTCAGTTATACATATATATATATACATTCCTTTATAACTTCTTAAACTTTACATGATAGCCAACAAGAATATGTTGGATACATCTGAAGTAAATGATTCCATTCAGTCATCAATCATGGGAGTCCCATCTATTTCTCAATCTTTTAAAATTAAATATGGCTAATTTTTTGTTTATTTTAGTGTGTCTTGTGTATTCAAGTACATATATTTAATATTAGAGAGGCAACATAGTCTGTGAGAATATAGACCTTGGAGTCAAACTGACCTACATTCAAATGATGGATCTGTTACCTGCTGTTTGATTTTTTTTTTAATTAATTAATTATTTTTTGGCTATGTTGGGTCTTTGCTGCTGTGTGTGGGCTTTCTCTAGTTGCAGCAAGCAGGGGTTACTCTTAGTTGCGGTGGTGCATGGGCTTCTCGTTGAGGTGGCTCCTCTTGTTGCAGAGCATGGGCTCTAGGCGCGCAGGCCTCAGTAGTCGTGGCACGTGGGCTCAGTAGTTGTGGCGCTTGGGCTTAGTTGCTTTGCAGCATGTGGGATCTTCCTGGACCAGAGCATGAACCTGTGTCCCCTGCATTGGCAGGCGGATTCTTAACCACTGCGCCACCAGGGAAGTCCCTGCTCTTTGATTTTTGGAGTAAGTTCTCGAACTTGTCTTAACCTCTGTCTCTTCATTTGTAATGTGGGGGATAATATATGTTGTTAGGATGAGAGATATATATTTGGTATGTGCATGATTAGTATTCAATAAATAATAAGTGTTTTCTTCATATTTGCTGCCAGAATGTTAGAGCTGAAGTCGTGGCTTATCTGTGTACATACATGATGTGTGCTTTGTTTAGTAACCTCACTCTTCATCTTACTTTCGTACCCTTCTTTAAATATGCCTCATTTTTTCTAATTATGCTTAATGAGTGTTTGTGTTTTGCTTGTTTCTTTCAGTCCATTTCAAACCAAGGCAAAACAAGTATATATTAATAAAATTAAAGTGGTGGGCTTCCCTGGTGGCGCAGTGGTTGAGAGTCCGCCTGCCGATGCAGGGGACACGGG
>NW_006795663.1:406180-430702 GCF_000442215.2 Lipotes vexillifer
CATTGAGAGACCCACGTCCCACAAAAAAAAAAAAAAAAATTAAAGTGGCAGGCAGATCCTATTCATTGACCATGGTCATTTGCTGATTGAGATATTTTGGTTGCATTAAGTTAGTTTTATGTGATGTGGAAGGAAGCAACAGAAGTGTAGATAACCTGAACTTCTTTTCCCTTTTGCTCTTTTGTGAAATCTGCAGCCACTTTACCTTGAGTATGAATCATTATTGTACGCATCCCTACAACTTTTATCGCTACTGGAAATAAGATTCAGTCACCTGTATTAAGGGCACCTCATTTTATTGATATAGGTAGGATTTAGAATGCTTTATTTTTATTACAGTTCTGAATAAACACAGGCAAATATTCAACACATATAATCCAACAGCCCTTAGCCTTCTGTTAATATAGCTGTGTTTTGATAGTTCTTTCCCTTTCTCTCCTAGAGAGTACTTTCCCTCTCATACCTTGAAACCATCACTTCTATTAAATATACCTTTCTAATATGATCTACCTTTAAATTTTCAGTCTTTTACTGACAGTTCCCTTGTTGTACATTTCTACTTTGACACCCTGCTCATCTCTCAGACTTGATCCCCAAAGCGATTTTGGTTTGTCACTCCCCTACTGAATTTTTGTAGTCACTCAGGCTCAAACGTTGAAGGTAAGTTTATTGTGCATTTTAGTTGTCTTTAACAACATGAGCAATATCTTCTTAATCTTTGTGGCTACAGCACCTTGCACAGCAAGCAGTAAATAATTGTTTAAAAAAGAATGAACTGACTAATCTTAATAAGCTAAACAATGAAGATGGAATTAAGAAAGGAATAAAGTAGATAATGAACAGAAGACCTCAGAAAGGAATTAACTCCGTATCTGTTTTCTGCTAGATCTTGGGCCCACAGTTCAGTTCTTGGTTTTTGTCACATCTTACTGGACTATTGAAGCTGTCCCTTGACTGGATTTATCTCTCTCTTGCCTCCTTAGCCTCCTGTCTTCCACATTGTTCTGCTCTGCCTTGTCTCTCCTTTCTTCCTTGCCCTGTTTTATCTTCTTCATAAATCTTAATAACCCTCAGATTATCATTTATTTTTTAATTTCCTTATAGTCTGTTTCCCTGTACTTGAATGCAATGTATTCCTAGCACTTAGAACAGAATCTGTAGTAATCACTGAATATTTGTTGATGCATCTAATCATGGTGAGTTTTGTGGACAAGAGACTGGTCTCCAGTTGCTGAGGAAACATTTTTCAAAAATCATTACTTGCTAACCATTCGTTCATTTATCCAAACTAATATTTATTGAGTTTGCAGTACCAGACACTGTTAGGCATTGGAGGTGCTGAGATAAACAGTCCAGTCAGAGAATCCTTGCTCTCTCATAGTGATTCTTTTAGAGAAAGAGAAAAAAATACACAGGTAAACAAAAGATGATTTAGATGATATTATGTGCAAAGAGGAAAATGAAATGACATATTATTGATTTAGAGGTGGGCTGCCTTTGGGGTATTTAAGAAAATAGCTTTATGAGAAAGTTTGGGTATTTAAGCTATAAGTTGAATGCTAAGAAAAATCAAGCAATGTAAAGGTCTAGCTATAGAGTATTCCAAGCAAATGAAAAGATAGGGAAGACCTTGAGATAAGAATGAATGTGGATTTTTTTTTGTTTGTTTTTACCTTTCTAATTAAATTCCTTGATGGGAAGGACTTTTTAATAGTTTAAAAAAAAATAGTTACTTGTATTTTTCACAGTTCATCTGACCCTTTTTCACATAGTGACATTTAGTAATTAATTTTACCATTGCTTTAGATATGGTTTATAAAATGAAACCGTTTCCGAGGTCTTTTTATCAGAAGTATCTTAAATGTTTGGGGAGGGGAATAATTTTAGGCTTTGGTGCTAATTTCTTTTTACTTATGGATAAACCACAAAACTCTTCTAATTGAGTCCTGACCAGTATGTAAAATTATTTTTTTCTTAATATACAATGAATCTTTTTGTAAGAATTCAAAAATGCTAATAAAAGTAAAGTATAAACTCTCAAAATTCAATATACACATGTACTATATATATTTACATATATATTATTGTTTTGTGTGGGGTTTTTTTTGGTCAAGAGTATTTGCAGATATTTTTCCATGCCAGTAAATATAGGTTACAGTATTTTTAGGAGCTGTATAGTATTCAGTTGTGTGAATGAAGCATACTTTATGAAAAAAATTCTGTATAGCTCCTTATTGCTTTTGTTTAGAATTTTTCACTATTTTTTGAAGTACATTGTCAGAAATAACATTCAGAGCTCTCCTTAGATAAATATGTAGACGTGAAATGGTTTATCAGAAAGATTATAATGATTTGCATTCCTAAGAACAGTGCATAAATGCCTATTTCATGTATCCTGGGTTTTATCAGCCTCTATTATGTTTGCCAATCTGATATGCAGAAAATCTCCTTAAAAGAAAATGTGTGTTTCTTTGATTAAAAGTGAGATTGATTGTCATTATGTTACTTGTCATTTATATTTTGAGAATTGCCTGTTGAAGTCTTCTGCTCATTTATTATCACTGGATATATTTTTTAAAGGATTTTTTTTACAGTTCTTGTATACAGATAATAAGTCTTTGTCATTATTGAAAATATTTTTTCTTAGGTGGAATTGTTTAAATGTATATTGTACTTAATGCCACTTGGAAGTTTTTATTAATGTTTATCTTGTCAAAAATTAATATTTTTTAGTCTTTTAATTTGTCATACTTTTAACTCAATTCTGTGCTTCTCATACAATAAAACTTTTACTACTTTTTAAATAACATATGGAGTTGCACAACTGTATAGATACATTTTTTTCCATTGACAAGCTCACAGCCATAAATTAGTAGGATTTTAAAAATTGATTAATGATTAGCTAAAAAAAGCTCCAAAATACTTTATTAGTGTCCTGTTTTGTATTCTTTAGTTGCTTTATGTGTAACTTATATCTTATTTATAAGATTAATAGTTAGGACCTCAGGATGCGGATTGATAGGGACTACCTTTTCTTTTTTTCTGTGTACATGTTCCTGGCTTACCTACTATATAGCCCAGGGATTGAATTTAATTTATTATCTGTATGAGTCGGGATTCAGTTGCAGATAACTAACCACCATAGATATTGTTAAGTAGAAAGGGACTTAATTCAAAGAGGTGCTTACAGAAATCATCAGAAGTATTAAAACAACGGAGCAGAACTGACCTCAGCTGTACTCAGAAAGCTAGGAAATGAGGAAGCCGCTATCACTGGTGCTGCTTCCAGGCTCATACCACCTGTGGTGTAATCCAGGCATCAAGAGAAAGCTGCTACAACTGTTGGCTTCGGGGCTAAGGTGCTTTTACTAGAGTTGCAGTGACAACACAAATGCACTCTGCTTCACAACACTTTAAAAAGTAGTGCCTGGGCACTGGGACCACCGAAAACTAAAGTACTTTTGTGTACATGTTTCCCAGCAGAAACAAGCTA
This sequence comes from Lipotes vexillifer, assembly GCF_000442215.2. Classification (NCBI taxonomy): domain Eukaryota; kingdom Metazoa; phylum Chordata; class Mammalia; order Artiodactyla; family Lipotidae; genus Lipotes; species Lipotes vexillifer. The sequence goes on from NW_006795663.1 coordinate 409,674, forward strand.
GTAGCCAAAGCCTCTGCCTTAGTTAGACCTTCCCAGTTTCACGTGAGGGAACTGATGAACTTAAATCACATCCAGAACCTGAGATGTAAGAGAGTTTGGGAAATGTAGTTTCTTTTTAGCTGGTAAGCTTCTGTAAGAAAGCAGAAGGAGGGTAAAAATGGACGTTGAATATTAATCGCTCCTATTCACCACAGTCATTATACGCATGAATAATGAAAACTGGCTTACAATTTTGTTTTTCCTATTCTTAGATTAATTTATATGAAGAATTTGATTTTTTCCCCCTGCTTTTCAGCACTTGCTAGAAGTAAAGTCTTTAAAGCACCTGACAAGACTGACCCTACAGGATCGCATTACCAAGTCTCTTCTTCATTTGCACAAGAAGAAGAAACCTCCCAGCATCAGTGCCCAGTTTCAGGTTGTTTCCTGTTTTACCTTTTTTTCCTTTTATTTTTAACAAAGAGGAATCTGTTTTGTTCAGGTTGACATTGTAAGGTCAAAGTGATCTGCAAGATACCTGAATAGGATATGATTCATGTGACTAAAAAGCTACACTATAATGGTCATTTTGGATGGAAGTACCAAAGATGGGGAAAAAATGTCAAGTGCTTTTGTTTTTCATCCTTGTATCTCTGGATAGTGCATATCCCAAAGAGTAATTTATTATTTTCAGTGTGAGGAGAAAAGCATCAGAAAATTGACTGCCCAGATAATGGTCACTGTTAACATGATGATGTATATTTCTCCCTATATATTTAAACCTCATGCTACTGCCATCAACATTTAACTCAATGGAATTGTAAGTTTTTTCTTGATTGTTTATTTTAGTTTTGTGTATATAGGAATCCAGTTCCTTTCATTGTAACTGGGCATTTAGGAATAAATATGATCATAATAGACTAACCAAATAACCTCCAGAATAACTTTACAAAATTCTCTTCAAATTCTTCCCATTCTTCTCAAATCATCTCTAACATTCTATTCATTTGCTAGATATTTATGAAAAAGAGCTGAAAATCTTAAAGGAAACAGTGCTTTACATAATTTTACTCTACCTCATGCTTTTATCACAGAAGCCTCGTTCACTGTTAACTAAAAATTTCTTTATCTGCTGATAGCTATACTTCTATGTTATCACGTTTTTCAATGCTCCTGTTTAATCCAGGATACCTGAATGTAAATTATCTACTAACATATCACTGGATATGATCTTGTTTGATTTATAAGCACAGTTCTTCAAACTGTAGGCTAGAAATGTCATTTTATTTTAGACAATTTTCACCGTAGGCCTAGAGAAAAAATAGATTCTATAAAAGCTACTTGGTCAAAGTGCTCTTTAAAAAAAAAACACAAAAACAAGATCAAAGAGCCAAACAACTTATTAGGTGCTAATAAAGTTAAAGGAAAGACAATTGAATATATAATGGAAGCTCTGCCATGAATTAAAAAAAAATCCTTCTAAAATCACAATCCTATGGGTTAATGGTATTTGATTATTTAAAAAAAGAGAGAGATGTTGCTTGACCAGACAGGTCTGTCTATACCTCGGTGGTGTCTTCACATCCCAGAGTTTGGGTTTTCACTCTATGGATTTAGAAATGCAAAGATGAATTTACAGGGAAAAAAATATCATGCTGACTGATAAACTATAAACACTGCTGTAAAACAGTATCAAAGTTTATTAATATACAATGAGAAATAAGAGTCATAGGCAGACTTGTTATAATTGTTAGTTCATGATCACATTTCCTCCTGATTAGCAGATCAAGGTGGGAAGCCAAATTCTGATCAAAAGGTAACATGGTGAGCTTGGTATCTGAAAAGGAAGCATTAATCTCATAATTATGAAGGGTAGAACCATTAAGCTGTTGTGTCCTTTATTTTGTTACCTTGGATCTTTTACAGGTGTCTGTATACCAAACTCAGACTTTAATCTGAAGAGTAAACATTATAGCTACTACAATAAAACTTAGTTATAATTACAATCCTATCATGTCCCTTAAAATCCCCCAAATTCAGGAATTATAGATATCTTCAAATTAAATTCATGTATTGTGTTTAACATTTGCAAAAAGAGTCATCTTTAATGTTTCTAATACATTGTTAAGTATTATAAAAGTAATGAGTACTATATTTTCCAGATCCTTTACTAAATATTTATACACATACATTATTTTTCCTCCAATTCTGTGAAATAAATACTGTCATTCTTATTGTACAGGTGAGGAAATTAGAAGTGATGGAGGTAGACTGCACCCAGCTGTCTTTGACTTCATACACTTCTTGTGAATGAATATTTACTTTCATCAAAATGAAATAATAGAACTCTGATACAGGAATTGCCCTTCTTTTATAAACAACTAGAAAAATGGACAAAAGATAAGAACAGAATGTTTTTAGATATTAGACAGTAAGCATTGCAGGATTATGATCCCTGAGAAGAGGGAAATAAATGAGGCAAGTCCCAGGTTACTGCATAAAGGCAGTTTGCTGTAGCCCAGGGAGAGTGAATCCAAACAAATGCCAAGGTTTTGCTCTGGGCCTGCCCTCACAGAGCTTAATAAAAGCAAGTCTTGAAAGAATCAAAGTGATTCTTTATAACTTAACAGCCCCAGGGGAAAATGTCTGTTGCTCTTTAAAGGAATATAACAAAATCCAACAAGGTAAAATCACACTAGCATCCAATCTGAAATTATTAGGCATGCAAAGAATCAGGGAAAATACAACCCATAGCAAGGGAGAAAAAAATCAATCATTAGAAACAGATCTAGGGACTTCCCTGGTGGTGCAGTGGTGAAGACTCCATGCTCCCAATGCAGGGGGCCGGGGTTCTATCCCTGGTCAGGGAACTAGATCCACATGCATGCTGCAACTAAAAGTTTGCATGCTACAACTAAGGAGCCTGTGAGCTGCAACTAAGGAGTCTGCCTGCTGCAACTAAGACCCAGTGCAACCAAATAAATAAATAAATTTTGAAAAATGAAAAAGAAACAGATCTAAAAATGACAGAGATTATGGAAATAGCATTTAGATGAGGATCTCAAAATAGCTATTATAAATCATATAAATATGTCCAAAGAAAAACATGAATACTGATGAGAAAAAAATAGAGGATATGAAAAAGACTCAAATGGAACTTTCAAAGATTAAAAATGTAATATTTGAAAATAAAAATAAGCTAGATGGGATTAACACCTATTTGCCGAAGCAGTGAATTAGAAGTTACATTTGCTTTAAAATAAAGTGCAGAGAGAAATAACAAAGATGGAAAAAATGAAAAAAAGCCTTAGTAACTTGTGGGAAAATATTAGATCATTGAACATAGGTGTAATTGGCATCTAAGAAGGAAAGTCAAGAGAGGGGGATACAGAAAAAAATTTGAAGAAATAATGACCAAAATATTTCCTTATTTTTATGAATAATATGAGCTCAAAGATCAAAGAATCTCACCAAATCCCAAGCAGAACAAACCTAAACACACCAATACACATCACATCAAATTGCTAAAGCCAGTTAAAAAGAGAAAATTTTAAATACAGCCAGAGAAAATAGACAACATTTATGTGCCATGAAATGAAGATAAGAATAACAGTAGGTTTCTCATCAGAAACTATGAAAGGCAGAATTCAAGAGTAGTATTTTTAAAAAACTGAAAGGGGGAAAAAAAACTGTCACTCTAAAATTCTATGCACGTGAGTATTGAAGGTTATATAGAGACTTTTTCAGGCAAACAAAAGTTGAGAGAATGCATTGCCAGGAAATCTACATTATAAGAATGTTAAATTTGGGATAAAAATGGTGAGAAAACCATAGATTTTGGATCTATACAAAACACTAAGATTGCCAGAATGATAGAAGTGTAATTAACTATAATAAATACTTTTTCTCTTCTTTTAATTTTTTAGAAAGATAATTGACTATAGAAGAAAAAAATAATAATATATTGTGAGGTAGAAATAAAATGTATGACAAAAGTAGCACAAAAGGGAGGGGCTAAATGTAAGTTTATACTCTTGTAAAGTTTATACTCTTGTAAAGTTACAGCATTACCTGTATACTGTACACTATACAGGTAATGGTTTAGCATTATTTCAAGGCAGACTGTGATATGTTAAAGATGTAAAGTCTTGAGAAATCCTTAAAAAAGTAAAAGCTTATCATAGGTAATGAGCTAATAGCAGAACTAAAATGGAATCATAAAATACAGGTGATCCTTGATTGAACTGCATGGGTCCACTTACACATGGAATATTTTTCAATAGTTACACTACAGTTTTACACGATCAGTGGTTGGTTGAATCTGAGGATTCGAACTCCAGATAGGGTGGAACCAAGTATACTGGGGGACAACTTTAAAGTGACATGTGGGTTTTCAACAGCACAGAGGGTCAGTACCCCTAACCCCTGTGTTGTTCAAGCATCAACTGTATACTCAGTTTTAAAAAGACAGGATAAAAGAAAGAGCAGATTAAACAAATAGAAACAAATAACAAGGTGGTAGACCATATGTATATTTTTCTTATTTCAGTGGTTAGGTAGATAGCCACCCTCACCCTACTCTGGATTATTCTCTTTTGAGACTTTGTCTACTGCCAGCAAATGTTAGTATCCTTTTAGCCACCAGACTGTCAAATAAAGTAGCTAAAGTCTTAAGTTATGAGCGAGATGATGCAACTTGATCATAAGGCAAAAACTATGCATTGTTTTTGCATAGAGCTGTATATGAAAGGAGGCCACTTCACAGGCACCATGTGTCTGCTCAATTAATGCTTTGAAAGGAGTTTTGTGGCTTTCTCTTAGGATAATAGGTCATGCACATGCTGTTGCTGTTATATCTGCTGAAACGTGGATAAAACTACTGCCCCTCTCTTGGCCTGATAAGACACGCATGCCTAGCTGCTCAGAGACCCACAGATTGCTGGGAAATATATCCACCACTACATCATTAGTCAGTGTAGTCCTTTGCTTGTAGTGGTGGAAATTCTAAGTGTTTCTCTTCCTTGGCTAAGGGTTTTTCTAACTTTGTTTTTTTTGGCAGAAATCTTGAGTTCTCTGCATAAAGGCCCATCGGTTTGAAGAAAATAATCTACTTCTAGTTCTAACTCTGGAACTAAGAATTAAGTCATTACACAAACTCAACCAAGCTGATTTTTATTCTCGAATATGTCTCTATGTATTCTGTTTTCTACAGTAGATACATATTGGTTTTATAGTGAGAGGAAAAGATGTCTAAAGAGGATTATTTTTTTCAAAGGTGGTTTATTTATAGCAGCAGAAAGTGAACCAGTGGTTGCCTGGGACGCTGGGCGGGGGCAGTTGTTGACTGCAGATGGGCAGCAGGGGACCTTTTGAGGGGATGGGTGGAAGATTTCTAAATCTGGATTGTAATGATGCTTGCACAGTTGTATAAATCTACTAAAAAAATCATTGATCTATGCACTACAATGGATACATTTTTATAGTATGTAAATTGTAATTCAATAAAACTGTTAAACACAAGCTCACTACTAAGAGAATGAAAGGGCAAGCTACAGGGTATATGCATATACTTGTAATGCAACTGAAAAAAGACCTTATATGTGGAATATATGAAAAATCACAAATCAGTTCTTGAAAAGACAACCTAATAGAAATGGGCAAAAGTCTTGAACAAGCAAACCTGTCTTATATCAAAATATGTTATCCAAAAGGCCAATAAGCCTATCACATACATCCTCAATATTATTTATTATTCATCAGGGAAATGAAAATTAAAACTGCCTATAAGGCAATAATACTACACACTTTCCAGCATGGCTGAAATAAAAAAGATTGATTATGCAAAGTATTGGCAAGGATGTAGAGCAACCAGAATTTTTATACATTGCTATTGAAATATAAATTGATGCAGGCATTTTGGAAAACGGTTGAAAGACATGTAGAAGATTGTTCATAGCAACTTTATTCCTAACAGCCCAAACTTGAGCAACCAGATATCCATCCTAAACAGATAATTTAACTGTGGTATAGTCATATAATGAATCACTACCATATAGTGCTGAAAATGTACAAGATACAATTGTATGCAACAAATACAAGATAGTATATAGTGTATCTTTCTCTTTATATAAAGTTTAATAGCAGGTAAACTGACTTACCATCTTGGAAGTAAGGATAATGGTAACCCTTGGTTGAGGTGTGGAGGGTGGAGGCAGGTAGCCTATGTACAGTGATCTTGCTAAGTTCAGTGGGATGGAGCACAGAGGGACTTCTAAGGTTCTAATAATATTTTATTCATTGATTTGGGCTCTGGTTTCAAGAGTGTATTCCCTTTGTGAAAATTCACCATACTGCATATTTATGATTCAAGCATTTTATATTTTGTGTATTATATTACAGTAACACACACGAAAAGAACACCTAAAAGTAAGAAAATGTGTATGTTGATGTAATATATATGACAGCAACAACAGGAGTCTATGTGATTGTAAGGCTTCTTTTACTTGAAATCATAAAATATTGACTCTAAGTATACTGTGCGGTTAGGTTAGTATATTGTTATCCGTTGAGCAGACACACACACAAAAAGCAATACAAAGAGATGTAGCTGAAAAGCCAATAGATAAATAGAATACTAATAAACAAAATATGTTATCTGACTGTAATTAAAACAGAAATCAATAAAATAAAGATAACAATCCCCAAATATTTGGCAAATTAAAAAGACATCTAAATAAAACATGAGTCAAAGAGGAAGGACAGTTTTAAAAATATTTTAAATAGAATGAAAATAAAATATCACAGTTTGTGCGGTGCAGCTAAATCAGTACTCCAAGGTTAATTTATAACATTAAATGCTCTTATTAGAAAAGGAGAAAGGCCTTAAATCAGTAATCTAAGCTTCTACCCTAAGAAACTAGAAAAAGAAAAACATTAAACACAAAGCAAGCAGGAGTGAAATGATAAAGTAGAAATCATCAGTGAGATCAAAAACAGAAAAATAATAGAGAAAAACCAATGAAATAAAAAAACTGGTTCGTTGAAAATGTCAGAAAATTTATAAACCTCCAGTCAGACTAATCTGGAAAAAAGAGGCAAAGCACAAATTATCAGCATCAGGAATGAAAGAGGGAACATCACTACATACTCAAACATTAAAATTGAAGCAGGGGATTACTGCCTTCCTGGATACCCTCCTGGATGTTTTCCCAAAGTTACTCTGAGACTGCATGAGTTTGAATAAAGTTGTTTCATGAAATGTGAAGAAAGGTAAAAAATTTATTATAGACTTAGATTACTATAAAATATATCTGCAGTATTTACTATTGCCAGTCTGTCAGCTTTAAGGTTAAACTGCCATCCTCATCCTTAACTGGCCTCAGTTTAATCAGTATGGCAGTGTACACAATGTGCTTTTCAGAAACAAACCTATTTCTGTGTATACCACTTTTTTTTGCATATTTTACCAACATTGTTGTTTATATTTATAAACCATTCATTGCCAGTTTGGAATGACAGTAATTGCTAATTATATTGCTTTGTATTGCAGGCCTCATTAAGCAAGCTGATGGAAACACTTGGTCATGCAGAACCATATTTTGTAAAATGCATTCGCTCTAATGCTGAAAAGGTAAAAATGTCTGTAAATAAGAGCTTCTAGCTCAGCTTACTTCAAACCAAGCTTTAAATTCTTTCTAAGAATAAGTGGCGGGGAAGAGCTATCTATAATCTTTGTAAGGAAAACAGTGTTCTATATTTTCTATGAATATCCTTCTTACTTCCTCACTTAGCTGCCTGAAAAGTATTTATATGGGCTCAATTTAGCATCTCCTAGAATTTAGCATCTCCTACAGAAGCAAAAATCTCTTGAAATTCCATCATATAAAAGAATTTTATGCAACTTTTGTTACCCGTACCAAGGTTAATCTGTCTTGTTTAGATATAAGGTATCAATTATTCTTACAGGACTTGCGTGGCATTTTTCATGTTTAGAGATTCTTGTCTCTTCAAAATAGGGAAGATACTCAACATTCTTGATTTCTTCTTGTTTTATATGACAGTTCCCCTTATTAGAGCTTTGCAAAACATATCTGTTAAATGTAAACAGTTGTCATCTTTATGTCCATCATAGGAAAAAAATAGTTCTAGCCCAAACTGCTAAAATGTCGTAGGAATTAGGTTCAGCTTTCTTAATTCTTAATAAGCAGTCTCTAGCTCTGCTAGTTATAAGTTTTGTGATCTTAGATGAGTTACTTAACCTTTCTATGCCTTAAATATTTTCATCTGTGTAACAATATACTGGAATTGTAGGACCAACCTCATAGTGTTTTGTGAATACATATGAGTCAATACCTATGAAGTACTTAGAATGTTCCTGGCCCATACTAAGCACTTAGTAAATGTTAGCCATTCTTTTATAGTGACAAAAGAGGAACCCACTTTATTTACAGTTAAATAGAAGTTTGAGTCCCTGTTATTCTTGCTATGCAAAGCGTTCAATTAATGAAGTATTTAAGGGCACAGAATAAGTACTAAATAAATATTAACTGCTGTTATTATTTAACATAAGTTGCCCACTTGACTTTTTTTTTTTGACAGCTGGTATGCCCCATCTTTCTGCAGAAAAATATTTAGGATTGCCTTAGTGGATCATTGAAAATAGTATTTAGAGAATAGGGAGAAATATCAGAAGCTCCAAATACAGCCTCTTTTGAATGTCTAAAAATATGCCTATGAGATACCTAGGAGTGACAGAGTGTCATGACTGGTGATGATCGAATGCCTCCCTTTAGCCTCTTCCCTATTGATGCTTATACAATGAGAGATCAATTCTCAGGGATTATAGGAATTTTTTGTTTTCAATGTGTCATACCAGTATCATCAGCAAAAACTAGGGAAGTAAACTTCTTTTAACCTTGTACTAGTCATAGAAGAAGAAATATGTCAGCTCTCAAGTTAACCAAGGCAACTGGAAGAGTGTGGGGTAAGTCGTTTCTGAGTGAGATTGTAGATAAAATCTTACTTAATAAAAATATAGACAGTCTTGACTATGTATAAGTAGGTTAATCTTGTTACAAATTTTATAGTGAATAGACTATGGGGCCTGTGGGCAACTACATTCCTTTTGAGCTTTGAAGGCCCTCTTCTTCTGCAAGTAGAGAAGCCTGGAAGCCTGGTGTCTCTTTTCCTTTTGGTCAGGCAGTTAGAACTTTTCTGAAGCTACCAGCTGGGGAGGTAAGATTGTCCCATCACCTCTGCTGTATCTTAACCAGACAGCCTCCAGTCAATTCCTAGATATTCAAAACTTAACTACACTTATAAGACAAACATTAATTTGGAGATCTATTCTCCTGGGTTAATGTTTTTTCCATTTTCTTTGTTTTAGTTGCCCTTAAGGTTCAGTGATGCCTTGGTACTTAGACAGCTTCGGTACACTGGGATGCTGGAGACAGTTCGAATTCGCCAATCAGGATACAGCTGCAAATATTCTTTCCAGGTTATGCTTTTATAGTGATATTTAAATATATTTGTACATCAAGTAAATTATTCCTATGCCTTGCTTATTTTTTATTTGGGTCTCACTTGTTTATTTCTCCTGATTCTTCCTTTACATTCTATCTTTTGTATACAGAATTGAAGAGGGATAGAGAATACTCATTTCCATTGAATGACAACAATCTCATTAAGCTTGTGTTGTAATAGAATCCACTACTTGGCTATTCTCATTTGATCTGAATGTTTGTTAATATAAGTTTACTCATAACATGGCAGTTCTTCACACTGATTACGCCAGTAATTGAAATACTTCAATCAGAACTATCTAGTTCAAAAGAAAAGATCCCGTTTGATTTTTCCTAAAGTCTTCTCAGCAGGATTTTCTTACAAAGGAGGCTGCCAGCAAGGCTCACAACTGTTCTCATCAGCTACTGCTGCTATGGATATAGAAATTATTTGAAGCTTTTCAGCAGCTGAGCAGGTCTTTACTGTTGAGGGAAAGCTTTATTCTCAGTTGTACCCTGAAATAGCTGTCACCTTTGCTTATTTTTCTGCTAAAAAATTCAGATTTTTGTTAAATAACCTTTTCTTTGGTCTTTAGTACAGCTTTCTCAAAGGGAGAATTAGCTTCTGCCCTTCTTTTCTTCTTTCATTCCCCTTTGATAACAGAATATGTAGGAATCACTATCTCCCCCCACCATTTTACTAATTAACCTTTTGAAATATTTTAAATTAGCAAGTAAATTCTTGGTTTCACCCTGTTTAAAATAATGAGAAAAAGATCAATAAAAGGACAATTAGCTAGTTTAGGATTTGGTTTACATATAATTCTTTTGTGATTTTACAACATTTTCTTTTCACTTTTCAGGATTTTGTGAGCCATTTCCATGTACTTCTTCCCCGAAATATTATTCCATCCAAATTTAACATTCAGGATTTCTTCAGGAAAATAAATCTTAATCCAGATAATTATCAAGTTGGAAAATCCATGGTAAATATAATATATACAGCTTTTGCCAGATTTAGTGCATTTTTGTATATAAGTAATAATGGCAGTCTTTGCTGAGGAGAATGTTTATAAGAAAGATAGTGTACCAGATATCATAAGGAAATCGATTAGGCCAAGATTTTTACTTAATAATGTAGTCAGTATTAATCAAAGAGCTTATGACCAATGCTCTAGTGCCGCCTATAATTTTAACTGCTTAAAAAGCATTTCTTCCTAGGTATTACACTGTAATTATCAACTCAATTTGCCTAAAGTGACCTTATCCAGATTCCCCTACTGTCTTTAACTAATCAACTAGTCTTTTTCTCTGTCACCTTTCTTCTAGTTTCTTAGGCTAGAAACCATAATCATATTTTGGCTTACCCTTCACTTTAATCATTTTACAAAGTTCTGTTTCTGTTTTTTTCCTTATAAATGTTTCTCACATCTCTCCCTTTTTCTCCATTCTTACTGTTTCCATTTTAGTTCTGTTTTGTAGCTCTCACACATTTCTCTTATAGTAAACAAATCCATCATCTAATGCCAGTCTATTTTTTATTCCATTTAACTCACTCTACCCATAGTATCAAAATCATCATCTTAATATACTTTATGTCAGCCTCCTGCTCAATAATAATCCCTTTATAATCTCCTCATTAAATCTAAACATCTTTCTTTTCCAAGAACCTCCATGTTGTGACTTCACACTTTTTAATAAATTTATTTATTTATTTACTTTTGGCTGCAGTGGGTCTTTGGTGTTGCGCGTGGGCTTTCTCTAGTTGCGGCGAGCAGGGGCTACTCTTTATTGCGGGGCACGGGCTCTAGGTGCGTGGGCTTCAGTAGTTGTGGCATGTGGGCTCAGTAGTTGTGTCTCGCGGGCTCTAGAGCGCAGGCTCAGTAGTTGTGGCACACAGGCTTAGTTGCTCTGCGGCATGTGGGATCTTCCCAGACCAGGGCTCGAACCCGTGTCCCCTGCATTGGCAGGTGGATTCGTAACCACTGTACCACCAGGGAAGCCCCACTTCATGCTATTAATTGTTCCATTGTCCCAGTATGTATCTTTATTCTTTTTTTTGGCAGTACGCGGGCCTTTCACTGTTTTGGCCTCTCCTGTTGCGGAGCACAGGCTCCGGACACACAGGCTCAGCGGCCATGGCTCACGGGCCCAGCTGCTCCATGGCATGTGGGATCTTCCCAGACTGGGGCACGAACCCGTGTCCCCTGCATTAGCAGGCGGACTCTCAACCACTGCACCACCAGGGAAGCCCCTATTCTTTTTTTTATAAATTTTTTTTTACATTTTTAGACATTTATTTATTTGGCTGTGTTGGATCTTAGTTGCGGCAGGCGGGATCTTCATTGTAGCGCACAGGCTTCTCTCTAGTTGTGGCACGCAGGCTCAGTAGCTGCGGCGCGTGGGCTTAGTTGCACCGTGACATGTGGGATCTTAGTTCCCCAACCAGGGATCGAACCCACATCCCCTGCCTTGGAAGGTGGATTCTTAACCACTGGACCACCAAGGGAGTCCCTGTACCTTTATTCTTATTTCCAACTCCTTGTTTTGCTCAGGTGGAGTCCTCTGTCCTTGCCCTGAATAGCTTACTGTTTTCCTCTTTGGGTATCTAATATCTATCTGTACTTTCTAAGAATATTTTTAAATTTTTGACAAAAATGGGAAGTGATGGATATGTTAATTAGATTGTGGTAATCATTTCAAAATGTTTATACATACATCAAAACATCACATTGTACACCTTAAATACATACAGTTTTTAATATCTACCTGCTTTTAGTGTTGAATTGTAAATCCTGTTTCCAAAGGGACTGTGTCTAAGTTATCTTTGTATCCCCCTAAATTCCTAAAGATTTATAATAGAATGAAGGAGTAAATAAGTAAACTGATGAATAGCTTTGGGCAGCAGGAAGCCTTTGACGCATGCTGGGTTTCAAAAAGACTTATCATTATTGGTTTATTCATATTATGATCAAACTTTAAAATCTGTGGTTGTCATCTTTTTTTTTCCCCACTCCAACATCCTTGAAAAATATGACATATTAATATTACCAGTACTACATTGGCTTCTAATGGTGAAGTTCCCAAGGGAATAATGTATCACAGTCTCTGGCACTGGGATTTTTGTAGTAATGTTCACCTTTCCAGTTCCCCTTCTATATTCTAATGCCTCCTTTCCAGTTTGAGAGTGACTACTTTGGCTAAGTTGATGGAAATATTTATCAGTACTGCTTGTACCTGTCTGCCACTGTGTCTGTTCTTCTCTAAAAAAGCTTACCATAGGAACGATGAAGGATGAAATAAATTTCTCATTTCTTCTTAAGCTGTATGCTTCATCTTTTTTCCTTCTGGTAGGTGTTCCTAAAGGAGCAGGAACGACAACACCTACAAGATCTGCTTCATCAAGAGGTGCTCCGCAGAATCATATTGTTGCAGCGATGGTTCAGGGTCTTGCTGTGTAGACAGCATTTCCTCCATCTGAGACAGGCATCCGTTATCATCCAGGTAGGAAACAAAAGATTCTTTGCATGAGATTGGCTAGTTTATTTAGTCAGTGTTTTAGTAACTAGAACTGTTTTACTGTGAAACATTTAAGTAAGATTGTAAATTTCTTCAGTGGTGAGAATGTGTCCTACTCATTTGTTAAATGTTCACAGCATCCAACAGATTACCTGGCATATAATAATAGACTTTTAATAAATATTAATGGAGTTAAATTGAAATTAAATTGAATTTATAGTTATAATGTCTTGTGAGGTATGATTAGGGGCAAAGGAGTTATGTGCCTTAATTTTTGTTGGCAAGTTATTTTTAGTTTTGTGAGTGATATTTGAGAATTATATGTACATTGTTGTTGTTATGTATTCATTTTGGATGAAAGGTATCATATTTTACATTTCTCTTTTATTTTCTCCCTCATTGATTTATATGCTGGCTGTTTTCCACAGGATCTTTACTGTTTGTACAAGAAAATCTTTAATATCTTAATCTTTGCAATGTATACACGTTGACATTAAACCCATTAATATTGGCAAATTGTAGGTGAGAATATAATGTAATTTGTTAAAATTAATTTGTAGGGCATGAAAGCGTCAAAAAGTTTTAAATTACTTTAAGTTGTATAATTAACTTCATTGAGGTTATATTATCTAAAATAGTTATTTTAGCCAGGCATATCTGGAAAAGGAAACTTTTTTTACTTTAACCACCCACAGTTTAGCTGTTTAGCCACTTAACCTCTAGTTATGACATAAGAAATTTCTGTGAGAATGTGTTATAAGATATGACAACAGTTTTTATTATTTTGTCTTCCCCACAGCGATTCTGGAGGAATTACCTAAATCAGAAGCAGGTCAGAGATGCAGCTGTGCAGCAGGATGCTTTAGTTATGGCTAGTGCAGCCACTCTTCTTCAAGCTTCCTGGCGTGCTCACTTAGAGAGGCAGCGGTATTTGGAGCTCCGGACTGCAGCCATCGTCATCCAGCAGAAATGGAGGGAGCACTATAGGCGGAGGCACATGGCTGCTATCTGCATACAGGCGAGATGGAAAGGCTACAGGGAAAGTAAGAGGTATCAAGAACAAAGGAACAAAGTTATCCTTTTGCAATCACTATGTAGAGGATTCAGAGCAAGACAAAGGTAATCTTTTTTGCTATAATAATTAACTCCTCACTTGTCAAGTACTTCTTATATGTCTGCTCTAACATTTGCCTGTTAGAATTAGTTATCTCAGTTTGTCTTCTCCACTAGAAATAGAATTGTGAAATGTGCATCCAAGTTAGTTTAAGAAATACTTAATATTATAAAAAGAAAATTTTTGAGACTTTCCACTTTTTAAAATATTCTCAATAAATGTATTCTCTCCAGTGGTGACCAAGAGATATCTCTAGCCTATTTTTTTTTCCTGTTTTGATATAGATTTAAAGCTTTAAAAGAACAAAGACTAAAAAAAACAAAACTAAAACTTGGATTGGCAAATATCAAGCCATATGGAACTCTGGAAGTTCACGGTTCAGACCCTTCAGAATGGGAGGATTGTTCATTTGACAACAGAGTAAAAGCCATAGAGGAATGTAAATCTGTGATAGAGAGTAATCGAATTAGTCATGAAAGTTCAAAGGACTGCTTGAACGAGTCCCCAAACAAGCGACAGGAGAGAGCCAGAAGTCAAAGTGGTATGGACTTGCAGGCAGATGTGACTGTAAGAGAGAGACCCAAATCCTTGGAAGATCTCCACCAGAAAAAAGTGGGCCGGGCCAAAAGAGAAAGTCGGAGAATGAGAGAACTAGAGCAAGCTATATTTAGTTTAGAATTGCTGAAAGTCCGTTCTCTTGGTGGTGTGTCTCCTTCAGAAGAACGTAGGTGGTCTACAGAACTGATGCCTGCGGGCCTTCAGTCTTTACAGGGTACACCGGATAGTGAAAGCTCTCAAGGAAGCTTGGAACTTCTGAGCTGTGAGGAAAGCCAAAAGAGCAAACTAGAGCCCATAATTCTAGATGAAGGAGATGTGCCATTCCTGTCACCTAAGATATCTAGCAGTCCAAATTTTGATTCACAGGACAATGCCCTCAGTACCTCAAGTGAGACTAACTATACATTGATTCAAAAGAGGGCACCTGCTGACTCAGTGCATTTAAAGAATGGGACTATGAAGGAAAAACTGGTTTGCAGTTCTGAATCTATTACCTGTAAACCACAGCTGAGAGACTCCTTTATTTCAAATAGTCTGCCTACATTTTTTTATATTCCCCAACAAGACCCACTGAAAACAAGTTCTCAGCTAGATACAAGTGTCCAGAGAAACAAACTATTGGAAAGTGAAGAAACACTTCCATCTCTTACTTTGGATATCAACAGGGAAGCCAGAAAGTACCACTTCCCAGGGGAAAATCAAGTTGTTGCTTCTTTGAATACAGCTTCTTCCAATATTGTGCTTAAGAAGTTAGAAAAGCTAAACACTGAGAAGGAAGAAAGGCAAAAGCAATTGCAGCAGCAGAATGAAAAAGAGATGATGGAACAGATTCGCCAGCAAACAGATATTTTAGAAAAGGAGCGTAAAGCCTTTAAGACAATTGAAAAGCCAAGAACTGGGGAGACTTTTCTGGTACCATCTTTCCATCAGTCAAAGCAAAGAATAGAGAGGCCATCCTCTCTCCTCATCCTGAATACCCCAAATAAGGACGAACCCAGTGTAGCTGGGACTCCATCAGTAACTGTAAAAGATGCTGCTCTTGCCCCAAAAGACAGTCTCTCTGCTCACTTACCCTTGAAGGACCGACCTGTCACTCTGTTCTTTGAAAGAAAAGGAGGCCCATGCCAATCTAGTGCTGTTAAGGAATTATCCAAGACAGACAGAATGTCCACCCAACTGAATGTAGCCTGTAAACTCTCTAATAATCGCATTTCAAAAAGAGAACACCTTAGGCCAACTCAGCCTTGTAGCTACAAATCTGATGACCCTTTCAGAGATGGAACTACTAGGGCCATTTTCTTCACGCCAAAGGAAAATATGAGTAGTTCCCTGTAAGTGAAGTCTTTATTTATTTTTATGTATAAATGGGAAACTTTTTGGAAATGTTCATTAGGGTGCCTTGATCTGCCTCAACTATTTGTATGGGTGCTACTCAAATTAGCCATTTTCTGTGTGTGAAAAAATTTCCTAATTGTTGACTCCACCAGCCCCCTGAAATTGGATATAATTATACCCTAGGAGTCTTTGACTAAGCACAGATAGCAGGGTTTTTGGTTCCTCCCCATTAAGTGAGAAAACATTTGTGAAGGGCTGTACAGTGCCTGGAAACTTAGTAGGCAGTCAGCAATTGCTGGTTGCCCTAGAGCTGTTAGGTGTAGCAGTCCAAGCTTGTTAGTATCAGGCTTTAAAGTTAATGTGCTTTGTCACAGCTGTTGACCTATTTATGGTCTGCATTAAGTTCTTTGTACTTTTTTGATGGGGGGGGAATAAAAACCACATAAAATTTACCATCTTAACCATTTTAAAGTGTACAGTTCAGTTGTGTTAACTCTATGCACATTGTTGTGCAACAGATCTCTAGAGCTTTTTCACCTTGCAAAACAAACTCAGTTACCCATTGAAAGCAGTTCCCCTTTTCCCCTTACCCCCAGCCCCTGGCAACCACCATTCTACTTTCTGTTTCTAAAACTATGGCTACTGTATGTATTTTTTAATTTTCATTTTTGTCTGCGCGGCTTGTGAGATCTTAGTTCCCCAACCAGGGATTGAACCTGGGCCCTTGGCAGTGAAAGCGCCAGGGAATTCCCTGTGACTACTTTAAATACCTCACATAAGTGGAAGTTCTTTATTCTTTTAAGTTGTCTTAAGCAGTGGTAGCTGTGAGAAAACATTTCTTAAGTGGTACATAAAAACAAATTTGATAAAATTTAAGATATTTATATTAAAGCTATGTATACAGTGAATTCTTTCTGTTCTTGTGGGAGAATATCACTGTTTAAATGAAAGGAGGGCTATATCTTAGGGCTAAAAAAGTTAAATTTCATGTTAACTCTGAAAATAACTTTCTCATCATAACCTAACTTTTAACTCTGTCAGTCTTTAAAATTACAGATTTTATAGAAACTCTTTGTAAATATGGGCAAGAGATCATTGATATTTTATTTTTCCACTAAGAATTTTTATACAGGAGTATGAAATGCAGTTGGATTACATGACAACTTGAGATCCCAGTGCTGCGCATTAACCTAGAGATTGCCCGAAAGTTCAGACTCTGTGTAGCATATAAGCCCACCAGAGAATGTTAAAAACATATTATTTTCTGTCATTCTGATTAATTTTAGTTATGTGAGGGGTGTGCATGTGTGTATGTGCATAGTTGTTACATCCATGAATCTGTTTTGTAGAAGACTTACAGATTTCAAAAACAATCATCCTTGTGAATTGTTCCTTTTATCATTTTGCCAAGATAAAAGTCTTATAGCTACTTGACCTAGTTTGCTTAACCTTATTAATATCTGTGTATCTTCAAAATGATTATATATTAGATTGTGTGAAAGGTTAAGTAAAATTCATACTTCACATCTTCTCTTGTTCTATAAGTAATACTAGAAACATTAGCATTTTATAGAATCATAAAAGTTAGTGTTTCTACGTTATAATATCTAGTCCAGTTCCCACATATTATAGATGAGGTCACTGGTGCCCATGGAGGTGAAATGACTTGTATAAGGTCACATATATAGAGAAACAGCTGAGACCAGAATTTGAGTTTCCTGTTTAGAAATCAGCATTGGATGTCATGATTAGGAAGTAACATTAGATTAGTGTCCTTTCTATGCCATAGTGATGATAAGTACATCTTAGTCTTCAGCTGGTTAGTAAGGGAGAACAAAAAAGAAATCATGGAGAAACTTAGAGAAAATGCTGTGAGTTTAAAAGTTAGTTAGGGTGGTCAGGTGCTATCAAAGGTCCTATTAATTGTTTCTCTTTTGGAGAAAAAAAATCGAAGGTAAATGGCTCAGCTGTGGCAAGAGAGATTTTTAATAACCAAAAGGGTTATTCAGGACAACCTAGGATTGCTGGACTTGATTGTACACTGGTCAGAGGGAGATGTCTGAGAAGCTTTTGGCTATCAGAAAGATTGACATCTAATTAGCTTTGTTTAGGGATTATTGCCTAGGGCAAAGGACGAGATAACCTAGGCCTTCATTTATAAAATTAAGTGGAAGATTTTGAATGCAAGGGCAATTACTCTGCCAAATGGTATTATAAGTTAGTGTCTACTTTAAACCCAGCAGTATGCTAGAAGGTAAGATATGATTTTCAGTGAGTTTACAGTCCTGTTATTGATAAATTTTAAGACTCATGGTTCTGAGTTAATATAGATAATTGGGGCCATAAAAGTACAGGTTCTGTTCAGATTTTCATCAGACACAGACATTCATTTCTACAGAGAATTTAATGATAAAGCAGTCATATCATGTGGTTATTCAAGCAGAATTAAAATTTCACAGACTAACACTATACCATCTTTATGGTTTGGGGCATACTTCTTTTAGCTTGATAACAATTTCTTATTCTGCCAGTGTTGATTTTATTCTAAAAATTTTAAACTAAGACCACAGATGAAAGCTACAGAGAGATTTCAGAATGAAAATTTGCTTATCAATAGGACCATCTCAGTATAAAACAAAGTAATGAGGTACTCATCACTGGGTGGCTACTTATCAGGTATTTTATAATGATTAGAGTAAAGGCCCCTTCTTCTGAGACTGATTCTAAAGATTTGGGGATTTGGTATTTTCCCTTTCTCATTATCAAATCCATTTCTTTGACCTGACTTGTTAGACTATATTTCATGCTATACTTTTAAGACTGCTGCCATGAGATATCTGCTAGGAATTGAAATGTAATCCTGTTGTTTTATCCTAAGTGTCACCAAGGAAGCCTTAAACAGTGGAAATCCTCAACTCCATAAACAAGATGAACCAGCTTGGAAACCTGTGAAGTTAACTGGGCCGGGCCAAAGAGAGGTAAGTATTGACTTTTGTTTTATTTGTCTTCTATGCAAAATAGGTGCACGCTGTTTTGGAAATTATTATTCTTGTAGGTAGAGCACCTCATCTACTCATTTACTCCCAAGTGTTTATAGAGAAAGAAGCCATGAGTTAAGTCTGTTACACTTAGAGAGGAGTACTTCAGGCAGGGAAGGGTGCCTAAAAATCCAGATTATATTTACAAAAAAGAAGTTGCTGAGGAAAAGAAGGCAATTTATGCAAGTGACTTTGGTGACTCATTATGGCAGTGAAAGATGACTTCCTTGGCTATGGAGAAGAACAGTATAGATTTAGCTTCCATTCTTATTCTTTGTCCAGAGTAATGAATATGGATTGCTTTTGGTTATCGCTGTCACTTCTAGTGAAAAGGGCACAGGGGTGGAGGGGATGTTTCAAGAAATTCATGAGCTCTCTGATGTCTTTCATTGGCATCGTCTCCCAAAAACCAAAACAAAACATTTTTGTGTTATTTGTTTTATCATTTGGTCAAGCAGGTTGCCAGACCGGCCCATAAAAAGAAAGCTCGAATGGCGCGGACGCGCTCCGATTTCTTGACTAGAGGTACTTTTGCCGATGGGGAGGGGGATACAGAGGAAGATGATTACGATGACATTATTGAGCCCCTTCTCTCCCTTGACCAAGCTTCTCACTCTGAGCTAGGGCCTGCACCCAGCCTGGGTCAGGCCTCTCACAGTGACTCCGAAATGGTAATTTTACAGCAATATAAGAAAAATAGGCAACAAGCAAATCTGATGGGAATAGTCTTTGCTAATCTAAAGCTAACCTTCACAGCTTCTTCTCCGTATAACGGTTTGTACATGGGAAACCTCAGTGAACAAAGCAACTAAAGCTAAACCTTCATTTAATAAGACTTGGATAAAGGGCACTTTAACAGTGTATGTCAAATCATAAATTAGGCAAAAAATATTAAAGTTATTTAACTTAGCACTAATGTAGGAGTTTTCTGTGTTATATCTTAAAAGGTCTAGAGCAGGGAGGCTCAAAATTTTTTTTTTGTAAAGGGCCAGATAGTAAATGTTTTAGACTTTATGGGTTATACAGTCTCTGTTGCAGCTGCTTAACTCTGTTACTGTAGAGTGGAAACAGCCATAGGCAATAAGTAAACAAAGGCACATGGCTGTGTTCCAATAAAGCTATTTACAAAAACAGGCAATGGGGCTGTATTTGACCTGCTGGTCATAGTTTCTTGATCCCTCCATGGTCTAGTGAATAGGGTATATAAAAAATAATCCAGTAGCTTTTAACTGAAATGGTATTCTCTTTTCTTTTCTTTTCTTTTTGGCTTTAAACTTGTTTCCCCTCTGAATTTTTTAGTAATAGAAAAAAAACATGAATTTTTAAAAATTTAATAAGCAATGCCAAAAATGTCTCCCTGGGCCAACCGAGCCAACTAAAAGGCTATAGATAATGTGAATTTGTCTTAATCACAAATTACAACATTGGAGTTATGTTTGAATAAAGCTGCATTAAGAAAATAACTATTATCATATCTCAGCCCAAATTAGGCATATATAGTTTGATAAATACAAATGCATTTATGGGTATAAAGTGTTTGATTTTGGAATTGTCCTGGAAAATACAATATGAGTACCCTATATGTCTATTATGTACTAAAACATCACTGAGGAGGTGGAATGATATGCATTTTATTTCCATGCATATCCTTAATTAAGTTGGGTCTCTAATGTTTTTCTTTAGTATCTGTTCATTATGGGAGAAACATTTTAGGATGGTCTTCTTTTGACTCATTAAATATTTTATCTTTGAGCTGTTTTAAAAGCTATTTGATTGGGGCTTCCCTGGTGGTGCAGTGGTTGAGAGTCCACCTGCCGATGCAGGGGACGCGGGTTCGTGCCCCGGGCCGGGAAGATCCCACATGCCGCGGAGCGGCCGGGCCCGTGAGCCGTGGCCGCTGAGCCTGCACGTCCGGAGCCTGTGCTCCACAATGGAGGAGGCCACAACAGTGAGAGGCCCGCATACCAAAAAAAAAAAAAAAAAAAA
>NW_006795663.1:430944-435873 GCF_000442215.2 Lipotes vexillifer
TTTGTGCCCCGGTCCGGGAAGATCCCACGTGCCGCGGAGCGGCTGGGCCCGTGAGCCATGGCCGCTGAGCCTGCGAGTCCGGAGTCTGTGCTCCGCAACGGGAGAGGCCACAGCAGTGAGAGGCCAAGGAGCCACAAAACAAAAAAAAAAAAAAAAAAAAAAAAAAAAGCTATTTGATTGTTCCAAAGACCTAGTTAATTAAAATTTTTCCTAAGTTCCAGAATATTCTCACTGTCTTTATCTTTTATTGGAGACGGACCCAGTTTTTAAATGATAATATTGATATTCTAAGAAAGGAAAAATAAAAACAACAACAAAAACAGAAAAATGCATGACCAGTTCTCTAATTAGACAAATGAGTCATTACCCTGAGCCAAACTGTAGGACTGTAAAAGTTGCAGCCTGTATATCCATTGATATATATAATTAGAACCA
This sequence comes from Lipotes vexillifer, assembly GCF_000442215.2. Lineage (NCBI taxonomy): Eukaryota > Metazoa > Chordata > Mammalia > Artiodactyla > Lipotidae > Lipotes > Lipotes vexillifer. Next base: position 431,380 of record NW_006795663.1, read on the forward strand.
AAGCGTTCTCTTCAGTGTAGGATAAAATAACTCCACTTTGGAGGTGCCCTATTTTTGAGTTATAAATAATGAAATATTCTCTGTCATATGCTTAGTTGTTAAAGATGAAATTATGCAATGGAGCAAACTAATTTTAATGAAAAGCACTGCTATATATTTTTAGTGTAAATAGGGAACATGCTTAAATTATTCTCCAGAGTGTACATAGATTTTTCATTTGTTGAAGAATTTAGCATTTATAATTGCTGTTTTGTTCCTGAGAGTTTCCTTTGTTACAAACCTTAGTCCTTTTGGTGGTAGAATTCTTTCTCACTGAGAATTACTGAGATGAACCAGGAAGTTGGGCTTTCTGCTTGGAGCATTCAGCCCCTTTAAGGGTTCTAGCTGGTCGTCTCTGCCTATGATTCTGTTCACCTGCTTGACAGTCACTGCATGCCAGTAGTTGTAGAGCACCCTCCTGCACAGTGTGTTAGTCACCTCTCCAGCTTTCTCACTGTCCTTCTGTTTCATCACTAGCTATTTTAGGAATAGGTGGTGGTGGTTGTTTCTGGTGAACACTTGCATGAAGAAGCTTTGCTTTTTAGAATATGCTGGTAGATACTTACTGGGGTTAGGGGTGGGAAGGGTAGGGACAGTTTTAAAGTGTGTTTCTGTTTGTTTATCTTGAAAATATGCCATGTTCTAATGTTATCTGATATTGTGAAAAATGAAGTCTAATTGTTTCTAAATGGAATCTACTGTATTCTCAAAATCCACGTATCTTCAGGATTTTAAATGGGCTTGATTTTCTGGGCACATGATTTTTTAAAAAACTGGATAGTTTTTGTTTTTTCTCTGGACAAAGTGATTTTAATAACTGACATTTGCTAAGAAGTGTGTCTGTCTTCGAGGAAGCCATCCACTGACCTTTCCAGTTGTGAAATAACTGATCTAATGAGATAAAGACAGTTAGAAATGAATTACCTGAAGGGGATTTGATAAGCATTACCTCCTGAGCTGGTGAATTGTTAATTAGTTGTTACCTGCTGTGGAGGAGTTGAGGTGAGAGTAGTAGTTTCCTTCCTTATGACTTTAGTGTTTTGTTTAAACTTCCTCCTTTTAACTCTGCCATTTGAATAACTGTTTAGTCTCTGTATGCTGCTTTCACTTAGTTTTTATACCTACCATGTTTTATTTTATTTTATTTTTTTAACATCTTTATTGGAGTATAATTGCTTTACAGTGGTGTGTTAGTTTCTACTGTATAACAAAGTGAATCAGCTATACGTATACATATATCCGCATATCTCCTCCCTCTTGCGTCTCCCTCCCACCCTCCCTATCCCACCCCTCTAGGTAGACACAAAGCACCGAGCTGATCTCCCTGTGCTATGCGGCTGCTTCCCACTAGCTATCTGTTTTACATTTGGTAGTGTATATATGTCCATGCCACTCTCTCACTTCGTCCCAGCTTACCCCTACCTCTCCCCATTCTCTCAAGTCCATTCTCTACATCTGCGTCTTTATTCCTGTCCTGCCCCTAGTTTCTTCAGAACCTTTTTTTTTTTTTTTAGATTCCATATATATGTGTTAGCATACGGTATTTGTTTTTCTCTTTCTGACTTCACTCTGTATGACAGGCACTAGATCCATCCACCTCACTACAAATAACTCAATTTCGTTTCTTTTTATGGCTAAGTAATATTCCATTGTATATATGTGCCACATTTTCTTTATCCATTCATCTGTTGATGGACATTTAGGTTGCTTCCATGTCCTGGCTATTGTAAATAGTGCTGCAGTGAACATTGTGGTACATGTATCTCCAGAATGTACAAGCAGCTCATGCAGCTCAATATCACAAAAACAAACAACCCAATCCAAAAATGGGCTGAAGACCTAAATAGACATTTCTTCAAAGAAGACATACAGATGGCCAACAAATACATGAAAAGAACGTCAACATCACTAATTAGAGAAATGCAAATCAAAACCACAATGAGGTATCACCTCACACTGTTTAGAATGGCCATCATCAGAAAATCTACAAACAGTAAATGCTGGAGAGGGTGTGGAGAAAAGGGAACCCTATTTCACTATTGGTGGGAATGTAAATTGATATAGCCACAATGGAGAACAGTATGGAGGTTCCTTAAAAAACTAAAAGTAGAACTACCATATGACCCCGATATCGCATTACTGGGCATATACCCTGTGAAAACCATAATTCAAAAAGAGACATGTACCACAGTGTTCACTGCAGCTCTATTTACAATAGCCAGGACATGGAAGCAACCTAAGTGTCCATCAACAGATGAATGGATAAAGAAGATGTGGCACATATATACAATGGAATATTACTGCTAAGCAATATTTTTAAGGTGGCTTTCATATCATTTTTTAGTCTCTGAATCATCTGGATGGTGAATGAGTTAATAAAATCATTTCTATCCCTTATTTGTAGGATTGGTATAGGTAACAGTTTTCTCTGTATAGTTTCTTCTACCGTTCGCTAGACTTAAAGCAATCATCTCCATGGGTATGACTCCCAAATAGCTCTCCAGAATTTGTTGACTTTATCTACAATATGCTAAAACTAAGTTTTTCATTTCCCCCTAAAACTCCTATACTTCTTATATTCCTATTTCTGTTTGTTTTTCTCTGAGATACTCTTCAATCCTTATCTGTGTTGAATTTTCCTTCTCTTTACTGTCCACTCCACAAAAAACTGCCAGAAAAAAACCATTTATCAAGGCTAAATTTATTAGCTTATTTTACAGTAAGGGAAAATCCATCTTGACTAGGTCTTAGTAATTTCTCAGAAAGGGGAAGTCAGGAAAGGATATTTATAGGATTTTAGGGCCTAGGCTGGTGATTTTGAGGGTCTTACAAGTTGGAAAACCAGCTGAATTGAACAAAGTTTATGACATAAAAAGTTTAGATTGGTGGCCCAGGACAGCAGCCACACTATTGAATACTCTTGGTATTTACTTATTTTTTAATATACTGTTTTCTATTTGATTTTGTTTAATTTCTTCAAGCCTGTTAGGTCTTTCTGGTTTTCAGTTTTGTTCTCGGTTTTTTTTTTTTTGGCTGCACTGCACGGCTTGCAGGATCTCAGTTCCCCGAATAGAGATTGAACCCCGGCCACAGCAGTGAAAGCCCAGAATCCTAACCACTAGGTCACCAGGGAACTCCATACCCTTAGTATTAATATGTGTATTTTATTCCCCCCAAAAGTCAGGGACAGTTCATAGCATTGCGAGTCTCCACTGTTTGATTTGGTAGAATTTCCCTGTGAAACCATCTGGGGTTGATACTTTTTTGTGACATAATTCTTTTTTTTTTTTTTTTTTGTGCTAAGCGGGCCTCTCACTGTTGTGGCCTCTCCCATTGTGGAGCACAGGCTCCAGACGCGCAGGCTCAGTGGCCATGGCTCACGGGCCTAGCCGCTCCGTGGCATGTGGGATCTTCCCGGACCGGGGCACGAACCCGTGTCCCCTGCATCTGCAGGCCAACTCTTAACCACTGCGCCACCAGGGAAGCCCTGACATAATTCTTTTATTATAAGTTCCTCTATTTCTTCTAGGAAAGTTAGTCTTTAAAGCTTTCTGTCTAATGGGGGCAATTTTGGCAACTAGTTTTTTCCATTTCAGCTAATTTTCATATTTATTTGCCTAGAGGTCTGGAAAGTAGTCTCATGATTTTAAAAAATTCTCTGTTTCAATGGTTATTTCCCTTTTGCCATTTCTTATTTTGTAGATTTTTTTCCCTTACCTAGTCATTTGTCTATTTTGTTAAGTTTTTCCAAAGTAACAGGATTTGGTTTATTTATCATACCTACTTTTTTTTTTCATTCTCCACTGATTTCTGCTTTTACCTTTATTATTTATTTTATTATGCTTTTTTTGGTTTACTTTCTTATTTTTCTAGCTTTTGAGTGGTTAATTTAATTCATTTATTTATTTTTATCGATACAGGTTTGTAAGGCTATGGTTTTTCCTCTGATCACACTTCAGATGTATCTTGTTTACTCTAATATGTAAAGGATTTATTATTTTTAAAGAAAATCTGTAATTTTAGTTTCTTTTTTTACCTAAAACTTGTTTAATAAAAATTTTTGAGTTTTCAGATGAAGAGCCTTTTTTGTTTTTTAATTTTTGTTAGTTTCTAGTTTTATTATATTCTGATGAAAGACTTTATGATGCTTCTATTTGATCAGATTTACTGGTATTTTCTTCATTACTTAGTATATGATCAGTTTTTGTGAATGTACCATGTGCATTTTTTAAATTGAAATATAGTTGACGTACAATATTATGTTACTTTTGGATATACTATGTAATGACTTGACATTTGCATACATTATGAAGTGGTCACCATGATAAGTCTTATAACCATCTGTCCCCATACAAAGTTATTATAACATTACTGACCATATTCCTCATGCTGTATATACATCCCCATGACTTGCTTACTATTAAACTGGAGGTTTGTACCTCTTAATTCCCTACA
>NW_006795663.1:435883-466077 GCF_000442215.2 Lipotes vexillifer
CCAACTCTCCTATCCGCCTCCCTTCTGGCAACCACCCATTTGTTCTCTATATCTATGAGTCTGTTTTCATTTTGTTCAGTTTGTTTTGTTTTTTTGATTCTGCATATGAGTGAGATCATGCAGTTTTTGTCTTTGACTGACTTATTTCAGTTAGCATAATACCCTCTAGATCCATACATGTTGTCTCAAATGACAATAATTAATTTTTTTAATGGCTTAGTAATATTCCATTGTTTATATGTACCGCATCTTTTTTATCCAGTCATCTATTGATGGGCACTTAGGTTGCTTCTATAGCTTGTCTATTGTAAATAATACTTCAATGGACACTGGAATGCATATATCTTATGTTAGTGTGGTTTTTTTCCCTTTGGATAAATACCCAGAAGTGGAATTGCTGGATCATATCATAGTTCTATTTTTAATTCTTTGAGGAACCTCCATATTGTTTTCCATAGTGGCCATACCAATTTACATTCCCACCAACAGTGAACGAGGGTTCCCTTTTATCTACATCCTTGCCAACACTTGTTATTTGTTGAATGGGTATTTGATAAGAAGGTATATTCTCTATTCAGAGTATAAAATTTCAATATATATCTGTAAACGCTACCTTATTAATTATGTTGTTTGCCTTCTACATCCTTATTATTTTTGATCTGTCTTATACAGAATGTGTTAACATCTCCTGTTATTCATTGTGAATTGTGGCTTTTAGTATTAAGAAGTGTCCTTTGTCATATTCCATGTTTTTTGCTTGAATCCTACATAAATAATAATATCACAGCCTCTGTTTTCTTATTATTTCCACTTGCCTAGAATACTTTTGCTCACCCCTTTAGTTTTAGCTTTTCTGGATCATTTTGTTTAGAGATGTGTTTTTTTGTGCAGTATAGTTGGGCCCTGCTTTGTGAGCCAAATTAAAAAATTTTTCCTTAATACGTGAGTTAAATCTATCCATATTTATTGATGTAACTGATAGATTAATTCTCCACTGTTTCTTATAATTTTGTTATTATTATGTTAAATTTGCTGTGTTTATGTTACTTTTCTTTGATCTTTTATTTTTTTAATTTCTTTTGATGTTTAGGAGAGGTTGTGTTCTTGTTCTGTTGATTGTTTACCTTTATATATAACTTCTAAAAATGCCTTTAATATTTTTTAATTTAACCAATTATACTCTAATTAGTCATTTTAAAGTAAATAATATTAATCCTCGCCTATTGTGACACAGCTGTTGATGAATTATTCTAGTCTCTATTCCCTTCTACTCTTTATTTTTTAGGCTTTTATTTCTACTTTGTCAGAACATGTAATTTTATATATGATTCTTTCACTGTAGTCCCTACCTTTGTTTTTGTCTTAGATCTGTTATTAAATGTATTAAATTATCACTTCAAATATTTTGCAGAAGTTTCCCTGTTTATCTCTTGGTTGGATGAAGCTTTTCCCCTTAGTAGATTACTTACGAAGGGCCATCAATATGGAATTCCCCAAGATCTTTCTATAGCCTTGATGTTTGAAGGGACATCTTGGCTACATATAGAGTCCTTGATTCATATTTTCTTTCTCTGAGTTTTTTGAAAGTGCTATTTTATTGTTGTCTTACTTTATTTGTTACTGTTGGTAAGTCTATTACCAGTCTAAATCTCTTGCCCTTATAAGTTATTTGATGTTTTTACTTGCATGCCTTCAGAGTTTCTTCTTTATATTTAAAGTTTAAGATATGTCTTTAAATTGGTCATTACAGATTAATTATCCTGTATATCTGCAGGACTCTGTCAATGTGTAAATTCTGGTCTTGCCTTATTTTTGAAAAGTTTTACTGAATGATAGTTTTAAATATTGTGTTCTGTTGTTTTGTTCTTCTTGTTTAGGGACTGCAATTACAAACAGGTATTTTTCTTTTCCTATCATCCATTTCAATTACCTTCTCTCTGACCCTTTTTCCTTGTTTCTTTATATCATTTTATATTTTTTTTATTATCTTCCTGCTTTTGTCCCCTTTAAATTTTCCATTTGTGCTTTTCCTCCCTTAGGTGTCTCATAAGTTAATCTTCATTTCACTTTCTTATTGATTGATTGATTGATTGATTGCTGTGTCCTAGCTGCTGCACACAGGCCTTCACCAATCGCAGCAAGTAGGGGCCTCTCACCACAGTGGCCTCTCCATCCGCGGAGCACAGGCTCCAGCCGCACGGGCCTCAGCAGTTGTGGCACGTGGGCTCGGCAGCTGTGGCTCACGGGCTCCAGAGCGCAGGCTTAACAGCTGTGCTGCACGGGCACAGTTGCTCCGCAGCACGTGGGATCCTCCCGGACCAGGGACTGAACCCACATCCCCTGCACTGGCAGGCAGACTCCCAACCACTGCGCCACCAAAGACCTTTACTGTCTTTTTATTTCTTTCATGAGTTCATTCAACTCTACTTTCATTTCTACCCAGTTTTTGTTCTCTCTGTTAACTGTTCATTATCTTGATAGCTGCTGTTTCTTCTTTTTTGGCTGCATTGGGTCTTCATTGCTGCACTTGGGCTTTCTCTAGTTGTGGCAAGTGGGGGCTACTCCTCGTTGCAGTGCGTGGGCTTCTCATAATGGTGGCTTCTCTTGCTGCAGAGCACAGGCTCTAGGCACGTGGGCTTCCGTAGTTGTGGCTCATGGGCTCTAGAGTGCAGGCTCGGTAGTGTGGCACACAAGCTTAGTTGCTCCGCGGCATGTGGGATCTTCCTGGACCAGGGATTGAACCCATGTCACCTGCATTGGCAGGTGGATTCTTTTTTTTTTTTTTTTTTTTTTTACCATTTCTATTGCAGTATAATTGCTTTACAATGGTGTGTTAGTTTCTGCTTTATAACAAAGTGAATCAGCTATTCATATACATATATCCACATATCTCCTCCCTCTTGTGTCTCCCACCACCCTACCTATCCCACCCCTCTAGGTGGTCACAAAGCACTGAGCTGATCTGCCTGTGCTATGCGGCTCCTTCCCACTAGCTAGCTATTTTACATTTGATAGTATATAAGTCCACGTCACTCACTTCGTCCCAGCTTACCCTTCCCCTCCCTGTGTCCTCAAGTCCATTCTTTACATCTGCGTCTTTATTCCTGTCCTGCCCCTAGGTTCTTCAGATCCATGATTTTTTTTAGGTTCCGTATATATGTGTTAACATACGCTATTTGTTTTTCTCTTTCTGACTTCACTCTGTATGACAGTCTCTAGGTCCATCCACCTCACTACAAATATCGTTTCTTTTTATGGCTGAGTAATATTCCATTGTATATATGTGTAACATCTTTTTTTTTTTAACATTTTTATTGGAGTATAATTGCTTGGCAGTGGTGTGTTACTTTCTGCTTTATAACAAAACGAATCAGTTACACATATACATATATACCCATCTCTTCCCACTTGCATCTCCCTCCCTCCCACCCTCCCTATCCCACCCTTCTAGCTGGTCACAAAACACCGAGCTGACCTCCCTGTGCTATGCGACTGCTTCCCACTACCTATTTTACATTTGGTAGTGTATATATGTCCATATATGCACTACCACTCTCTCACTTTGTCCCAGCTTACCTTTCCCCCTCCCCATGTCTCCAAGTCCATTCTCTAGTAGGTCTGCGTCTTTATTCCCGTCTTGCCCCTAGGTTCTTCATGAGCTTTTCTCTTTTTATGAGATTCCATACATATGTGTTACCATACGCTATTTGTTTTTCTCTTTCTGACTTCACTCTGTATGACAAACTCTAGGTCCATCCACCTCACTACAAATAACTCAATTTCGTTTCTTTTTAGGGCTGAGTAATATTCCAATATTCCACTGTATATATGTGCCACATCTTCTTTATCCATTCATCTGTCGATGGACACTTAGGTTGCTGCCATGTCCTGGCTGTTGTAAATAGAGCTGCAGTGAACACTGTGGTACATGACTCTTTTTGAATTATGGTTTTCTCAGGGTATATGCCCAGTAATGCGATATCGGGGTCATATGGTAGTTCTATTTTTAGTTTTTTAAGAACCTCCATACTGTTCTCCATAGTGGCTATATCAATTTACATTCCCACCAATACTGCAAGAGGGTTCCCTTTTCTCCACACCCTCTCCAGCATTTATTGTTTGTAGATTTTTTGATGATGGCCATTCTGACTGGTGTGGGGTGATACCTCATTGTAGTTTTGATTTGCATTTCTCTAATGATTAGTGATGTTGAGCATCCTTTCATGTGTTTGTTGGCAAACTGTATATCTTCTTTGGAGAAATGTCTGTTTAGGTCTTCTGCCCATTTTCAGATTGGGTTGTTTGTTTTCTTGATATTAAACTGCATGAGCTGCTTGTAAATTTTGGAGATTAATCCTTTGTCAATTGCTTCATTTGCAAATATTTTCTCCCATTCTGAGGGTTGTCTTTTCATCTTGTTTATGGTTTCCTTTGCTGTGCAAAAGCTTTTAAATTTTATTAGGTCCCATTTGTTTATTTTAATTTTTATTTCCATTACTCTAGGAGGTGGATCAAAAAAGATCTTGCTGTGATTTATATCATAGAGTGTTCTGCTTATGTGTTCCTCTAACAGTTTTATAGTGTCTGGCCTTACATTTAGGTCTTTAATCCATTTTGAGTTTATTTTTGTGTATGGTATTAGGAAGTGTTCTAATTTCATAGTTTCACATGTACCTGTCCAGTTTTCCCAGCACCACTTATAGAAGAGGTGGTCTTTTCTCCATTGTATATCCTTTCCTCCATTACCAAAAATAAGGTGACCACATGTGCATGGGTTTACCTCTGGACTTTCTATCTTGTTCCATTGATCTATATTTCTGTTTTTGTGCCAGTACCATACTGTCTTGATTACTGTAGCTTTATAGTATAGTCTGAAGTCAGGGAGCCTGATTCCTCCAGCTCTGTTTTTCTTTCTCAAGATTGCTTTGGCTATTCGGGGTCTTTTGTGTTTCCATACAAATTGTGAAATTTTTTGTTCTAGTTCTGTGAAAAATGCCAGTGGTAGTTTGATAGGGATTGCATTGAATCTGTAGATTGCTTTGGGTAGTAGAGTCATTTTCACAATGTTGATTCTTCCAATCCAAGAACATGGTATATCTCTCCATCTATTTGTATCATCTTTAATTTCTTTCATCAGTGTCTTATAATTTTCTGCATACAGGTCTTTTGTCTCCTTAGGTAGGTTTATTCCTAGATATTTTATTCTTTTTGTTGCAATGGTAAATGGGAGTGTTTTCTTGATTTCACTTTCAGATTTTTCATCATTAGTGTATAGGAATGCCAGAGATTTCTGTGCATTAATTTTGTATCCTGCTACTTTACCAAATTCATTGATTAGCTCTAGTAGTTTTCTGGTAGCATCTTTAGGTTTCTCTATGTATAGTATCATGTCACCTGCAAACAGTGACAGCTTTGCTTCTTCTTTTCCTATTTGGATGCCTTTTGTTTCTTTTTCTTCTCTGATTGCTGTGGCTAAAACTTCCAGAACTGTGTTGAATAAGAGTGGTGAGAGTGGGCAACCTTGTCTTGTTCCTGATCTTAGTGGAAATGTTTTCAGTTCTTCACCATTGAGAACGATGTTGGCTGTGGGTTTGTCATATATGGCCTTTATTATGTTGAGGTAGCTTCCCTCTATGCCTGCTTTCTAGAGGGTTTTTATCATACATGGGTGTTGAATTTTGTCAAAAGCTTTTTTTGCATCTGTTGAGATGATCATATGGTTTTTCTCCTTCAGTTTGTTAGTATGGTGTGTCACATTGATTGATTTTCATATATTGAAGAATCCTGGCATTCCTGGGATAAATCCCACTTTATCATGGTGTATGATCCTTTTAATGTGCTGTTGGATTCTGTTTGCTAGTATTTTGTTGAGGATTTTTGCATCTATGTTCATCAGTGATATTGGCCTGTAGTTTTCTTTCTTTGTGACATCCTTGTCTGGTTTTGGTATCAGGGTGATGGTGGCCTTGTAGAATGAGTTTGGGAGTGGTCCTCCCTCTGCTATATTTTGGAAGAGTTTGAGAAGGATAGGTGTTAATTCTTCTCTAAATGTTTGATAGAATTCGCCTCTGAAGCCATCTGATCCTGGGCTTTTGCCTGTTGGAAGATTTTTAATCACAGTTTCAATTTCAGTGCTTGTAATTGGTCTGTTTATATTTTCTGTTTCTTCCTGGTTCACTCTCGGCAGGTTGTGCATTTCTAAGAATTTGTCCATTTCTTCCAGGTTGTCCATTTTATTGGCATAGAGTTGCTTGTAGTAATCTCTCATGATTCTTTGTATTTCTGCAGTGTCAGTTGTTACTTCTTTTTCATTTCTATTTCTATTTCTATTGAATCTTCTCCCTTTTTTTCTTGATGAGTCTGGCTAATGGTTTATCAATTTTGTTTATCTTCTCAAAGAACCAGCTCTTAGTTTTATTGATCTTTGTTATCGTTTCCTTCATTTCTTTTTCTTTTATTTCTGATCCGATCTTTATGATTTCTTTCCTTCTGCTAACTTTGGGTTTTTTTTGTTCTTCTTCCTCTAATTGCTATAGGTGCAAGGTTAGGTTGTTTATTTGAGATGTTTCCTGTTTCTTAAGGTAGGATTATATTGCTATAAACTTCCCTCTTAGAACTGCTTTGGGTGCATCCCATAGGTTTTGGGTCATCATGTCTCCATTGTCATTTGTTTCTAGGTATTTTTTGATTTCCTCTTTGATTTCTTCAGTGATCACTTGATTATTAAGTAGTGTATTGTTTAGCCTTCATGTGTTTGTACTTTTTACAGATCTTTTCCTGTAATTAATATCTAGTCTCATAGTGTTGTGGTCGGAAAAGATGCTTGATACGATTTCAGTTTTCTTAAATTTACCAAGGCTTGATTTGTGACCCAAGATATGATCTATCCTGGAGAATGTTCCATGAGCACTTGAGAAGAATGTGTATTCTGTTGTTTTTGGTTGGAACGTCCTATAAATATCAATTAAGTCCATCTTGTTTAATGTATCATTTAAAGCTTGTGTTTCCTTATTTATTTTCATTTTGGATGACCTGTCCATTGCTGTAAGTGAGGTGTTAAACTCTCCCACTATGATTGTGTTACTGTCGATTTCCTCTTTTATAGCTGTTAGCATTTGCCTTAGTATTGAGGTGTTCCTATGTTGGGTGCATATATATTTATAATTGTTCTATCCTCTTCTTGGATTGATCCCTTGATCATTATGTAGTGTCCTTCCTTGCTCTTGTAACAATCTTTATTTTAATGTCTATTTTATCTGATATGACTGTAGCTACTCCAGCTTTCTTTTGATTTTCATTTGCATGGAATATCTTTTTCCATCCCCTCACTTTCAGTCTGTATGTGTCCCTAGGTCTGAAGTGGTCTCTTGTACACAGCATATAGATAGGTCTTGTTTTTTATCCATTCAGCAAGCCTGTGTCTTTTGGTTGGAGCATTTAATCCATTTATGTTTAAGGTAATTATCGATATGTATGTTCCTATGACCATTTTCTTAATTGTTTTGGATTTGTTTTTGTAGATCCTTTTCTTCTCTTGTGTTTCCCACTTAAAGAAGTTCCTTTAACGTTTGTTGTAGAGCTGGTTTGGTGGTTCTGAATTCTCTTAGCTTTTCCTTGTCTGTAAAGCTTTTGATTTCTCCATCGAATCTCTATGAGATCCTTGCCAGGTAATCTTGGTTGTTGGTTCTTCCCTTACATCACTTTAAGTATATCATGCCACTCCCTTCTGGCTTGTAGAGCTTCTGCTGAGAAATCAGCTGTTAACCTTATGGGAGTTCCCTTGTAAGTTATTTTTCATTTTTCCCTTGCTGCTTTCAATAATTTTTCTTTGTCTTTAATTTTTGCCAATTTGATTACTATGTTTCTTGGCGTGTTTCTCCTTACGTTTATCCGTTATGGGACTCGCGCTTACTGGACTTGGGTGGCTATTTCCTTTCCCATGTTAGGGAAGTTTTCCACTATAAGCTCTTCATATATTTTCTCTGGTCCTTTCTCTCTCTCTTCTCCTTCTGGGACCCCTATAATGTGAATGTTGTTGTGTTTAATGTTGTCCCATAGGTCTCTTAGGCTGTCTTCATTTCTTTTCATTCTTTTTTCTTTATTCTGTTCCACAGCAGTGCATTTCACCATTCTGTCTTCCAGGTCACTTATGCATTCTTCTGCCTCAGTTATTCTGCTATTGATTCCTTCCAGTTTAGTTTTCATTTCGGTTATTGTATTGTTCATCTCTGTTTGTTTGTTCTTTAATTCTTCTAGATCTTTGTTAAACATTTCTTGCATCTTCTCGATATTTGCGTCCATTATTTTTCCGAGGTCCTGGATCATCTTCACTATCATTATTCTGAATTCGCTTCTGGAAGGTTGCCCATCTCCACTTCATTTAGTTGTTTTTCTGGGGTTTTATCTTGTCCCTTCCTCTGGTACATAGCCTTCTGCCTTTTCATCTTGTCTATCTTTCTGTGAATGTGGTTTTTTTCCCCACAGGCTGCAGGGTTATAGTTCTTGCTTCTGCTGTCTCCCCTCTGGTGGATGAGGCTATCTAAGAGGCTTGATGGGAGGGACTGGTGGTGGGTAGAGCTGACTGTTGCTCTGTTGGGCAGAGCTCAGTAAAACTTTAATCCACTTGACTGTTGATGGGTGGGTCTGGGTTCTCTCCCTGTTGATTGTTTGGCCTGAGGCAACCCAACACTGGAGCCTACCTGGGCTCTTTGGTGGGGCTAATGACAGACTCTGGGAGGGCTCACGCCAAGGAGTACTTCCCAGAACTTCTGCTGTCAGTGTCCTTGTCCCCACCCCTTCCTCTGCAAGAGACCCTCCAACAGTAGCACGTAGGTCTGGTTCAGTCTACCCTGGGGTCACTGCTCCTTCCCTTGGGTCCTGACGCACACACTACTTTGTGTGTGCCCTCCATGAGTGAAGTCTCTGTTTCCCCCAGTCCTGTCGAAGTCCTGTAGTCAATTCTCACTAGGCTTCAAAGTCTGATTCTCTAGGAATTCCTCCTGTTGCCGGACCTCCAGGTTGGGAAGCCTGACGTGGGGCTCAGAACCTTCACTCCAGTGGGTGGACTTCTGTGTTATAAGTGTTCTCCAGTTTTAGTGTGATTGCGCCCCTCCTACCGTCTCATTGTGGCTTCTCTTTTGTCTTTGGATGTGGGGTATCTTGTTTGGTGAGTTCCAGTGTCTTCCTGTTAGTGACTGTCCAGCAGCTAGTTGTGATTCTGTTGTTCTCGCAAGAGGGAGTGAGAGCACGTCCTTCTACTCCGCCATCTTGGTTCCTCTCCTCATCCCATAGGTTTTGGGTCGTTGTGTTTTCATTGTCATTTGTTTCTAGGTATTTTTTGATTTCCTCTTTGATTTCTTCAGTGATCTCTTGGTTATTTAGTAGTGTATTGTTTAGCCTCCATGTGTTTGTATTTTTCACAGATATTTTTCCTGTAATTGATATCTCGTCTCATAGCGTTGTGGTTGCAAAAGGTACTTGATATGATTTCAATTTTCTCAAATTTACCACGGCTTGATTTATGACCCAAGATATCATCTATTCTGGAGAATGTTCCATGAGCACTTGAGAAGCAAGTGTATTCTGTTGGTTTTGAATGCAATGTCCTATAAATTCCATTAAGTCCATCTTGTTTAATGTATCATTTAAACTTTGTGTTTCCTTACTTATTTTCATTTTGGATGATATGTCCTTTGGTGAAAGTGGGGTGTTAAAGTCCCCTACTATGTTTGTGTTACTGTTGATTTCCCCTTTTATGGCTGTTAGCATTTGCCTTATATATTGAGGTGCTGCTATGTTGGGTGCAAAAATATTTACAATTATTATATCTTCTTCTTGGATTGATCCCTTGATCATTATGTAGTGTCCTTCTTTGTCTTTTATAATAGTCTTTATTTTAAAGTCCATTTTCTCTGATATGAGTATTGCTACTCCAGCGTTCTTTTGATTTTCATTTGCATGGAATATCTTTTTCCATCCCTTCACTTTCAGTCTGTATGTGTCCCTAGGTCTGAAGTGGGTCTCTTGTAGACAGCATATATGTGGGTCTTGTTTTTGTATCCATTCAGCCAGTCTGTGTCTTTTGGTGGGAGCATTTAACCCATTTACATTTAAGGTAATTATCGATATGTATGTTCCTATTACCATTTTCTTAATTGTTTTGGGTTTGTTATTGTAGGTCTGTTCCTTCTCTTTTGTTTCCTGCCTAGAAGGTCCTTTAGCATTTGTTGTAAAGCTGGTTTGGTGGTGCTGAATTCTCTTAACTTTTGCTTGTCTATAAAGGTTTTAATTTCTCCGTCGAATCTGAATGAGATCCTTGCTGGGTAGAGTAATCTTGGTTGTAGGTTTTTCCCTTTCCTCACTTTAAATATGTCCTTTCGCTTCCTTCTGGCTTGCAGAGTTTCTGTTGAAAGATTAGCTGTTAACCTTATGGGGTTTCCCTTGTATGTTATTTGTTGTTTTTCCCTTGCTGCTTTTAATATTTTTTCTTTGTATTTAATTTTTGATAGTTTTATTAATATGTGTCTTGGCATGTTTCTCCTTGGATTTATCTTGTATGGGAGTCTCCGTGCTTCCTGAACTTGACTGACTATTTCCTTTCCCATATTAGGGAAGTTTTCAACGATAATGTCTTCACATACTTTCTCAGTCCCTTTCTTTTTCTCTTCTTCTTTTGGGACCCCTATAATTCAAATGTTGGTGCATTTAATGTTGTCCCAGAGATCTCTAAGACTGTGCTTAATCCTTTTCATTCTTTTTTCTTTATTCTGCTCTGCAGTAGTGATTTCCACTATTTTATCTTCCAGTTCACTTATCCATTCTTCTGCCTCAGTTATTCTGCTATTGATTCCATCTCTAGAATTGTTAATTTCATTTATTGTGTTGTTCATCATTGTTTGTTTGCTCTTTAGTCCTTTTACGTTGTTGTTAAATGTTTCTTGTATTTTTTCCATTCTATTTCCAAGATTTTGGATCATCTTTACTATCGTTACTCTGAATTCTTTTTCAAGTAGACTGCCTATTTCCTCTTCATTTATTTGGTCTTGTGGGTTTTTACCTTGCTCCTTCATCTGCTGTGTGTTTCTCTGTCTTCTCATTTTGCTTAACTTACTGTGTTTGGGGCCTCGTTTTCGTTGGCTGCAGGTTCGTAGTTCCTGTTGTTTTTGGTGTCTGCCCCCAGTGGCTAAGGTTGGTTCAGTGGGTTGTGTAGGCTTCCTTGTGGAGGGGATTGGTGCCTGTGTTCTCCTGGATGAGGCTGGATCTTGTCTTTCTGGTGTTCTGGGGTGTCTGCGACCTTAGTATGATTTTAGGCAGCCTCTCTGCTAATGGGTGGAGTTGTGTTCCTGTCTTGCTCGTTGTTTGTCATAGGGTGTCCAGCACTGTAGCTTGCTGGTTGTTGAGTGTAGCTGGGTCTTAGCGTTGTGATGGAGGTCTCTGGGAGAGCTTTCGCCATTTGATATTACGTGGAGCTGGGAGGTCTCTGGTCGATCAGTGTCCTGAACTTGGCTTTCCCACCTCAGAGGCACAGGCCTGACACCCGGCCGGAGCAGGAAGACCCTGTCAGTCACACGGCTGGTTTCCACTTCTGCTGGTGTTGAGGTTCACACCTCTAGCCTTTTGTTGGAGTCACCCCACCGATGAAGACAGGACCCTCAACAGCTGGTTGTCGGCAGGTGGATTCTTAACCACTGCACCACCAGTGAAGTCCCTGTTTCATATTATTTTGTCTAAGTTTTTGTTTTATTTTAGTTTTGTTTCTGTTTGTTTCAGGCAAGAGTATAGAACAGGTTCTTGTTACTCCATCTTGGCCAGAAGCAGAAGTCTGTTCTTTAAATTTAACAGCTCAGGATATTTGCTCTTTCTGTTGATAAGGCCATAGTCATGCAGACCAAAAGGTTAAAGAAAAGATTATAACTGTATAAAAATGAAATATTAGAAAAATGACTTGAATAGGTAACAAGAAATTCTGTCCTCCAAATGGTATTGTCTTTAAAGGGGCACATTGTAAACAAATGGAGCAAGAGTTATCAATTGAAATTCAAGTCCTTTTTATAGCTATATAAGTTGTTCATAATTTAGACCATTAGTGAGTATAGTGATATTTTATTCTTTGGTCTTTTGGTTTTTCTTATCTTCTGTGTTCTAGATTTTTTAAATCCTTAACTGGATATAAGAATCTATAGTAGCAAGTTAGCCATAAAAATAATTATCATCTTTTTAGGGACAAATAAAAGAAGGTATGAAAAACTATGCTTAGTATTCTAGATTTATCAGGTCCTGGCTCTTTTGTCTCTGTCTTTAGATGGTTTTGATTTTTTTCTTACTTTTCCACTTGATGTTCTTTTTTTTCTTTCACCCTACTTGATATTCTTTGTTAAATTGTTGGAAAACATGAGCTGGTAGTTCCTGTTTTGTATTTTCATTGACCCAAGTTCCCTTTACTTCAGATTACTGTATGAAGTTAATGAAGTTTTTAGTAGGTTTTTTTATTTTAATGCATCTCTGAGTAATATGAATGTATTTTTGAATGTTTTTAATAGGTGTAATTCTCAAATAATTCTATAACCTGAGTTTTAATTACAGTGCTGTGATATAATTACTTGGTTTTAAGGTCTTTACATATGTAATTATTACAGACATCACAGCGTTTTTCCTCAGTTGATGAAGAAGCAAAGCTTCATAAGACCATGTCTCAAGGAGAGATTACGAAGTTGGCAGTGAGACAGAAGGCTTCAGATTCAGATATAAGGTATAAAGCGTACACTGACTGTTAATAGGGGTAATATAATTTTATTTACTAATAGACCATAGTTAAATACTGAGCATCTTTTTAAAAGCATAACTGATAGAATAGCTATCAATTTTGAAAGTTTTGAAATTTATTTTTCAACAAATACTAAGTACCTACTGTGTGACAGTAGCATAAATAATTCAGATATATATAATGAGCTTTGTCTTTTTATATGTTTAGCACTGTGATTTGGGCAAAGTCTTTACATCATTATATGACTTAGGATATTTGGTTGTAAAAGAAAAGAGATTAGACCAGATTAGATTGAAAATATTTTCCAGTTTTGGACTTGGATTCTGTTCTGAGTTAAGTGTTTTACAAATGGAACTGGAAAAGACTTTCAGGAAAGAACTCTATTCTCTTTAGGAGAGTATATGAAGTTTTTATTTATCAAAAATATGTCTTGGGCTTCCCTGGTGGCACAGTGGTTGAGAGTCTGTCTGCTAATGCAGGGGACACGGGTTCGAGCCCTGGTCTGGGAAGATCCCACATGCCGTGGAGCAACTAGGCCCGTGAGCCACAACTACTGAGTCTGCGCATCTGGAGCCTGTGCTCCGCAACAGGAGAGGCCATGACAGTGAGAGGCCCGTGCACCACGATGAAGGGTGGCCCCCACTTGCCACAACTAGAGAAAGCCCTTGCACAGAAACGAAGACCCAACACAGCCAAAAATTAAAATAAATTAATTAAAAGAAGGCTCAAAAAAAAAATATGTCTTTGTCCCTTACCGTGTTATATAAGGCATTTGGGCCCTCACTGAACACTTGAATATCTCATTGAAATCTGTCTTGTTCATAACCCTATTAAAGATCACTTTCTCAATGACTGTAGAGGCATAATCCAAGGTAACCCAAATCTAGAGCAGATTATGCTGGAGATCAAATTTTGGGAAACAAAATGTAACATAGAAAAAACATACAGGTGGAGATAGCAGATCAACTATATAAATTTAATTTCCACATTCTCCTAAAATAACAAAACCTATACAGGACAAAAACAACAAGAGACAGCAATAATAAAAATGGAGACAGCAATAATAAAAATGTGGAATCCTAAAAGTAGATAGACAAATTTTAAATGTCTATAGATAGGAGAAGGTTGAATCCTAAACCAACTGGGTAAAACTGAGAAAGAAGCATCTGGCTGACTGGTCTTCCCCAATCCTAGCAGAAAACAGGAGATTTATTTTCTGGAAAGGATAAAACAGAAGATTTCTGCACTTGGAGGTAACCAGATACAGTTGAGGTGGGGTACATACTTGGAACAAGGGGATTTAATGAATGTTTACATACTGAATGTTAAGATCCCCCAGATTTTTTTCTGTATTCAGCTTCCACGTTTCACATACCCTGTAAGCAGATGATTCAAAGAGTCTTTGGGACTTCCATCCAGCCCTCATGGAAAGACCTAAAGATATTGCTATCAGGGGCTCTCCCTACAAATTGGACCAGCCAGATAACCCTACAAGGACGACCACAGTTTGGAAGCCCCACCAATGCACACTAGACCTTCCAAGAAGCTTGTTTATACCCTACTTTTGATCACCACACATTTGAGGAGACATCGGAAGTGAAAGAATCTAAAACTAATGGATAAAATACAACTTGGAAGCAATAAACTAAACAGGGGAAAGAAAACTTCAAGACAGACAAATACAACTATCAATAGATCTTCTGCATAAATAAATATAACTACATTCATGAAGCCAAACAGAATACTTTAAAGGGAAACATTCATAATAAAAAAGAGTATTTGAAAATTGAAACTGTGATAGCATAAAGAAGTCAGAAGAGTTAGAAAGAAAGTTGAGGACATCTGTCAGAAAGTTGAGCCAAAAGACAAATGGATAGAAGAGAAGAAAAGATAGGAAAATTAGAGGAGCAGTTCAGGACATCCAGTGACCCACTGATAGGAGCTCTGGAAAGATAGGACAAAGTAAAAATAAAGTAATTCAAATAAATTTCATGGAACTGAAGGACTTGAGTTTCTATAGATTGAAAGGACCCCCTGAGGGCCCAACATAGTGAATGAAAATAGACCCATACCAAGAGACACGTCATCATAAAACAGTAGAGACAAAACACATCTCCATTATGATGGTGAAAGTAGCTTTTTAAGTGATGGTTGTACAGCAATCACTGAGGGAACCATGCCAGATTAGAGCAGGTTAGATGGCTCTGGGAAAGATTTCTTCAAGAACATGGAACTGATGGTGTATCTACTATGTTTCAACATGTTGAGAGGAGATACTCACAAATGGGGAGACACTTGGAGGTGAATTGGATGTAGGAAAGTGAGCAAGTGTAAAACAAAACACTAACTCTAGAAAAATATTGGTTATGGAGGGTACTGTATGTCTCAGTTGTGAATATTATTTACAGAGTAAAAAAAATAGTGAATACTACTAAAAGAAAATACTGTATATTGATCTAACTAAAATTATGATATTCTGTTACGGGGATGTCTGTGTTTGTGGAGGGTATAGAACTGGAGTGTTGGAATATGCTTAATTATTATTTGTGGTCACAAATATGATAGCAATATAAGTATGGTAAATATTAAAAGAATCAGTTAAATAAGTTCAAAAGGGTTGCTCTAGGGAGCAGAAAAGGAATGAGAATGGCAGGAGAATGCTATCATTTGTAATAAGTCTTGTAGAACAATTTCCCTTTATACTATATGGATGTATAGGATTAGTAATAAGCTATTAGAAAAAGAAGGAAGCGTGGATAAAAGAACATGGGCTTCAAAAGCAGACAGACCTGATTTTAACTTCCATCTCCATCAGCCCTCTGAGCCTCAGGTTGCTCATGTGTAAAGTTAGGATAAAAAAACCTATTTATCGGGCTTCCCTGGTGGCGTAGTGGTTGAGAGTCCGCCTGCCGATGCAGGGGACACGGGTTCGTGCCCCGGTCTGGGAAGATCCCATATGCCGCGGAGCAGCTGGGCCCGTGAGCCATGGCCGCTGAGCCTGTGCGTCCGGAGCCTGTGCTCCGCAACGGGAGAGGCCACAACAGTGAGAGGCCCGCGTACCACAAAAAAAAAAAAAAAAGAAAGAAAGAAAAAAACCTATTTATCATGGTAGTTGTGAAAAGAAGGCATCATAAGTAAGGCATAGTGCCTGGCTCCTAGTCGATGCTCAAAAATAAAGGAACCAACAAATGAATGTACAAGTAAGCCTCCTAGTACGAGGTTAGGATACATACTATATGGTCAGTAAATGTGAACTGTTATTATCTCAGGATGTTTCCTTGATTTATATGATGGGAGAGAGTATATAAGCACTAATGAGGCAATATAGAGCATAGTAGGTGTGATTCTCAACTTTGTTACTCACTGGCTGTATAACCTTGGGAAAGTTACCTAATGTTTAAGCTACCAGTTTTTCACCTGAAAAACGGTTATGGTTTGAATGTAAACTTGTTGTTATAGTTAATTAAGGTAATTCTATATAAGCACTTGTACCTGGAGCATGATAACAACTCAAATAAATGGTGGTTTTTGTTAACATTCCTGAGTCTCATTATTTCTGTATTCAAGATGAGGAAACTATCATTTACCTTCCAGATGAAGTTTAAATGTACACTTGAAGATTAAATATGACTAAACTTAACTTAACTGTGAAGGTTAAATGAATTAATTCACATGAAAGGTGTTTATATAACTTAAAGTGACATACAGATATTGTCAATAGTACATGCTAATTTCCATTGTTACTTTGTTGTTGTTGTTGTTGTTAACAGACCTCAGAGAGCTAAGATGAGATTCTGGGCCAAAGGGAAACAAGGGGAGAAGAAGACTATCAGAGTGAAACCTGCTACCCATTCGGAGGTTTCAGCACTCTTTAGATGGACATAGGGTGGAGATTGTCTTCATAATTTCTGTTTACTCTTTCTGAAAGTTTACTATCCCTCTAGTATTTGTAATGGTAATCCTGTTGGTGAGATATTCTAATGAGATAGGACCAAGATTGTTAAGTCCCTCCTTAACTAACAGATAATTATAAAGTTAAATTTTACCTGTAATAGAAGTTTCAGGGAAATGTGGCACAAAACAGTGAAGTAACAACAACTTCAAGAATGATTGTGAATCTTCGATTAGCCTCAGTTTTCTAAAGTGTAAAAATCTAACCATCATTCATTCACTTAACAAATGTATATTCCTAGTAAACATTAATGACAGCAGCTGATTTTTGAGTGCTTACTACATACAAAGCACTGTACTAAGCATATTGTATGTATTAACTCC
This sequence comes from Lipotes vexillifer, assembly GCF_000442215.2. Lineage (NCBI taxonomy): Eukaryota > Metazoa > Chordata > Mammalia > Artiodactyla > Lipotidae > Lipotes > Lipotes vexillifer. The sequence goes on from NW_006795663.1 coordinate 452,922, forward strand.
ATTGATCCTCACAGCAATTTTTTGAGGTTGGTATGATTATTATTCCCAGTTTATAGATAAGAAAGCTGAGGCACAGAGAGTTATTTGCTTATACACATATAGCAATTGGCAGAGCTGAGATTTGAATTCAGGCAGTCTAGCTCCAGAGTCCATATTCATAACCATTGTGCTGAAGTACCTATTATATGTTCCTGGGACTTTATAGTGGCAGCTGTTATTTTAACTTTTGGGGCATCAATCATAGCACATCAGAAAATACCCAACAGTTAGTTCATCTGTTGAGATATGGCCTTTCTAAATGCTAGAATTATTAACTCTCCAAGGATTCCAATAGTCCCAGTAATAGAAGATTAGCCCATTCTTCCCAAGCCCTTTGCTCAAGTATGTATGAACGTTTTTAATTACCATGTAAAGATGCTAGCTATCTTAAACAGGGATATACATCAGAGGTGGATGTGTAGTAATGAGTGGGTAAAATACTGGTGGGTGGATGAAATATCAGTATTGAATAAAATAGAAAGAGGCCCTACGAAGAAAGTTATTATCTCTAAGAAGAGATAGAACAGGCCCAGTTAAAATAAGTAAACAAAACTTCTCACATCTAGAATGAGATAAAAATAAAGGGACAAAGGATAAGGTAAAGGGAGGAAAGATCAAGTTTCACATGGGAATGGATCAGCCAGAGCAGAGGCATCTGTGTGTCAAAGGAAAAACTGGTAGAAATTTAATTAGAACCCTGTTTTCTGTCTTGTGGCTTTGCTGCTATCACTTTGCAAACTGATATGGATAAAACCAGTAGTAAATTAAGTGAATACTACAGGTTCAGTTTGGAAAGTTTGGAATTCCTAAGAGGATCAATTCATTTTATCTTATCTGGTTTACAGTAGTCATTCTAAATTTTTCATATTTCACAGTTATATTCTCCACTGCTGATTTCCAAGAAGGAATTAGGAAGCTCTTTGGTTGAAGTATATATTATTAGCAGACTTCATTGTGTGTTTGCTTAATAAGGATACATGTATAAAAATTGATTGTAGCCTTTTTATTTATCTTTGGGTAGAAATTTATTAAGGTAGCCCTTGTTTTTAATGCTGAAATTGGATTATAGACAGTTTCTTTAGTAACTATTATTTCTTTTAGTATAAAGAACGATATTGACTTTGCTAAATGAAATAATTAGATACTTGTATATCTAGGTTATATAATGGAATTAATATTAGTTGATACCAATTTGAATATACTTATATCCTATATCTTTATAATTTTTATTCTGGTGCCATATCTCAAGTTTGTTTCACTTCCTGCCTAAGGTGGCATTTAGCAAGTAGGAGGCTATTTTTTTTCCTTTATTGTCAGAATTAGCTTTTAGATGGAATGAGGATATACCATTGGACAGAAGGTAAGGTAAATATATGTGGGGAAAACATGTGAAATGGGGCCAACTTTCTCATCAAGCCCCAGGTAGGCGTTGGCAAATCCAGTGTAGTTCTAGATTATAGTGGACTGCATGGAACCCAATTTCTCTGGTGTAAACAATTGCAGAGAAAATTTGTTGTGTTTTCCAATATTATATACAGAGCTAGTTAATTCCAGGAATTATCTGAGAAATTCATACAGTTATTTGAGAAATATATGTGAAAATCCTAAATAGCAAGGAGACACAGGCAGAAGTGAACAAGTTGAGTTACCTGGTTCCCTAAATAGAGGTTGCCAGCCTAACACCAGCTATTGTCACTGGAGCATTTATGGCTTTAGACCCTAGTAAACAAATAATAATAATTATCAAACTTCACTGGCTTATTGGATTTGTATATAGCTGGATGTTCTTTCAAACAGATATAGTAAAGCTATGACTGGGTTAATAGTCAGCATTTAACATGCTAGTATGATTGTGTGCTCTTCTTTCTTTTCTTTGGGACTGAGGTCTTTGGGATCCAGGCTTCAGTTCTACAAGACACTTCCATCCAGATTTTCAGTATCAGACCTCATCTCTTTGGGAGACACTATAGAATTTCCCATTTAAAAGTGATAATTCTTAAATACATTTTCTGTACAAATGTACAATCTGGATTTACCGCCTAACTGCCTGAACTTAAACATTAATGTTACTTTACTTTTCAGATATTTACATGTTTCCTTCAGTGACTTACTAAAGGAACTTAAAAAGAAGGATGCAGAGATTTCAGTATTTTTACTAAAAGAAATTTTTTTTGGGCACTCTATCTTGATTTATAGAATTATCTCAGAATCAGCCAACACCTCCATTGAGTCCAGAATTGCCTGGGAGTTGCCGAAAGGAGTTCAAAGAGAACAAAGAGCCTTCTCCAAAGGCAAGGCGTAAGCGAAATGTGAAGATCAGCAGCGTGGCTTTGGAGTCTATGCATTGGCAAAATGACTCTGTCCAGATCATAGCAAGTACCAGTGATTTAAAAAGCATGGATGAATTTCTTCTGAAAAAGGTACCCTTTGCCTGCTCAGTTAGGCCCCTGAGCAGCTTTGACTGTGGAATGCTTGTATATCAGGATATGCCCCCTAAAGGATATATGCTTCAGTAAGTTAGAGCGTCTGTTTCTTTACCAGAAAGGTGCAAATCATAGGATTCATATGAGTTAGACTGCGTAGACAGGATTTAAAGTTTTAGGCTTTACTGTTGACTTCAGTTTTACCGTAAATGTCATGTTGCTTTCTGTATGGGAAGGTGAGGCTTGTCATTGCACACTTTGAGTTGTCTTTTTGGTAGCAGAACTGTGGAATCATACAATGTTAGAAGGGACTTTAGAAATCATCTAGTAGTAATAAAACTTTGGCTATCTGGTCATGCTTTTTTCTGGGTCCCATGATAGTTTGCCCTTTCAGGACGGTCATTGTTGAAGAAACAGTAATGTGTCCAGAGTGGCATTCACTTCTTTTCAGTTTAGTTGACTGTGTACAAAATCTCTTTTTGTGGTCCCCAGATGAATGACCTAGATAATGAAGACAGCAAGAAAGACACACTAGTCGATGTTGTATTTAAAAAAGCTCTGAAAGAATTTCGGCAGAATATCTTCAGCTTTTATTCATCTGCATTGGCGGTAAGTTAAACTGTGTCAGGAGATATTCAGAAGTTCAACATATGAAAAATTTGACAGTGCCATAAAAAATAATACAGGGGCCATGTTCAACTAGAGATGTCACCAGTGTCTTCTTTTTGTTTTAGGGATAGATAGGGAAAAGCATACTGACTGACCTCAGATTAATAGCATTCTCAAATTCCCTTGAGCCGTTTTTTTTTTCCCCCTGTTATAGGTATATTTTCATCTTAAGATATTGAATTCAGATATTCTAGGTATGATTCTTTTTCACCCAGTGGCTCTTTACTATTTTGACTTCTCATGATGCTTTTAGCTCTGGCTCCAGCTTCTAATTCTCATTTGTGTTGGAATTATTATACTTTTTTATTCAGTAGAATTAGAGCAGTTTTTGTTCACCAATTTCTATATATGAGTTTGTATCACTTTCAGATTTACCTATACTTTCATATGATGTTGGTCATGGTTTAGAAAATTTATTATTGGTGCTAAAGTATATAATAATTAATGCTTTTTGATCTATAGAATCTTTATTAATATCTCTGAATTATCATATTTATTCTATAAAAAATAATTTGTATTTAATTGGTTTTTCTTTGTTCAACCTGTAATTTAATGTGTAAAGAGAAATCAGGAGAACTTTCCTATGTATATTCTACTCAGTAAGAGATTTTTTTTGCCTTTTAAAAATAGGAACCATGCAGCCTTAGAGAGCAATAATTTCAAGACCATAATAAAGTAGTAATCAGGCTACGGCAAATGACTAGGTTTGGGTAGAGACAATGTTGGCCATATTTTTCTAATCCTGCTAACTGTTTGTCATGCTTCATACCTTTATTTTCTAGGTTAGGGACCAATATACTTTGTATCACATAGGAAGAGCCAACGTTATGAAATAGAGCTTAATAGTGGTTTTCTAACCCTGGATCAAAGAGGTTCAACTTCTAATTCTGAGGAGGTGAAAGAGAAATACATTTTAAATGTATATAATACGTTTTGGTCACTTAAATCCTGTTTTTTTCTTTCTCATGAAGTCTCCACACCACATTTAAATAAGTTAAAAGGAATTCCATGTAGATTCCTTTGCAAGGAATATGGTGTTATTCTAAGCATGTCATTCTTCTTTGGAAAAATGAATCAAAGTAAAGGTTGCCTAATGTTTCACTAGGCAAGAATTCAGGTATTCACTTTTTCAGTTTTAGAGTGGAACTATCTAAACAAGGTTCATTTCTGGGGATAGGTAACTAAGAGGGAGGCAGATAATCTTTATAGCTAAATATAGTTAAAAATTCCCAGGGCTTTCTCCAATTATTACATTGTTTAAACTGTTAGGTATTTTACTAAAATTTAGCAGGTTTTATTCTGCAGACATTCCATAGTAGAGTGGGAATTTACAAATACCACATGACCTCATGGACATGCCCATTAGAAAATATATCAGGATCCTAATTTTTATTCAAAATAATTACCCAATAAAAATTGAATCAGTCTTCTATGTATAAAGAATTTCTTCATAAAACCTTACATTTCTTCTCTTATTGCTTATTAGATAGATGATGGGAAAAGCATACGGTATAAAGACCTCTACGCACTATTTGAACAGATTTTGGAAAAGACCATGAGGCTTGAGCAGCGTGATTGGAGTGAATCTCCAGTCAGAGTTTGGGTCAACACTTTTAAAGTGTTTTTAGATGAATATATGAATGAATTCAAGACTCTGGAATATATACCCACAAAGGTAAATGTATTTTGATTTCTAAAAGGATTCAGTTATGAATTCTTCTTAAGAGTCTGGGACATCTGGTATTTGAGAAAAACATTACAGTGAACATGTCAACTACTTTAGCACTACTTTAGATCCAGCAAACTCCATTCTGTCCTAAAAGTTCATCAGACTGTATTATCAAAGCCGTCTGCCATTAATATATTCTTCACTGAGTTAAAATATAATGTTGTGCCATTAAGATTATACCCTCAGCTTTGATAGAGGTCAGTACATAAATTTCCTTTTGAAAAACAGTGGTTAAAGATGTGATTAGTTGTATCATCTAGTGGCCTTTATGTAAGGACCCACGAATTATATTTCTCCTTGAATTAGGTTTTAGGAAAATGTATGTTTCTGAACATCTATATAATAGTAATAATAAACTTTATTTATTGAGTACCAGGAATTATACTAGGTGTTTGATATTTTATTTGCTTCAGCCCTATTAAATAATTATTATGAAATTCTTATTACAGAAGAGATGGTAGGCTTAGAGAAGGTTGTCAGTGTGTTTCCTTTCAGTACCCCAACTGAGATAATTAGGTATCTGATTATTGGGTAGCAGGAATACTATTAATCCTTTTTATTGTCTCCCATTTTATTTTCAGTTATTCTGATTTATGTATATTTAGATTTATAAAACATTTGAAGTCATTTTGAAGTAATCAGATATAAATAAATCCTTGAAAATTCTTGTGTTCTACATCTAAGTTGGGGTCTTATGTTATGCAGAAGAAGATTCTTATTAGGCTTATTCTGCCTTTGTTTGTAATTTTAAAAGGTTAGATTGAGATTGTTCTCTACTATGGCTAACAGGAAACGTCATATGTAAAAGAACTTTTCCATGTCCCAGATGATACCTTTCTTTTAAAAAAAAAAAATTATTTATTTATTTTTGGCTGCATTGGGTCTTCGTTGCTGCGCGCGGGCTTTTCTCTAGTTGCGGCGAGCCGGGGCTACTCTTTGTTGCGGTGCGTGGGCTTCTCATTGCGCTGGCTTCTCGGGTCTTCGTCGCGCGGGCTTTTCTCTAGTTGCGGCGAGCCGGGGCTACTCTTTGTTGCGGTGCGTGGGCTTCTCATTGCGCTGGCTTCTCTTCTTGCGGAGCACGGGCCCTAGGCGTGTGGGCTTCAGTAGCTGTGGCTTGCAGGCTGTAGAGCGCAGGCTCAGGAGTTGTGGCGCACGGGCTTAGTTGCTCCGCGGCATATGTGGATCTTCCCAGAGCAGGGCTCGAACCCACGTCCCCTGTGTTGGCAGGCGGTTCTTAACCATGGCACCACCAGGAAAGTCCTCCAGATGATACCTTTTGTTTTTTAATTTAATTTAATTTATTTTTTTATACAGCAGGTTCTTATTAGTTACCCATTTTATACATATTAGTGTATATATGTCAATCCCAATCTCCCAATTCATCCCAACACCAGCCCTGCTGCCACTTCCCCCCTTGGTGTCCATACGTTTGTTCTCTACATCTGTGTCTCAATTTCTGCCCTGCAAATGACTCACATGTACCATTTTTCTAGGTTCCACATATATGCGTTAATATACAATATTTGTTTTTCTCTTTCTGACTTACTTCACTCTATATGACAGTCTCTAGATCCATCCACGTCTCTACAAATGACCCAATTTCGTTCCTTTTTATGGCTGAGTAATATTCCATTGTATATATGTACCACATCTTCTTTATCCATTCGTCTGTCGATGGGCATTTAGGTTGCTTCCATGACCTGGCTATTGTAAATAGTGCTGCAATGAACATTGGGGTGCATGTGTCTTTTTGAATTATGGTTTTCTCTGGGTATATGCCCAGTAGTGGGATTGCTGGGTCATATGGTAATTCTATTTTTAGTTTTTTAAGGAACCTCCATACTGTTCTCCATAGTGGCTGTATCAATTTACATTCCCACCAACAGTGCAAGAGGGTTCCCTTTTCTCCACACCCTCTCCAGCATTTGTTGTTTGTAGATTTTCTGATGATGCCCATTCTAACTGGTGTGAGGTGATACCTCATTGTAGTTTTGATTTGCATTTCTCTAATAATTAGTGATGTTGAGCAGCTTTTCATGTGCTTCTTGGCCATCTGTATGTCTTCTTTGGAGAAATGTCTATTTAGGTCTTCTGCCCATTTTTGGATTGGGTTGTTTGTTTTTTTAATATTGAGCTGCATGAGCTGTTTATATATTTTGGAGATTAATCCTTTGTCCGTTGATTCGTTTGCAAATATTTTCTCCCATTCTGAGGGTTGTCTTTTCGTCTTGTTTATGGTTTCCTTTGCTGTGCAAAAGCTTTTAAGTTTCATTAGGTCCCATTTGTTTATTTTTGTTTTTATTTCCATTACTCTAGGAGGTGGATCAAAAAGATCTTGCTGTGATTTATGTCAAAGAGTGTCCTTCCTATGTTTTCCTCTAAGAGTTTTATAGTGTTCGGTCTTTCATTTAGGTCTCTAATCCATTTTAGGTTTATTTTTGTGTATGCTGTTAGGGAGTATTCTACTTTCATTCTTTCACATGTTGCTGTCCAGTTTTCCCAGCACCACTTATTGAAGAGACTGTCTTTTCTCCATTATATATCCTTGCCTCCTTTGTCATAGATTAGTTGACCATAGGTGTGTGGGTTTATCTCTGAGCTTTCTGTCTTGTTCCATTGATCTGTGTTTCTGTTTTTGTGCCAGTACCACATTGTCTTGATTACTGTAGCTTTGTAGTATAGTCTGAAGTCAAGGAGTCTGATTCCTCCAGCTCCGATTTTTTCCGTCAAGTTTGCTTTGGCTATTCGGGGTCTGTTGTGTCTCCATACACATTTTAAGATTTTTTTGTTCTATTTCTGTAAAAAAATGCCGTTGGTAATTTGAAATGGATTGCATTGAGTCTGTAGATTGCTTTGGGTCGAATAATCATTTTCACAATATTGATTCTTGCAATTCACGATCATGGTATATCTCTCTATCTGTTTGTGTCATCTTGGATTACTTATATCAATGTCTTACAGTTTTCTGAATACAGGTGTTTTACCTCCTTAGGTAGGTTTATTCCTAGGTATTTTATGTTGTTGTTATTGTTGAAGTGGTGAATGGGATTATTTCCTTAATTTCTCTTTCTGATCTTTTGTTGTTAGTGTATAGGAATGCAAGAGATTTCTGTGCATTAATTTTGTATCCTACAACTTTACCAAATTCATTGATTAGATGTATTAGTTTTCTGGTGGCATCTTTAGGATTCTCTACGTGTAGTATCATGTCATCTGCAAACAGTGACAGGTTTACTTAATCTTTTCCAATTTGAATTCGTTTTATTTCTTTTTCTTCTCTGATTGCCATGGCTAAGACTTCCAAAACTGTTGGATAATAGTGGCGAGAATGGACATCCTTGTCTTGTTCCTGATCTTAGAGGAAATGCTTTCGGTTTTTCACCATTGAGAATGATGTTTGCTGTGGGTTTGTCGTATATGGCCTTTATTATGTTGAGGTAGGTTCCCTCTATGCCCACTTTCTGGAGAGTTTTTATCATAAACAGGTGTTGAATTTTGTCAGAATCTTTTTCTGCATCTATTGAGATGATCATATGGTTTTTATGCTTCAGTTTGTTAATATGGAGTATCATGTTGAATTGCATATATTGAAGATTCCTTGCATCCCTGGGATAAATCCCACTTGATCATGGTGTATGATCCTTTTAATGTGTGGCTGAATTCTGATTGCTAGTATTTTATTGAGGATTTTTGCATCTATAATCATCAGTGATATTGGTCTGTAATTTTCTTTTTTTGTAGTATCTTTGTCTGGTTTTGGTATCAGGGTGATGGTGACCTCATAGAATGAGTTTGGAAATGTTCCTTCCTCTGCAGTGTTTTGGAAGGGTTTGAGAAGGATGGGTGTTAGCTCTTCTCTAAATGTTTGATATAATTCATCTGTAAAGCCATCTGGTCCTGGACTTTGTTTGTTGGAAGGTTTTTACTCACAGTTTCAATTTCCTTATTTGTGATTGGTCTGTTCATATTTTCTATTTCTTCCTGGTTCAGTCTTGGAAGGTTATACCTTTCTAAGAATTTGTCCATTTCTTCCAGGTTGTCCATTTTATTGGCATAGGGTTGCTTGTAGTAGTCTCTTAGGATGCTTTGTGTTTCTGCAGTGTCGGTTGTGACTTCTTTTTCATTTCTAACTTTATTGATTTGAGTCCTCTCCCTCTTTTTCTTGATGAGTGTGGTTAATGGTTTATCAATTTTGTTTATCTTCTCAAAGAACCAGCTTTTGGTTTTATTGATCTTTGCTATTGTTTTCTTTGTTTCTACTTCATTTATTTCTCTGATCTTTATGATTTCTTTCCTTCTACTAACTTTGTGTTTTGTTTGTTCTTCTTTCTCAGTTCCTTTAGGTGTAGGGTTAGATTGTTTATTTGAGATTTTTCTTGTTTCTTGAACTAGGATTGTATTGCTATAAACTTCCCTCTTAGAACTGCTTTTGCTGCATCCCATAGCTTTTGAATCATCGTGTTTTCCTTGTAATTTGTTTCTAGGTAATTTTTGATTTCCTCTTTGATTTCTTCAGTGATCACTTGGTTATTTAGTAACGTGTTGTTTAGCCTCCATGTGTTTGTGTTTTTTATGTTTTTTTCCCTGTCATTGATTTCTAATCTCATAGTGTTGTGGTCAGAAAAGATACTTGATATGATTTCCGTCTTCTTAAATTTACTGAGGCTTGATTTGTGACCCAAGATGTGATGTATCCTGGAGCATGTTCCATCTGGACTTGAGAAGAAAATGTAATCTTCTGTTTTTGGATAAAATGTCCTATAAATATCAATTAAATCTATCTGGTCTATTGTGTCATGTAAAGCTTATGTTTCCTTATTAATTTTCTGTTTGGATGATGTGTCCATTGGTGTAAGTGAGGTGTTAAAAGTCCCCCACTATTATTGTGTTACTGTCGATTTCCTCTTTTATAGCTGTTAGCATTTGCCTTATGTATTGACGTGCTCCTGTGTTGGGTGCATGTATATTTATAATTATTATATCTTCTTCTTGGATTGATCTCTTGATCATTATGTAGTGCCCTTCCTTGTCTCTTGTAACATTCTTTATTTTAAAGTGTATTTTATCTGATATGAGTATTGCTACTCCAGCTTTCTTTTGAGTTCCACTTGCATGGAATATCTTTTCCATCCCCTCACTTTCAGTCTGTGTGTGTCCCTAGGTCTGAAGTGGGTCTCTTGTAGACAGCATATATATGGGTCCTGATTTTGTATCCATTCAGCAAGCCTGTGTCTTTTGGTTGGAGCATTTAATCCATTCACGTTTAAGGTAATTATCGATATGTATATTCCTGTGACCATTTTCTTAATTGTTATGGGTTTGTTTTTGTAGGTCCTTTTCTTCTCTTGTGTTTCCCACTTAGAGAAGTTCTTTATCACTTGTTGTAGAGCTGGTTTGGTGGTGCTGAATTCTCTTAGCTTTTGCTTGTCTGGAAAGCTTTTGATTTCTCCATCGAATCTGAATGAGATCCTTCCTGGGTAGTATAATCTTGGTTGTAGGTTCTTCCCTTTCATCACTTTAAATATATCATGCCACTCCCTCTGGCTTGTAGAGCTTCTGCTGAGAAATGAGCTGTTAACCTTATGGCAGTTCCCTTGTATGTTATTTGTTGTTTTTCCCTTGTTGCTTTCAGTAATTTTTCTTTGTCCTTATTTTTGCCAAATTGATTGCTATGTGTCTCCGAGTGTTCCTCCTTGGGTTTATCTGGTTGGGACTCTCTGCCCTTCCTAGACTTGGGTGGCTATTTCCTTTCCCATGTTAGGGAAGTTTTCCACTATAATCTCTTCAAATATTTTCTCTGGTCCTTTCTCTCTCTCTTCTCCTTCTGGGACCCCTATAATGCAAATGTTGTTGTGTTTAATGTTGTCCCAGAAGTCTCTTAGGCGTCTTCATTTCTTTTCATTCTTTTTTCTTTATTCTGTTCCACAGCAGTTAATTCCACCATTCTGTCTTCCAGGTCACTTATGCATTCTTCTGCCTCAGTTATTCTGCTATTGATTACTTCTAGTGTAGTTTTCATTTCAGTTATTGTATTGTTCATCTCTGTTTGTTTGTTCTTTAATTCTTCTAGGTCTTTGTTAAACATTTCTTGCATCTTCTCGATCTTTGCGTCCATTATTTTTCTGAGGTCCTGGATTATATTCACTATCATTATTCTGAATTCTTTTTCTGGAAGGTTGCCCATCTCCACTTCATTTAGTTGTTTTTCTGGGGTTTTATCTTGTCCCTTTCTCTGGTACATAGCCTTCTGCCTTTTCATCTTGTCTATCTTTCTGTGAATGTGGTTTTTGTGCCACAGGCTGCAGGGTTGTAGTTCTTTTACTTCTGCTGTCTCCTCTCTGGTGGATGAGGCTATCTAAGAGGCTTGATGGGAGGGACTGGTGGTGGGTAGAGCTGACTGTTGCTCTGTTGGGCAGAGCTCAGTAAAACTTTAATCCACTTGACTGTTGATGGGTGGGTCTGGGTTCCCTCCCTGTTGGTTGTTTGGCCTGAGGCAACCCATCACTGGAGCCTACCTGGGCTCCTTGGTGGGGCTAATGACAGACTCTGGGAGGGCTCACGCCAAGGAGTACTTCCCAAAACTTCTGCTGCCAGTGTCCTTGTCCCCACGGTGAGCCACAGCCCCCACCCCCACCTCTGCAGGAGCCCCTCCAACACTAGCAGGTAGGTCTGGTTCAGTCTCCCCTGGGGGTCACTGCTCCTTCCCGAGTCCCAGTGTGTACACTACTTTGTGTGTGCCCTCCAAGAGCGGAGTCTCTGTTTCCTTCAGTCCTGTTGAAATCCTGCAGTCAAATCCCACTAGCCTTCAAAGTCTGATTCTCTAGGAATTCCTCCTCCCGTTGCCGGACCTCCAGGTTGGGAAGCCTGACGTGGGGCTCAGAACCTTCACTTCAGTGGGTGGACTTCTGTGGTATAAGTGTTCTCCAGTTTGTGAGTCATCCACCCAGCAGTTATGGGATTTGATTTTATTGTGATTGCACCCCTTCTACCGTCTCATTGTGGCTTCTCCTTTGTCTTTGGATGTGGGGTATCTTTTTTGGTGAGTTCCAGTGTCTTCCTGTCGATGATTGTTCAGCAGTTAGTTGTTATTCTGGTGTTCTCGCAAGAAGGAGTGAGTGCTCGTCCTTCTACTCCGCCACTTTGAGCCAATCTCCAATACCTTTTTATATTTAGCTCTAGGATGGAGAGTTTTCTAGAGCCAAAATATGCAAAGTGCAATCTTTGAAATTAATAATCAGGTAATTAATGTCTAAAATAAAATAATCATTTAAATTAATAATGGTGTGGCTTCTGGGCAGAACTGAGGTTTAAAAAGATAATTTCTAAAGTATCCTTCCATTCTGTTGCTTTTATGAGCACTGTGTTTTACTAAATATAAATTTTTTTTTCTCACGTATGCTTAGTAGCACTGCACGTTTCCTCTTGAGGAATAAAGAGCTGCTTATTTTATTACCTGTTGAGCAAAACCCTCAGCATTTGCAAAGAAGTAAGAAATTATGTTAGTCTTTGTTATATCACATTTTCTGTATTTCTTTCCAACCAGGTGCCAAAAACAGAGAGAAAGAAAAGAAGGAAAAAAGAAACTGATTTAGTAAGTTGTAATCTATTTTTTTATGTTACTAAAAAGTAATTTTTTAGGCCACCAGTCTGAGCTGTATCATACAGTGTTTCTGTGGAAATATTTAAAGAATAAGTTTATCAGATGCCTAGGGGGTAATCATTTATGTCTTTACAAAAAGTTAGAATGACAAATGTGTCTTGAATTCTTTGGCTTGGCTTGTTATTAATGGTGGCTTCCTAAAATGGTAGAAAACTGAAATGTTTACTCATGAAAGGTACAAATATTATCCCTTTTCAGAAGTAGGGGTAGGGAAGGAGTTTTTTAAGGAGCTCTCCCTCCTTTCTGAGGAATATGAGGACCATTTAGGATTTTACAAATGTAAGTCCTAATTCAAGAGACATTCCCAAAGGCATTTGAGCATATTTTACCATTGTTCATGTTTTTATCTTTTCTATTATATGTCTCTATTGCATACTTTACCATAATCTCTGTAATTACAAGGATGAGTTAAGCCCTAGAGGAGCTCATAATCTGCTAGTGAAGGCAGGCATTTAAAAAATTACTACTTTTAGATGTGATAAGTATTATAGTAGATAGTACAAAGTGCTGTGGAAATACAGAAAGAGAGAATGAAGGAATACTTTACAGAAGAAAAGATGTTTTTGCTAGTTCTTATCAAGTGAGTAGTAGTTTAGACAGGCAGTATCTAGCCGGAGGGAAAGAGGATGTCCAGAT